>NC_065444.1:173825004-174175301 GCF_917563875.1 Diabrotica virgifera virgifera
CACCTGAAAAATTTTCAGGTTGCCTAAAATACCTACTCAAAAATGTCTCACAGCTCTTTGACTATAATAACTGTTTTGTGTTTTTATTTTATTATAACTCTAAGTATTGTCCTTATCGTAATAATAGGTTAAGAAGACTGACTAAATTTAAATGGCCATTATACAGTCTACCTTCATAATGATGAAAAACTAGATAGCCCAGTCGGGATAGCATTTGACCTTGCATTAGGAGCTGCCCCAAATTTTATTTTTCTAATCTTTAGGGAGGGTCAATATTAGTATAAATTTAAAATCTCGACTGCATTCCACCGTTGCGTTAGCCGCCATCTTGATTTTAAACGAGAACCGTTTTTGCTCAATATCTCCGCCATTTTCAATTTTTTGACAAAAAATGTAAAAACTGAAATTATTGAAAATACGATTTTCTATAATTTCATTTATTATAATTTTTTTCGAGCGGTCGATATTTTCCGAGTTATGAGGGGAAAATAGTGACAGTTGTAGCATAATTATTGAATTATTGAATTATCTCGTTTATTATTAGTTTTACAACAAATATTTACCTATACAAAAATGAAGAGAATTAAATTTTGTACAATTTTAATGCCGTTAATTTTTTTGATAAAATCAATATTTAAGGTAGTACGTATGTGGTAAAGGTGCGAGCGTAAGACCTGATTGATTTTGTAGCAATTGTTTTTGTTCAATATCACCGCCATTTTCAACTTTTCGACCAAAAGTGTAAGAACTGAAATTGTTGCAATTACGATTTACTAATATTTTTCGAGAGAACCAGTGGCGGGTCTACAAGGGGGGGGGGGGAAATGGGAAAATTCCCCCCAACAGTGTCCAAAATTAAAAAAAAAATTGTTGGAACATCACGATATATTAGCTGACATAAAACTTAAAATATCGACAGACAAATTCAACCAATAAAACCCGCTAGTTAATAAAATTAAGTGAACTTAATGTATATAATGTCGTTTGATGTCTTTTATATACTTAGTTTGGTTGATGTTTCATTGGAAGTTTCAAAAATTGTATAAAATATAATTCTCTTTATTTTTGATTATGTACAATTATGTCGTAAAGTTAATAATAAATGAGACAATTCAATAATTATGCTTCCACTCCGCTTCCATTATTTTTCCCCTTAACTCGGAGAATATTGATCGTATAAAAAAATTGTGCCAAAGAAATTGTAGGAAATTGCATTTCCAACAATTTTCTTTCCCACCATTTATGTCTAAAAGTTGAAAATGGCGGAGATATTAAGCAACAACAGTTCTCATTTAAAATCAATATAGCGGCTAATGCAACCGCGGAATTCAGTCGAGATTTTAAATTTACACTACTATTGATCTCTCCTAAAGGATATAATTATAAAGTTTGGGCAGCTCGGATACAAAATTCAATTCAATAATTATGCTCCCCCACCACTTTTTATTATTTTCCCATGTAACTCGGAAAATATCAACCGCATGAAAAAAATTGTTAAAAAGAAATTGTAGGAAATTATATTTTGAACAATTTTAGTTTAAAATGGCGTAGATATTGAACAAAAACAATTGCTATAAAATCAATCCGGTCTTACGCTCGCGCCATTACCGCATACGTACTACCTTAAATATTAATTTTAGCAAAAAAATTAAAGAGATCAAAATTGTGTAGAATTTAATTCTCTTCATTTTTGTACAGGTGTATATTTGTTGTAAAACTAATAATAAACGAGATAATTCAATAATTCAATAATTATGCTCCAACTGTCACTATTTTCCCCTCATAACTCGGAAAATATCGACCGCACGAAAAAAAATATAATAAATGAAATTATAGAAAATCGTGTTTTCAATAATTTCAGTTTTTACATTTTTTGTCAAAAAATTGAAAATGGCGGAGCTATTGAGCAAAAACGGTTCTCGTTTAAAATCAAGATGGCGGCTAACGCAACGGTGGAATTCAGTCGAGATTTTAAATTTACACTAATATTGACCCTGCCTAAAGATTAGAAAAATAAAATTTGGGGCAGCTCCTAATGCAAGGTTAGGCCTGTTATTCGTCTAACCCGACTGGACTAAGATGGAATGTGGCAAAATGGCGATATGTATTTTTGAAGGGCGATTAAAGCAAGGACAATTATTTTTTTCTAATTCATACACATTCATATAGAGAGTAATTAATAAAAAGTATTCTCATAAAAACAAGTTATTGGACTTCGTAAGTCCTAGGTTTTCACCCAAAATAATCGAAAGTAGAACTGAAAGTCGATATTTGAACTCTTCGTGTAACTTTGATTCGATTGATATACGATTTTACTAATTTTGAGCCATCTTTACTAAACTTTGGGTCATAATTGTTTAATCAGAAATGACTTCAAAACCGAAACTAAAGATTTAGTCCTGTCGCCAGGGGGGGTACAACAGCCTCCTTTATTCAGATGGACTTACCCAAGTTTTTTTTATGTATTTTGATCCGTAGAATACGAATTTTTTGGGTAACAGTTGATCCGGATGTCGATAAGATTGTTATAAACAAAGAACTTGAGGAATTACATAACAGCGATTTCTCGCAAAACAAAACATTTTTTTGTATTTTTTGGGCCATTCTAAGCAAAAAATGTTCCTATAAGTTTTTTCGTAGGACGCATAGTTTTCGAGATAACCGTTGTTAAAATTTCAAAAAATCGAAAAATTGCAATTTTTGAACCCGAATAACTTTTGATTTAAAAATAAAATAGCAATTCTGCTTACCGTATTTGAAAGTTCAAGTCAAATTATATCGGTTTTGACTATTTGCATTGTTAAAAATTCATTTTTTTATTGTTAAACAAAGCTATAAACATATTGTGTTTCCCATACCTAATATGTACATGCGTTTTAATACATCCTACGTAGATATTGCCTCGCTTGCACTTGTACCTACTCTACCTACTTGTTCGATTTTAAATGATAAATCATTGAAAACATCACTCACGCACTAGGTGTTTATTACTCTTTATAGTTTTGTTTAAGAATAAAAAAATTAATTTTTAGCAATGCAAATAATCAAAACCGATATAATTTGACTTGAACTTTCAAATGCCGTAAGCAGAATTGCTATTTTATTTTTTAATCAAAAGTTATTCTGGTTCATTAACGGAAGTTCAACCGCGCTTATCTCGAAAACTGTGCATCCTACGAAAAAACTTGCCAGAACATTTTTTGCTTAGAATGGTCTAAAAAATACAAAAACATGTTTTGTTTTGCGAGAAATCGCTGTTATGTAATTCCTCAAGTTCTTTGTCTATAACAATCTTATCGACATCCGGATCAACTGTTATCCAAAAAATTCGCATTCTACGGGTCAAAATACATGCAAAAAACTTGGGTAAGTCCATCTGAATAAAGTAGGCCGTTGTACCCCCCCACCCCTGGCGACAGGACTAATTCAAATTTGACTTTCCAATACGCTTTGATTGATGTGTACATGTATTTCTGAGACTATATTATGACAGTTCCGGTTAGAATCCTTTAACCGGAAATGATATAAAAACCAAAATTTTACATTTTTTCTCATCTTTTTAAGGCAGGTCGAATGATATATCGCTCATTCGACACCTCATTTGTTATGGTACCTGGAATAGTGACGGAGGAGCTATATTCGCGGTCGGACGGACAGACGGACAGACAGCCTAAGTCAAATTTCTCACCTTTAGTACCATCCGTGGATTATAAAGTTTCATTTGACACCTCATTTGTCATTCTACTTACTTTGTCAAATGCTTTTCCAAAATCAACGTAATAAACATGAACATCCGCATTCATATCCATGCATCTTTGAGCTAACACATTAAAAGCAAATAACGCCTTTCTGGTTTCTATTCATCATCCTTCTTTCAGTTTTTTTATTTATACGAGCATGCATTCCTCTTCTTCTTCTTTAAGTGCCATCTCCGGCTGCTCTGCGTGCATTAGTTTTAAGAATAATTTGAGAACGTAACTTATTAATGATATTGTTTTGTATTCACTGTAATACTTAGCTTTTTTTAAGATAGCACAATCGGTGCAGAGTAATCATTGTTTCGGTATGTATTTTGTTTTGTAACTTCGGCAGATCTCCTATATTATAAGCTCTCCATCAATGTACGGCAGACTCCTATTTCCCAGTAAGTTCTGTCGAAGCTGCCTTACTACACTCGAGGTACACCTGCAGGACTCTGATTGGAACTATGGAGACCTCTGATTGTTTTGAAGTAAATCTCTTCAAATCCATAATACGCCTCTGTAATAAACAGCTCTCAATGCTTTGTAGGAGATCTCTTTGATCGTGTAATCTAGGATTTGTACGTCCTCTGCGATCTTCCGATTTTTAAATATCTAGTCTTTCGTCATAAGGTCACGATTTTGTTTTCTTCAAAGGTTCCTAATGCTTGCTTCACAAGTCACTTTCTCGGGACGGGGTAAGGGCCATGAAGGAATATTACCATTGATCCTAATAAAGAGAAAGCTGTTGATAATAGAAATAGGGTAAGAACTATCTATGAGAATGTGTTTTAATAAAGTAAGAGATACACTTCGGTAAGACCTATATAACCTAAGACTAAGCGCTTGGAGTAGGTTATAATTATACCTTGTTAGATGACAAGAATGGTGGTGGAATAACCTGTTCGATACTAAAACGTGCTCTTTGATGAATAAAGCTATTATATGGCATAGGAGAACCTCTCATTCGTCAACCAAAGTATTTAAATCGATAATTAACAGAGTTTTATGACCTCATTTCAGCATTCCTACATCATCAGACAACTATAAACTTTTGCACATTTCGATTAAATATTTTTCTTTGTTTTAGGATATTATTTAACTACAGCTTTAGACGCATGTATCAATGAAATTATAACTCCAGGGAGTCCAACAGATGAAAATATTTATTTAGTCAATACAAATATCAGAATATCACGACCTGCTGTATATTACGACACTGAGCAAGAGTTAAAACTTTTCAATAAGAAACCCACTTTTTATATTATTTCAGGGAATATATCAAACAATCTACAAACACTTTACATAAAGGAAAGGCTTAACCGTTATTCTGTATTTATAATAATAATTAAACATTTTAATAGGAATATTTCTGAACTGTTGAAATATTATTTTGTGAACAAAGCTTTGATTGTAACAGATATCATTAATGCTAGTAGACATAATTACAAAACAAATTCCTACAATAGAAATATGCGACATAAGTATTTGTCACTAACAAAATGCTACGGGCATAGTATTTATCCACTGAATATTATTGGAAAGAAGAAAAACAGAAGATTAAGAGCAATATGTCCGTTTTCTCCACCATATGTTAATAATAGTACGTCTGGATTATACATCTCCATAATAAAATTAATTACGGAAAGATTGAAAATTAAAGTAAAATATTATGTAAGCAATACATCTTCAAGTTCACATTTAATGGCTACAGAATTTGTAACAAGAAATTTCGATTTGTATGTAGGACCTCTCCTCACTGTCGGCACAGAAAAATATTTTTACTCAAAATCGGTTTTTATCCTTTGTGATACACCGATTTACGTTTTTCCAAGAAGAGAAAAAACAAATTATCTTAGGATTATTTGCGACGAGTTTTCTCTTACTATATGGTGTTGGTTTTTAGGATTGGTCACATTAATTCATTTTCTCTTTTATATATTTGAAAAAATTATTCTCTCTGGAAGCGAAATACCAACATTTACACTGTTGAGAATATTACTAGAAGGTGGGGCTCCTATAAAAATAAAAAAAAATTCTTTTAAAATACTGTTTACTACGTTTTTACTATTTGCACTCATATTTACTACATTGTACAAGACTAAAATGTTTGATATATTGAAAGGTGGTTTTAGTTACAACTTGTACAACACCGAAGAGGATATTTTAAAATACGGATTAAAAGTCGGTCTTACAGATATGGCCTTTTCCATCCATTTTAAAATTTCTATTGATCCAATTCAACAAATAATTTTTAATAACAATTTACTGGAAGAATGTGGCAATTATGAAAATTGTTTAAATATAACAGCAACTAGAAAATATTTGGTTTCAACTACAACACTTCGATATCTGCAGTATATTCTACCTACTTATTTCCTTGATGAGCAAGGAAAATCCATGTTCCACGTTTCTCACATTACGTTAGGTCCTATGTTTATGGGACTTGCGGTTTTAAAGGACCATCCGCAACTAAATACATTTAACAGATATTTTAGTCTATTACGAGAAGGAGGTTTTATAGATCATTTTCAGAAAAACAATGACTGGAAATACCAAAAAGCAATGGCACTTGCTAGTACTACTAAACGTTTAAATTCTGCACGTTTGCCTTTAAAAAGTTTTGAAACCGTATTTTTATTATATTTTGTTGGCATAGTTTTAAGTTTGTTTATATTTTTAATGGAACTTATGATTAGAAATAGTACTCACCTGAGGGTCCGCAGATGTTCGGTTTCAATAAGCGCCTCTTCGTAAATAAAGTCGACTTTACTCAGTAACAAGTCATTTACTCAACACATTACTCTTCTGTGCTTGTGATAAACTAACTTAATACAATGTAAAATTGGCGAATGGATTTAATGTCCTCAGTCAAATAAACCCCCCTCCTGGGATTGTATTTCTACCTCGACGACGGTGGGAGGGCCGAGTAACCGATCGTGGTCCCTAAAGTTGTGAGGGGAGCACGACCGGTGAAACCAAGGACAGTCCCAGCGTCCAGCGACTGTGCACCGGGTGAGCGCCGGACACCGCCGCTGGACGCTAAAAAGGCGTCGCAACTGAGGCGAGCAGTTGCGACGCCTTTCGCCCTCAGCAGATGTATATCACCCTCCAACTTCCCTACGGCTACTCTAATCCCTAAAAGTTAATCTCGTCCACCTCAGCATTGTGACCGGGGGTCGATGGGGGGCCCCAAAGCAGTGTGCGGGGGGCTCCGCCATCGGGCTCTGATCACAAATTTCTATTCGAAAACTTCTTCGACATACCCACTACGAGTAGCCGTCATGTCTTACCCGACCACACATCCATTCCAAATCCCGCGTAACAGGGGAGGCAGCAGTTACGCGGAAACTCCAGGTAGCCTGTGAATACAAACTGCCACTGCGTCCGGAGGCAACCGTGAAAAAAAGCCTAGAGGAGTAAACCTCAATAAAACAATCCCCACTATCACGGTGGAAGGCATCGTGCCAAAGATATGAGAGATGCGAGGGTTAGAGCATCACAAACGATCCCTTCGGGATACCTGGCGACCTCCCGAAGTAACCAAGCCTTGGCGTGGTAAGGGCGCACTGCCGCGCCAGACGTATAGTACGTCCCAACTCGTGGGAATTTATATGAGTACCAATAAACACAATTCTGAACAGACGGGGGCGAGTGAAGACGACCATCGGCGAGACACGGACAATGGAACGGATATGGAAAATGAGAATAGGAAAAAACAGTCGCCTGACGACTTGAAATGGGAAGAAGGAATGAACAGTTTTGAGAGGGAGCTCATAAACTCACATAAAAAGAAACAGAAGATGAACAGGTCGACTGCCCCAAAACAGTCGACACTAGTAGGGGATGAAATGCTGGAAAGCAGTGAAAATGATGACGATGAGATAGGGGAGGAAAGATCACAAGAGGAAGTGGAAAAAATAGAAAAAGGATGGCAAAATATTCAGGAGAGGGTGTTAGCCTCTTTCTTGCTTGATGATGAAACCATGAATAAGAAGAAAAGGAAAGGGGACAGTCTAGAGAGAATAAATGATCTGAAGAGGGAGAGACTGGAAGAGAGTATTAAGTTTCCTAACGAAACCAAACAACAAAAAATAAACAGGAAACTCGTAGAGTTAAATATAAAACTAATAGAGATATTTACTAACCTAAGCGAAAAAAAGGGGGAAAAGGTGGAGATGGATACGGAATTAAAAAAACTGTTAGGGGTCATAAAATCCACTAACAACAAAAAAGAAGACGACAGTATAGCCGAAAAAACACAACAAGAAGTAAAATGCGATCACTGTAAGCTAAAAGTGGAACAAGAAAGACAGAGAGAAGAGCAAGAAAAAATTAAAAGGGCTCTAAACATGGGGGGAGGAAAAAAAACCTTCATGAGTATATGTAATAGCAAATGGGAGGAGAAAGCATATATAAAGACAAATTGGGAACAAGGGGGGTTACGAGAAACGGTCGAGAAGAAAACATGTCTGATAGTAACAAAAAAGGATGCGAAGGACAAAGGGGTAGAAAATATAATAAAGGACGTGGGAGAGGATCTGGCAGAAACACTAGAGGAAGTGAACGAGGGAGAAATCAAATTCCTTGAGAACTTTAGGAGGAAAGAAAATAAAAAAACAATTTGGTACACGTTTGTCGCTGGAATAGAAAAAGAAAGTGGTGGCGATATATACGACCTAGCAGAAAAGGCTATAACTAAAATTAAGAAAGAGATGGATGAAACACCAAAGGTTGTACGGGTCGTAGCCGGTAACGACCTTAACAAGGAGATCATAAGGAAAGCCCTCGAATATGTGGGGCGGAGGGAAAGTATCTCATGGGAGATGATAGTAAGAGGGAAGGAACTCGAGGTAGAGAAGAAGTCAGAACAAGAAGAAGCCCTCCTTATAAAGATGGGGGGGAAAAAATATAACGAAGTTCTTAGCGAAATGAGAGAAAAAATCGACATTGGAAAAATCGGTCTACAAGTAGAGAAGTTAAAAAGAACGAATGGGGGAGATCTCCTTGTAAAGTTAAAGGGAAGAGGGGCTGCGGAGAAGTTGAGGGCTGAACTGGACAGCAAAATGAACGGGATGGACACGGCAATCAGAAGAAAAGAGACTTTCTTCACGATTACGCGGTTGGACCCTGGGGTTGGTGAGGAAACTCTAAAGAAAATGATAAAGAGCTATACAGGCGTTCCTGAGAGAGAGATAGAAGTCAAGGTTCTACGAACAAACAGATATGGGGAGCAGGTAGCTACGATAGCCGTACGCCCCTCCATAGCGGAAGAGCTGAGGAGGTACGGCTCAATAAAAATAGGGTGGGTTGTGTGTCCAATAATGGAGAGACACAACCCAGTTAGGTGTTTTAAGTGCCTAAAGTTCGGGCACAACACTTACGAATGCAAGGAAGAGAGCAGGGCGGCGTGCTGCTATAATTGTCTCCAAACGGGACATACCGTTGCAAGCTGCGGTAATAAACCGTACTGCTCGGTATGCAAAGAAGAAGGGCATAGGATGGACAGGATGGCCTGTCCGTCGTACCGAGCCCTTGTATACGGTAGGGGAGGAGAGGGGAACCCCTAAAACGAACTGACCAAACATAAAATAGACTCCCTGGAAAACGAAGGTGGGCCCATATACAGCCCACCTAGGTGTTATTTTATATCTTTAAAATTTATTTTATTTATTTTATTTATTCTATTTTACTCTATTATTTCAATTTTACTAAACCGCTTTTATTTATTGAATTCTTTTACTTTTACATATTTTATCTATATACCGTATCTATTTATTTTATTTATATTAATTAATTTATTTGTTTTAGCTTTTATGCTTTTTAATTTTTTCGAAAGACGTGAGTCCGACGCAGAAACGACCTCTGGGAACTGAACCAAAGTGGACCTCAAGGATCAACCTGGTATACGGATATTGCAGGTGAACGTGGGCAGGGCACGCCGAGCACACGACCTTGTCCACGCAAAAGCCTGCAAGCTAGAAATAGACTTGCTCATCGTCCCGGAACCGAACAAAAAAATAACATCAGCCGGTGGTTGGGTCCAGGATAATGGGAAGAATGTGGCGGTGCTCTTTAGAAATAGGGGTTTGGGGGTGCGTGGTATTGTCAGGGGAGGAAATCATATCCTCATCAAACTGAGGGATTTCAGCCTGCTGGCATGCTACGTGTCCCCAAATATCCCTATGATAAGATACAAAGCAATTGTAGATGAAATAATGAGCGCCGCCACGAACGAAAAAGAAGTGATGATCGCCGGGGACATTAACGCGAAATCGAGGTTGTGGGGTGCCCACAGAAAGGGGGAAATATGGAATGAATGGATAGCCCAGGCTGGCCTCCAAGTATTAAACAATAACAAACCAACATTCGTAAGGGGGGTCAGCCGAACACATATTGATATTACGTTCGCGAGTGAAGGGCTATCCAGGAGAGTGCACGGCTGGGATGTCCTTGACGATCAGTTATTCACCTACCACCGGTATATACAATACGAAATAAAGGTTAAAGGGGGAATAAGGCGGCCGATAGGACACACGGAGATTTATTTTAACAAAACCAAGTACCTATCGGAGGTCAGGAAAATTAATGAACAAGAGATTTCTGACCTTGGCCAACTGAGAAGAGCACTGCAAAGTGCAGCAAATTTGGCCACCGTGAAGAGAAAAGATAATAAAAAATCCCCCTACTGGTGGACGGATGAGATAGAAGGTCTACGGGAGAGATGCCTCAGAGCTCGAAGGAATTATACGAGAAGCCAGGGCAGCCTCGAGCTCAAGGAAATATATAAAGATCTAAAGAAAACTTTAAATAAAAAAATAAAACAAGAGAAAAAAGAAAAGTGGCAGACCCTGATAAAAGCATTGGACGAAGATATATGGGGCGATGCGTACAAGATCACTATGAAGACGCTGAAAATAATCGCCCCATATAGACTCGACGAAGACCAGCGGATGGAATCAGCTGAGCTCCTCTTTCCTACCAAGGATCATCAAAATTTCATTAAGATATTTCCAACGATGGTAGAGGAGTTCACGGAAGAGGAAGTTAGAATAGCTGGTCAGGAGATGAAGACAGGGAAAGCTCCCGGCCCTGACGGGCTGCCACCAGAGGCAATAAAAATAATAGCAACGGAGAAACCAGGTTTGATCAGAAGAATATACAACGACCTACTGCAGAAGCAAGAGTTTCCCAGGGACTTAAAGGAAGCGAACTTAGTTCTACTCCTAAAGCCTGGGAAACCCCCCGGTTCAGCAGCCTCTTATCGGCCAATATGCCTTCTGGACTGCCTTGGTAAGTTCTACGAAGGGCTTATCAAGAAGAGGCTGGAGGGCGTGTTGGAAGATCAAAGAGTGCTATCAAATCAACAATATGGATTTCGAAAAGGTAAATCGACAGTCGATGCCGCGACCTGGATAAGGGACGCGGCTAAAGCAAGTAAAAAAAGATGGGTGGTCCTTGTTCTGTTGGACATAAAAAATGCTTTTAATTCAGCAAACTGGGGTCACATAGTAGACCGAATAGTCGAATTTGGGGCTCCAGAGTATGTGTCCAACATAATAAAGGACTACCTATCTGAAAGAACCGTATGCATATCGAAGAAAAAGAAGAAAGAAATGACCGCGGGTGTACCCCAGGGGTCAGTCCTGGGACCCTTACTTTGGAATATACTATACAACGGGGTACTAGAAGTAAACAGGCAGAGAGGAGTGAGAGCGATTGCATACGCGGACGACCTAGCATTACTGGTCGAAGACGACATGAATAGGGGAATAATACAAAAAGTAAACGAAGCAATACAGAAGACCGCAGATTGGATAGAGAGAAATGATCTAAAGTTAGCAGTAGAGAAGACAGAATCCATTATCTTGAGGGGACCAAGAAAGAGAGATGACATAATATTTGGATATAAAGGCTCTGTAATAAGACCCCAAAAGACGGTTAAGTACCTCGGAATTATTTTCGACGACAAGCTTAAATTCGGACAACACGTACAAGAAGCATGTCGGAAGGCAGAAGAAAGGACCTCTATACTAAATAAATTTATGCCAAATATAGGGGGTCCTGGATCCCAGAAGAGAATAGTGATGGCACAATCCATCTTATCCATAGTTTTATACGGAGCCCCAGTGTGGCACGAGGTCCTTCGAATGAAAAAGTATAAAGACGTGCTTCTTAGGACACAAAGGAAACCTCTGATCAGGGTGTGCAGCGCGTATAGAACCGTATCAACCATTGCCTTACAGGTGGTGGCTGGGTCTGTACCGGTGCACATCCTGGCCAGAGAAAGAGTCCGAATGTACCAGAGGGGCAACGGGGCAATAGGTTCAGGTCCACAAGAAAGGAAAAGAAGTCTAGAGATGTGGCAGAGGGAATGGGCAGCCGAAGTCGAGAAGGCGGCCTGGACGAGATCCCTGATTCCAGATGTGGTGAGGTGGTATGAGTGCCGGCATCGGCGCGTCGGCTACTATTTCACACAATTTTTGACGGGGCATGGATCGTTCAGGAAGTTTACTCATCGTATAGGGAAAACCGTGGACGATCTATGCCCTGAGTGTGGAGTAGTGGATGACGCGCAGCATGTCGTCTTCGTGTGCCCTGCATACCAGGCGGGACGTACCGAGCTGCAGCTGGGACTGGGATCCCCTCTAGGCGAGCCTCACGAGCTAATTGATAAAGCTATCAATAGCAAGAGAGACTTCGACCTGATCATTGCTTTTGTCACGAAGACAATGAAGCACAAAGAGGAGAAAGAGAGGCGACTGCAAGCGGGATGACCGTCTATTTATTTATTTTTTTAACGTTTTTATTTTTGTGTCGCAGATGGCAGCCAGTGGGGGGAGGATCCTTTACATCCAACCTGCGCTGTCTGTCTTATTTTAACTAGTTTTACTTATTTATTTATTTTATCTTGTTTTATCTTCTTATTTACTTCTTCAATCTTATTTATACAATATTTATCATTTTAAATCAATTTTATTACTCAAATGTGTTGCGTGTTGTAAGCGGTAGTCAGCAGGGGGAGGACCTTTTACATCTAACCCATGCTGACCGCCTTTGTATTGTTTTGTTTACTTTCTGTTTTGTCTTGTTTTAGTCTGTTTTTTGTTTTGTATCAGGTAGTGGGGGAGGATTTTTACACCCAACTTCACTGACTGCTTCCTGTTAACTGTAGAATGAATGGGTATGAGTGTGAGTGCGAATTGATGAAAGCACGAATGTTTGGAGTTGCTCGTAACTGTCGACTGGTATCCTTTTGCTAGTTCATGTTTGATTGGGGGCACCCCGGTCGCCCCACCCGCACATGGGCTGCACGGGACGGTCGTCTTCACCGACCGGTCTTTGTGCGGGGTGTGTGCGGGACGGGGCGGCTGAGTGGCCGCTTAATCTACGGAGTGCACGCAGAGGGTGCCCGGGGGGAGTTATGAGTAAGGTCGACGGGTCAGACATGCTCGCCAAGAGCGGTTCCAGACCTGTCGGCTGGAGGAAGAGGAGGTGAGTTTAGTCGGTAGGCGATTCGACACGGTGAAGCGTGACGGATCGAATCCGACACACCTGGGACACCTTCCCAGACGGTCTTTTGAAGATTCTCACCTCCCAAAAAAAAAAAAAAAAAAAAAAGTCAAATAAACCCAAACAAACAAAAATGAGAAATATTGGAAAATTTTAACACATGCACACGCACACTCCCATGGCTCCATGCAACACACACATAAATACACTCGCATAAAAAAACACATTTTTCCACGGCCGTGCTAAAAGAGCCACTTTCAGGCACGCATTTCGTTTCCGAAAGTTGCACTTTCCCGCACGGCGTGCGTGAGAGTAAATTTTCCCGCACGGCGTGCGGGAAAGTCAATTATCTTATAATATGGAATTATAATATATTATAATACATGCAATAGACTAATATTTAGATATTATTTACTCATTTATTTCAAATTTATCTCATTGTGTTCATGTTTTAATGAAATTAGCGCGATTATTTCATTCATAGGAGATTCTGACCAATAGAAAGCTACATAAATAAAAATTAAACTGATAATTTTTGATAATATCCCGTCGTCAAGTATATTACGTCAGATGCCCTTCGTTACTACGAAAAAATACTTTCAGTGACATTAATGACAATTAATGTTTTAAAAATTATAAAAGTGATGACTTTCAACCGTCAAATATTTATAACAACTGTGTGTATAATTGTACTAATTTGTACTTACATAAATAGATTACAATACAATTTTGGTTTTGAACAGTTTTATTCATGAAATAATCGCAACAAATTGCACTCGATCTCTAAAATTATTATCGAATTTTTGCCCTCGTGACACTTTGACATAATTTCACGACCCGAAGGGAATTTCAATAAAACTATCAAATTGTTACTCGGGAAAAATTCGATAATTTTAGAGCTCTTGTGCAATTACTACTGATTATTTCATTCATAGGAGATTCTGACCAATAGAAAGCTACAGAAATAAAAATTAAACTGATTATTTTTTGATGATTTTAACTTCCAATCCTATAGTAAGACATTTGATCACGTGTTTAATTCTGTCCAATCAGATTAAAATTATACTGAGAATTATCTACTGTAGAAAATTACTGATAGAATTTTTTTAAGTAGATTGTTTCTGTTTAATGGCAACCAGTTTCGTAGTTTTGACAACTGTCGCATTTAAGAAAATATCCACAATATACGTATTAAAAAATAATCTTACGAATATCACACGACAATAAGAATAAATAAGAAAATAATGCTTCATTTTTACTCAGATTTGTTGTCATTTTGTCATTGGGCAATAGCCACTCGAGCCCTGCAGGATTCTCGTGTCTATTGCCAGACAACAAATTTTCGAAAAACTGTCGCAATATTTTCAATTTATTCTCACTCTCTTGTGATATTATACCCGATAAATTTTGATAATATCCCATCGTCAAGTATATTACGTCAGATGCCCTTCGTTGCTACGAAAAAATACATTCAGTGACATTAATGACAATGTTTTAAAAATTATAAAAGTGATGACTTTCAACTGTCAAAATATTTGTAACAACTGTGTGTTTAATGTACAAATTTGTACTTACATAAATAAATTACAATAAAATTTTGGTTTTGAACAGTTTTGTTCATGAAATAATCGCAACAAATTGCACTCGATCTCTAAAATTATTATCGAATTTTTGCCCTCGTGACGCTTTGACATAATTTCACTCCCCTTCTAGTCCTGTCGCCAGGGGGGTACAACGGCCTCCTTAATTCAGATGGACTTACCCAAGTTTTTTTTATATATTTTGACCCGCAGAATACGAATTTTTTGGGTAACAGTTGATCCGGATGTCGATAAGATTGTTATAGACAAAGAACTTGAGGAATCACATAACAGCGATTTCTCGCAAAACAAAACATCTTTTTGAATTTTTTGGGTCATTTTAAGCAAAAAATATTCCTACAAGTTTTTTCGTAGAATGCATAGTTTTCGAGATAACCGCGGTTGAACTTTCAAAAAATCGAAAAATTATAATTTTTGAACCCGAATAACTTTTGATTAAAAAAGAAAGTAGCAATTCTGCTTACCGCATTTGAAAGTTTAAGTCAAATTATATCGGTTTTGATTATTTGCATTGCTAAAAAATTATTACTTTATTGTTAAACAAAGCTATAAACACCTAGTATGTGAGTGATGTTTTCTATGATTTCTCATTTAAAATCGAACGAGTAGGTAAAGTAGCTACAAGTGCAAGCGAGGCATTTTCTACGTAGCATGCGTTAAAACGCATGTATTAGGCACGGGAAACACTATGTGTTTATAGATTAGTTTAACAATAAAAAAATTAATTTTTAGCAATGAAAATAATCAAAACCGATATAACTTGACTTAAACTTTCAAATGCGGTTAGCAGAATTGCTACTTTATTTTTTAATCAAAAGTTATTCGGGTTCAAAAATTGCAATTTTTCGATTTTTTGAAAGTTCAACCGCGGTTTTTCTCAAAAACTCTGCATTCTACGAAAAAACTTGTAGGAATATTTTTTGCTTAAAATGACCCAAAAAATACAAAAAGATGTTTTGTTTTGCGAGAAATCGCTGTTATGTAATTCCTCAAGTTCTTTGTCTATAACAATCTTATCGACATCCGGATCAACTGTTACCCAAAAAATTCGTATTCTACGGGTCAAAATATATAAAAAAACTTGGGTAAGTCCATCTGAATTAAGGAGGCCGTTGTACCCCCCCTGGCGACAGGACTATTCGGGTCGTGAAATTAAAATTATCAAAATGTCACTCGGGAAAAATTCGTTAATTTTAGAGCTCTTGTGCTATTACTACTGATAATTCGACGAAATAATTTTTTTTCTCTGACCTTTTCTCTGGCCTTGGTTTAGAACTAGAACCTTTAGCCATGTAATTGTATAACTTATCACTAACTCAGGTGTAATGTATAGTGTGTGTGTGTGTGTGTGTGTGTGTGTGTGTGTGTGTGTGTGTGTGTGTGTGTGTGTGTGTGTGTGTGTGTGTGTGTGTGTGTGTGTGTGTGTGTGTGTGTGTGTGTGTGTGTGTGTGTGTGTGTGTGTGTGTGTGTGTGTGTGTGTGTGTGTGTGTGTGTGTGTTGTGTGTGTGTGTGTGTGTGTGTGTGTGTGTGTGTGTGTGTGTGTGTGTGTGTGTGTGTGTGTGTGTGTGTGTGTGTGTGTGTGTGTGTGTGTGTGTGTGTGTGTGTGTGTGTGTGTGTGTGTGTGTGTGTGTGTGTGTGTGTGTGTGTGTGTGTGTGTGTGTGTGTGTGTGTGTGTGTGTGTGTGTGTGTGTGTGTGTGTGTGTGTGTGTGTGTGTGTGTGTGTGTGTGTGTGTGTGTGTGTGTGTGTGTGTGTGTGTGTGTGTGTGTGTGTGTGTGTGTGTGTGTGTGTGTGTGTGTGTGTGTGTGTGTGTGTGTGTGTGTGTGTGTGTGTGTGTGTGTGTGTGTGTGTGTGTGTGTGTGTGTGTGTGTGTGTGTGTGTGTGTGTGTGTGTGTGTGTGTGTGTGTGTGTGTGTGTGTGTGTGTGTGTGTGTGTGTGTGTGTGTGTGTGTGTGTGTGTGTGTGTGTGTGTGTGTGTGTGTGTGTGTGTGTGTGTGTGTGTGTGTGTGTGTGTGTGTGTTGTGTGTGTGTGTGTGTGTGTGTGTGTGTGTGTGTGTGTGTGTGTGTGTGTGTGTGTGTGTGTGTGTGTGTGTGTGTGTGTGTGTGTGTGTGTGTGTGTGTGTGTGTGTGTGTGTGTGTGTGTGTGTGTGTGTGTGTGTGTGTGTGTGTGTGTGTGTGTGTGTGTGTGTGTGTGTGTGTGTGTGTGTGTGTGTGTGTGTGTGTGTGTGTGTGTGTGTGTGTGTGTGTGTGTGTGTGTGTGTGTGTGTGTGTGTGTGTGTGTGTGTGTGTGTGTGTGTGTGTGTGTGTGTGTGTGTGTGTGTGTGTGTGTGTGTGTGTGTGTGTGTGTGTGTGTGTGTGTGTGTGTGTGTGTGTGTGTGTGTGTGTGTGTGTGTGTGTGTGTGTGTGTGTGTGTGTGTGTGTGTGTGTGTGTGTGTGTGTGTGTGTGTGTGTGTGTGTGTGTGTGTGTGTGTGTGTGTGTGTGTGTGTGTGTGTGTGTGTGTGTGTGTGTGTGTGTGTGTGTGTGTGTGTGTGTGTGTGTGTGTGTGTGTGTGTGTGTGTGTGTGTGTGTGTGTGTGTGTGTGTGTGTGTGTGTGTGTGTGTGTGTGTGTGTGTGTGTGTGTGTGTGTGTGTGTGTGTGTGTGTGTGTGTGTGTGTGTGTGTGTGTGTGTGTGTGTGTGTGTGTGTGAGTGTGTGTGTGTGTGTGTTGAGTAAGTGTCTTATTACTTTGCATAGTCGACGTCATTTTCTTTGCAAAGAGACGCTAATTGTATCCGAACGTCTGCGGTCCCTCCGGGAAATAAAATTATTTTGACATAATATTGAAATAAAAAGTCAGATCAGCAGACTATTACAATGGTTTTGAATCATCGCCATGGAAACCAATATCATCGTCGTGGTAACCCATTATATTGAAAGTTTGGTTTTGACAACCTTGTCAAAGAATTAATTTGTGTATTTTCACTTCTAAATAAAAATTGATATAACACTATTTTTTGTGGCTTTTTTCGAAACGTATAGCCCTAGAAAAAATATTGTTCCTAACTAATGCGGAAAGTGTCTTCCACGCACTCGAACTGCTTGCCCGAACTCCGCTATCGCGTCGTTCGGGTCAACGACAGTCTCGTACGTGAAAGGATCACTTTCCGCACTAGTTAGGAAAATAACTATTACATACATAAAATTAAACTTATTTTATTAACCAACGAAAGTTTTACTTTTAATATTAAAAATGTTGAAAATAAAACTTTATTAGAAATAATCTTCTGGTTACACCATTCGTGGCTTCTAAAATTTGCAAGCCAACGAATTCCCAGAGCTAAGAAAGCCGAGGGTGATCTATCAGGTTGCATCTCACTACCCGCTTTTTCAGCACGGTAAAATTCCAACAAATATTAGTTACCAATACTAAGGATAGGAGTATAGAACTAATAAAAATAATAAATAATAATTTCGTTATGAACCGAAACAAGAGCCGTCTTACTTTAGTTAGTTCAGAGAGCGCCAAACCAAGTTCTACTCTTAAGGGCAGAATCTAGTTAGAGTGCTTGAACCTGAGATTAATTATTATTAATAACATTACAATATTGTTCGGCTACCCAATACATTTTTGTAATAGTTCGTCACCCATCGTGGCGCTTGTACCTTATAATCTGGTCCCCCTACGTGTAGCTTATATTTTATAATCTGGCCCCCATCTCGTGGAGTTCACTTGAAAATTACGGGATAAATCGAGTTTTGTGTTTCGGTAGTTTTAATGAAAAATCACCTTAGAAAAGTGCGCTTGAGCAATAATAATTATTAAATGATGAAACGGTTGCCAATGTGAGTCTATTATACTATTGGATATAGAAATTGAGTCAATACTCGCAATCTTAAAGTTTGTATTTTTAATAGTTGTTTCACAATCATGGGGCAACCGGTACATAAAGTCTTCACGATTACAAACTACAAGCTAAAAATCACAAAAAGACAAAAATGTACATATATTTAAAAAACAACTATGTCTTGATTTAAATTAAAATACATACAATAAAGCAAAACAACTGTAGAGTATTGAATTTAGTAGTCTAAGAGAGTTTAGTAGACTATTGAGTTTAGTAGTTAGACTACTAAATTCAATATTCTACAGTTGTTTTGCTTTATTGATTGGGGCATAGGTAAATTGAGTCCCGTATACCTGAATTAAGAAGGGTCAAAATATTTAGATGGTCGAATTGAGTCCCGGGCATCGTAATCCTTCTAATTACCTTTTAATAGCTTTTTAATTTGTAAGTATTTTATTGGTTCTGCATTTATGGTAATCAAATACAAAAAGTAATATGTACACCACAAAATATTTATTAGAGTGCGATGTATCTGTACATATACGATACGGTGTTAAGTTGATTGTCAAAATGAGGTATGTGATAATTGTTCTTAGTGAAAAAGGAAAACAACAATTGATTATGTTGAATGGCTTGGCTTCAAATATCGTTTTCACAAATCTTTAAAAAATGACGGCAAGCGTTGGATTTGTTGTGCGCAGACGAAAGAAAAATGTAAAGCATTTTTAAAACCCAAGGGGACAACTTAGTGACGGAAATTATGAATGACCACAATCATAGTGTATTAAACGAAGATATACTCAATTGTCAAATGTTAAGTAACTTTTTGAAGCGAAATACCGTAAAAGATATCAGTGAACGACCTATAAAAATGGGTGATATGAAAATTTTGCATGAGGAATTACGAAATGGCGATATAGTACGTTGACTACCAAAGATGTGGAATTGGTCCGAAAAATATGTGTATAACGCCCGACGATCTCTTCTGTTTAAATTGCCAAAAAGTATGGAAGAAGCTCATGAACATTAAAACATCTCCAGTGAAAACTAACAAAAACGAGGATTTTCTAATGGTAAACGACATAAAAAACAAAATTATTATGTTTTCCTGCAACAACAATTTACAATTTTTAGCAGGTTTGGACACCATTTATATACTTAGATGGAACTTTTGAATATTACATTACACATTTATTTGAAAACAAAAACATACATGTACAATGTACATAGATTGGCATTTAAATACCTTACTTAGCATGTAAACGTATGTTATATTGTTTACTGTAAATATTTTAGGTATACATTTTTGTAATAAAATTATGTGTTATAAAATAAATTATTGTTTTCTCATTCCTAGAAATCATTACGTACACCGACTAAGCCCCAGGTAGACACGGGACTCAATTTACCCATCTTCGGGTCTCAACTCGGCTATTGGAAAGACGGATTATAAATTCTGGGACTCAACTAGGTTACTCCGCTTTATTGTATGTATTTTAATTTAAATCAAGTCATAGTTGTTATATATATATATATATATATATATATATATATATATATATATATATATATATATATATATATATATATACATATATATATATATATATGTACATCAAACAAATGAAATAGAGAATGTGGAAAAATCCCCTTACGAATAATTCACACATCCACCATTTCGGGCTGGGAAAATTTTTTTGAATAGAATCAAATATCCGAACGCCAGTTCTTAGAAATGTGTTTCGCCCTCTCTCTCTCTCTCTCTCTCTCTCTCTCTCTCTCTCTCTCTCTCTCTATCTCTCTCTCTCTATATATATATATATATATATATATATATATATATATATATATATATATATATACATATACATATATAGATATATATATAGATATATATAAATATATATAGATATATATATATATATATATATATATATATATATATATATATATATAAATATATATAGATATATATATATATATATATATATATATATATATAATATATATATATATATATATATATATATAAGATGGTGGTATTCTTGACTGTAGATTTATATATCAAGTAGTGACTCTTGAGGATGCAGTCAGTTTATTTGGCCCACAAGACAAAGAAAACTCTTTGACTTACTGTCAAGCTTTCGAATTATATTTAATTCTTTTTCAAGACATCTACAAAATTTATAAATATAAAAATTAAGTAATTACAATGTATATTTTGTTTACTCACTAGTCGTTGAGATTGGTTGAAAAAGTTGAAACTTTACTAGAAGGACAATCACACACATATTAAAATATTTAAATAATTTTAGTCAATCTATTACATTATGTTGTGTCCATGGGTCGTTGTTCAACATGTATGAAGTGTATACCATTTCTTTAGAAGGAAAGCAAAACCAGTAACAATAGTTTTTTTTATAATTACAGTTATTAATTTGATTGATGTAAAGTAAATTAGTCCAGTCAATGTGTCTACCAGCATAAAATGAATTTTTAATGGTGGAATGTACGATAGAAAATCAGATTATGATGTTGTGTCAAATGTTTGTTGATATGCTAATATGTAACAATAAATGTTACTTAATTTGTCTATATCTGACTATCTATTTATACATTTTCTATTTTTCTGGATGTGTGTCATTTCTACAAATAACCTTTTCTGTTCATTTTTCACCCTCTCTAAGATTGACGCTTGTGAAAAATTAAATGTATGATTTAGATTAATTGAGTGATCTGCTAATGCACAAGCTTGCGATTTTTTTTGTATTAATATCACTTCTGTGGGAAATTATTCTGCTGTGTAATGTCCGAGATGTTTCTCCTATATAAACCTTATCGCAGTCTGAGCAAGGTATTTGATACACAACTTTTGAACTTTCCTTAGTCGTAAGTGGATCTTTAGTTTTGGTGTATAAATGTGCTATAGTTTTAACGTTTCTGGTAGCAATTTTTATGTTTTCGAGTCCTTTAAATAATTTGAGAAGTTTTGGTGTTAAGAATGGAATATAAGGTAAAGATCCAAATGTTTGTGGTGTTGTTGGTACTAAGGTGTCGATTGTTGAGAAATGAGAGATTGTTAAATTTCAAGAGAAATGGTTTCATAACTTAACTAATGTAGAATTTCCATTTAACATTAAAAAGTTTTTAGCCTTAGGACCGAAATTTTGTCTTTTTCCTAATCTTAGAGATTTTAAATTATCTGACTTGTTGTCTGATATAGAACAACTAATTGCAAAATTTGACACTAATAACAAAGATATGTTTCGGTCAAAAAGCACAAACATTATAACAAACTATTTGCATAAAACAAACAATAGTAATCATTTCTTTAATGACTTGTTCTGTGAAGCAAAAAGATTTTTAATTAAGAATCCAGAATTATACATTCTCCGCAGTGATAAAGGTAACATAACTGTTGCAATGTACAAGGACGATTATACAAATAAAAGTCAATCTTTGTTAAATGATGTTAAGTATTATAAACAACTCACAAATGATCCAACATGTACATTGCAACAAAAATCAAACAAGCTTGTATCTAAATTAGCGAATAATGGCAACATCTCTGCTAGTGAATCAAAATCATTAAAAATTTACAATTCAGTAGCTCCACGTTTCTACGCATTGCCAAAAGTACATAAACCCACTCTTTCAATGAGACCAATAATCTCTTCAATAGATTCCCCCAATAGTAAGTTAGCGAATTTTATTACAACAATTTTAACAAATGCATACAATTTCAACAACGATATAGTAATTAAAGATTCTTTTGTTTTTAGTAACTTCATAAATAATAAAAAAATCCCAGAAACATACATTTTAGTAAGTTTTGATGTGGTATCTTTGTATACCAATATTCCGTCTTATTTAATTCTAAACAGCATAGAAAAACACTGGAATGAGATCCAGGCACATTGCACATTAAATTTAGATTCATTAAAAGAAATATTATATTTCATATTTGATACCAACATCTGTAAATTTAATAACCGTTATTACAAACAAACAGCAGGCACTCCTATGGGAAGCTCATTATCGCCAATCATGTGTAATTATGCTCTTGATGATCTCATTGAAGAATGTTTAAAAATAATACCTTTTCATATTCCATTTGTCAAACGTTTTGTAGATGATTTGATCCTAGCAGTACCCAATGATAAAATAAATGAGGTTTTAAATATTTTCAACAACCAATGTAGCCAACTACAGTTCACTGCAGAAAGAGAACAAAACAACAGTCTCCCTTTTCTGGATATGCTAGTCCATCGCACTCAAGATAATAGTCTCAAAACAGAATGGTATCGAAAACCGATTTCTAGCAATAGATTCATAAATTACTATTCTGAACATCCTACAAGAACAAAAATAAAATTAATTTTGGGACTAAAAAAGTCGAGTAATAAAAATATCTCATCCAACATATAGAGAAAAGAGTTTGAAGAGACTAAAAAACATATTAATGGAAAACTCTTATCCAGTAGGACTACTTAATAAATTAATTTTTAGTACTGCTACCTCTCCAGCTTCCATCACATTGATTGACAATACCAACAATATAAAAAAAAAACCACCCACAGTGAATATGGCAAGCCAAGAAAGAAACACTAGCCCAACAATCGACACCTTAGTACCAACAACACCACAAACATTTGGATCTTTACCTTATATTCCATTCTTAACACCAAAACTTCTCAAATTATTTAAAGGACTCGAAAACATAAAAATTGCTACCAGAAACGTTAAAACTATAGCACATTTATACACCAAAACTAAAGATCCACTTACGACTAAGGAAAGTTCAAAAGTTGTGTATCAAATACCTTGCTCAGACTGCGATAAGGTTTATATAGGAGAAACATCTCGGACATTACACAGCAGAATAATTTCCCACAGAAGTGATATTAATACAAAAAAATCGCAAGCTTGTGCATTAGCAGATCACTCAATTAATCTAAATCATACATTTAATTTTTCACAAGCGTCAATCTTAGAGAGGGTGAAAAATGAACAGAAAAGTTTATTTGTAGAAATGACACACATCCAGAAAAATAGAAAATGTATAAATAGAAAGTCAGATATAGACAAATTAAGTAACATTTATTGTTACATATTAGCATATCAACAAACATTTGACACAACATCATAATCTGATTTTCTATCGTACATTCCACCATTAAAAATTCATTTTATGCTGGTAGACACATTGACTGGACTAATTTACTTTACATCAATCAAATTAATAACTGTAATTATAAAAAAAACTATTGTTACTGGTTTTGCTTTCCTTCTAAAGAAATGGTATACACTTCATACATGTTGAACAACGAACCATGGACACAACATAATGTAATAGATTGACTAAAATTATTTAAATATTTTAATATGTGTGTGATTGTCCTTCTAGTAAAGTTTCAACTTTTTCAACCAATCTCAACGACTAGTGAGTAAACAAAATATACATTGTAATTACTTAATTTTTATATTTATAAATTTTGTAGATGTCTTGAAAAAGAATTAAATATAATTCGAAAGCTTGACAGTAAGTCAAAGAGTTTTCTTTGTCTTGTGGGCCAAATAAACTGACTGCATCCTCAAGAGTCACTACTTGATATATATATATATATATATATATATATATATATATATATATATATAAGTTAAGAAACCAGAACTGCTAAATCACCAATAATAAAAGGACAGCGTCAGCAAGCTTCACCTCGACCACACCTCGGCGTCACCGAGCTTATAAATAAACTTTTGCATTGTATAGCGTCACTCTTATTTTGCATTTAACTGTAGTAAGTAGTCCCTTGTCAATAAAGTTCTTTTTAAAAACGTTGTTCTTGGACTTAAAAACTTCACTGGCGCAGTCAGTAGGATATTTCGGGAATTACGTCGCAAAATTACGTTACAAAAATCGAACGATTTCGCGAGTAGTTTTTCGTTTTAACGATTTACCGGAAAACCGAACTTTTTGTGAAAGTGTCCAAGATCAGCTTTAGACAAGGTATCACCAAGACCTGGGGAGAGAACAAGAATCGTCGAACCCTAGAGGCAGTAGATTTTAAGCAGTAGTTCAACGAGACCTGGGAGAAGAACAAAATCGTCGAATCCTATAGGCAGAAATGTTGAAATTCTACATTTTAATGTAAGTGTTTCCTATTTTTTCCATTTTATTATTCCATTTTATATTTTCCTATACATATTTGAGAATACTTATAGTCAGAGAGCTAACGACAGTAAATGATTTTTTTTAAGATTTTATGATTTTACAAAGATTTTTATTTTAAATAAGAAAAATATTATTATTACTATATTATATTATTATATTTTTGAAAATATTTGATTATTTTGAAGTTGAAACATATTTTATATTTTATTGCAAGTTGATATAGTATCTGAATAAAAAGAATAACTATTTAATGAGTGAAACTGATAGTAAATTAGATTTAAGTAGCCTTGTAGCAGAATTAAATTCAATTTTAGAACCAAATAGTAATAAAGATAACGAAATGGCTCAAACAAACTACCAATTGTTAAAACTATACTTAGATTCTATCCCAGCATATGATGGTAATCCACATACTTTAACCATATTTATTGAAAATTGTGAAAATTTAATAACTAATTTTGCTAGCCAAACAGATGGCACTTTGAATACATTTTTACTTCGAGCTATATTAGGTAAATTAAATGGAAGAGCTCAAATGTTAATAGGCTCTAGGACAGAATTAAGTACATGGCAACTTGTAAAGGATGTCCTTAATCTTAGTTTTGGAGATCAGAGAGATCTCGATTGCCTTATCCAAGACCTGATAACGTTGAGGCCTTTCAAAAATGAAACCCCTTATAATTTTGGCATGCGTTGCCAAGAAACACGTAGTTTAGTAGCACAAAAATTAAATACCCTTAATATTAAAGCACCAGAAAAATTAATTAGAATACAAAGTTACGATGACTTATGTTTAAAAACTTACATTAGAGGCTTACCCTTATCGTTACAAACAAATATTAGATTGAGAAACCCAGACAGTTTAGAGAAAGCTATGTGCTTCGTTATCGAAGAAGAGAATTTTCTATATTCGTTACAACGCGGAAATAATTTAAACTCACAAAATTCTTTTAGACCCTCATCGAGACATACTCCTACGAGAAACAATAATACTAATCAAACTTTTATTCCTAGAAATAATTTTCAACAAAATCGCCCTAATATGAGATTTCCACCTTACCAATATCAAAATATCAGACCGCAATACCAAAATAATAATTTTAATCCTAACAATACTTTTCAACCACACCAAAATCATTTCCGAAATTTCAATAATAATAATACTAACTTCAATCCAAGAAATTTCGACAATAATAATTCTAATTTTCGACCAAGATACTTCAATAATAATAATCCTAATTTTCAACAAAGATATGTTAATAATCGACCCCAAAATCAAAATCAAAATCAATACCAGCCAGAACCGATGGATACAAATTCACGAAATACTTCTTTAAGATCTAGACCACATTTTACTTCCACACAATTATTTAATCAACAAATAAATAACGATCAAATACAATTCGAAAACCCCTTTGAAAATAATGATTACGAAAACCTGATTCAAAGTTCAGTACCCTATCCAGTACCGCATTACGAGAACAATTATGAAACTCAATCCAGTCCTTATCAAACTCAAGACAACACAAATGAAAGATCGTATCACAATCCAACTCAAAATGTTGAAAACGTAAATTTTTGCATGACCCAAGAAAATTAAAATCCGACATAATATACTTAAATACAACGATAGCAGATTTACCGCATATTATTATTCCTGAACTCAATGCCAGATTTTTATTAGATACAGGGTCTTCCAAAAGTTTAATCTCTCCACAGTTAGCGCATAAATATTATAAAAAATTTATTTCTTATGAAAATTTTAATATACAGACAGCTCACGGAATTTCCATGCACAATGAAATAATTAATATTCCAGCTTTTAACATTTTTAAAGTAAACCAATATAATAAGTTTTATGTTTTTAAATTTAGCGAAAATTTTGATGGATTAATTGGTATAGATTTGTTACAAAAATTAAAAGCTTCAATTAATGTCAACACGAGACAAATGAAAACGCCTTATGTAACTATACCCATAATTTTTGAACCCAGTAAAAAGAATATATTATATCCCAAAGCAACTTTTAATCATAGAATAATTATTCCCCCTAGAACTAAGCAAATAGTCAAAATACCGGTAAAATTAAATGAAGGATTAGGTATACTAGAATATAAAAATTTCGGTAAAGGAATCGAAATGCATAAAGCAGTAGTTAACGTAAAAAATAATTTTGCTATAACCACTATTACGAATATGAGCGAATATAAGACAACGTTAAGTAATATTGAACCCTTAGATATAGAACCATTAGATATAGTAAATACTAATTTTATAAGAAAGATGGAAACTGACGAAGAAACGTCTATTAATGATGATAATATGTTAAAAAGGAATTTAAAAAATATAAGGATAAATCATTGCAACAAAGAAGAAAAAGAATTACTAAGAAATCTTTGTTTCCAATATAGAGACATATTTTATTGTGAAGGCATACCCTTAAGTTTTACTAATAGTATTAAACATAAAATTAAAGTTGCTGATGATTCTGCAATATATACAAAATCATATCGTTTCCCGGAAGTTCACCGAGAAGAAGTTAAATCCCAAATAAATAAGATGTTAGCAGAAGGTATAATAGAAGATAGCAATTCAGCGTTTTCGAGTCCCATTTGGGTGGTCCCGAAAAAACAAGATGCTACAGGAAAAAGAAAATGGCGTCTAGTAATAGATTACAGAAAGTTAAACGAAAGAACCGTAGATGATAAATACCCATTACCAAACATAACAGAAATTTTAGATAAATTAGGAAGAGCAAATTATTTTTCGACACTAGATCTTGCAAGTGGCTTCCACCAAATAGAAGTAGACCCACAAGATGTTGAAAAAACAGCCTTTAGTACCCCACAAGGCCACTTTCAATTTAAAAGAATGTCTTTTGGTTTGAAAAATGCACCCTCAACTTTTCAGAGAGTAATAGACAATGTTTTAAGAGGACTAACAGACGAAACATGTATAGTATATTTAGACGATATTTTAATTTATAGCACATCTTTACAAGAGCACCTTGAAAAATTAAAAATAGTTTTCGAAAGACTTAGAAAAAGTAATTTAAAGGTACAATTAGACAAGTCAGAATTTTTACAAAAAACAGTTATGTATTTAGGACATGTAATTACCCCTCAAGGCGTAAAACCAAACCCTGATAAAATCGCAGCTATAAAAAGATTTCCCATTCCAAAAATCCAAACTGAAATAAAAAGCTTTTTAGGATTACTAGGTTACTATAGACGATTTATAAAAGATTTTGCAAAAATTACTAAACCAATGACCAAATGTTTGAAAAAAGGTTCTAAAGTAAACCACGATAAAGATTTTATTGACTGTTTTGAAACTTGCAAACAAATATTAACAAATGATCCTATTTTACAATACCCAAATTTTAGCGAACCATTTATATTAACGACAGATGCTAGCAATTATGCAATTGGAGCCGTATTATCACAAGGAAATGTACCAAATGATCGACCCATCGCATACGCCTCAAGAACACTAAATAAATCAGAGACAAATTATTCAACTATAGAAAAGGAGCTATTAGCAATTGTATGGGCCTGTAAACATTTTAGACCATACCTTTACGGAAGAAAATTTTTCATTTACACGGATCACAAACCATTATCTTGGCTTTTTAGTCTAAAGGAGCCAAACTCAAAATTAATACGTTGGCGTCTAAAACTAGAAGAATTCGATTATAAAATTATTTATAAAAAAGGAAAACACAATACAAACGCAGACTGTCTATCTCGCATTACAATTAACGCATTAGAAGATGAATCAATAATAAATAATCCTGGAGACGTAGACGAAGTTATTTTAAAGTACCTCCAAAATTTTGCAGAGAATCCATTAGAGCCACAACCTTCAACAAGTGACAATAACGAATCGAGAAAAATTAACATTATTTCTGATATAAGAATACCTCCAGACAAAATAAATACACAAGACGAAAGCTCAGACGAATCTACACAACATACAACCGCAAACGAAACAACGAATCAAGGAATACCCATTTTAGACGAAATAATAAATAACAAAGTTCACCAAATCTTAGTATACCCTAACGATTACTCAAAAACCGATATAACTCATGAAACTTATCAAAACCATAAAATAATTAAAGTAAAAATCCCTGAAACTGATAAAGAAAAAGATATTTTTGAATTTCTTATGGCATACACAGACCTTAACACTACATTTTATTTGTACTTCAGTAAAGACAACCTGTATAATGATTTTAATAAATATTACCTAAAACATTTTTCTGAAAATGGTCCGAAACTAATTAAATGCATTAGATTAATTAATACAGTAGCAAACGAAGAGGAACAAATAATTTTATTAAAAAACTACCACGAAGGAAAAACTAACCATAGAGGAATTAACGAAACATTTGAAAAATTACGTCAAAATTATTACTGGAAAAATATGAAGACAACTATTACTAATTACATTAACGAATGTTCTATTTGCCAAAAAAATAAATATCGTAGACACACCCCTTATGTCCCACTAATGCTTACGGAAACCGCCAGCAAACCTTTTCAAATTATTCATATAGATATTTTTACATATGACGGTAACAAATATTTGACCCTCACAGACGCATTTACTAAATTTGCTCAAGCTTATTCTATTCCAGGTAAAAACGCAATTCACATTACGAAATCCTTAATAAAATACTTCACTTCTTTCGGCATTCCCCAATTAATAGTAGCAGACAAAGGTAGAGAATTTAATAATGAAGTAATAAAAGATTTATTAGCAATTCACAAAATCAAAGTTCATTTTACTACTCCCGGTCACCATGAATCAAATTCAATAGCTGAACGAATACACTCTACACTAATCGAACATTTAAGACTTCTAAAACAAACGTATCCTAACGAAGATGACCTAATGGACTATGCTCTTATAGCTTACAATAATTCTATTCATAGTTCCACAAAATTTACCCCATTTGAACTAACTTTCGGACATACAGATTCTAGAAACCCCAACGATCTATTTCTTTCCCAAAATTTCTATTCAGAATATATAAATAATCATAAAGACAAATTAAAACACGTTTACCAAAATGTACATGAAAATATAACAAAAAATAAAACTAAAGTAATTGATAAACGAAACGATCAAGGAGAAATAAATTCAGAATTTAAAATTGGACAAGTAGTTTATAAAGTTAATACCCAAAAACGTAACAAAAAACATCAACCATACTTAGGTCCCTACAAAATAACCAAAATTCTTGACAGAAACCGAGTAGAACTTGTACGACAAAGACTTAAATATAAAAAAGACATTAACCAGACAGAAATTATACATATTAAAGAACTAAAGAAACCTCCCGTTGCAGGTTCACCCTCTGGACAACAAACGTCGACGCAAGACGAGACACATCCAAATTCCATAACTTAACCGACAATCCCGGACTTTTACCCCTTCATTTAGGCACAGCCCGAATTCAGACAGATGTTTGGACTTTTATACATATCTATGACATTACAAACATTACTACAAATTTCCTTACTCTACAAAATCAATATGATTCCATGATAAATACCCTTTCAAATACTTCCCAAATTCTAAGCTTTAATAAAGAATTTCAAGACTCCTATCATTTAATCCAAATTTTAGAAAACAAAATTTATCTCGAATTAAGACAATTAAATCCCTTTTGGAATACCAGATCTAAAAGATCTCTATTTGATGGTGTAGGTTCCGCAATAAAATTTATAACCGGAAACCTAGACCAAAACGATGCAAAACGCTACGACGACGCTATATCAACTTTAACAAATAATCAGAATAATATTAAAACTATAGTTAAAAACCAAATCACCTTATTAAGATCTTCAATAAAGAATTTTGAAAATAATACAAAAATCTTAGCCCATAACCAGTTAATTTTAAGTTCACGAATAACAGAAGTTCAAAACTTAATTAAAGATATAAAGATAGAAAAAGTTGAGACATTTCATTATTTTGCACTAGAAAGACTTGTATCGCAATTTTACACTAGTTTCCAAATTATTTATGATCTTCTAGAAAAAAATCGAAGTTGCTATCAGCTTTTCAAAACTAAATACATTTCATAATTCGATAGCCGACCCAGATGAACTATTTCTCGAAATTTTAAACGTTAGTAAATTCCTTAAAAATAACAAATTCCCTTTTGAATTATATTTGCAAAATATTTTGTTGTTCGAAAAAATAATAAAGATAAAAAGTTATAGTAAAGCAAATAAAATAATTTTTGTACTTGAATTACCCATTGTTGAGATCAATGACTATGATTATTATCATCTTTATTCCTTTCCGACCCGATACCAAACTCATTTTAGAACAATTATTCCAAAATCCAAGTTCCTACTTTCCAATCGATACCAATATGCACTTGCCAACGTTCAATGTCAAAAATTGTTAGAACAAGAATATTTATGCCACGATGTCCAGTCCATTGAAGTAACACCAACAGCCCCTTGCGAAGTTCAACTAATACAGTACTCAAAATTTGTAAATCAATGTCAATCAGTGCCAACAGAAATTAACAATATGAAAATTCAAAAACTTGAAAACAATAAGTGGATCGTAATAACTCTAAACAAAGTGATTAGTATTCAAAAATGCGACAAAAATTCGGACAATATTCCATTAAACGGTAGTTACTTAATCGAACTCAATAGTGCGTGCGAAATTTATATAGACAATTACGTTTTAAAATCATTTGAACTAAAAACTCCAAACTTTGTTAAAATGGAACTGCCAAATTTAGAAGTGTTACTAAAAACCCCGGTCAGTGATCTAAACTTTAAAACAATAAAAATAGACTCAATAAAATTAGACGAATTAAATAATGTTCAAAGTGCTTTAGCAGATCAAGAAAACAAAATAGACAATCTAGACACAGTTCCCATTCATTTTCAACATGTCAATTTTAATACCATAATTTTATATGTCATAGCAATCATCTTCCTTGTCTACACCATTTGGCAAATATACAGAAAAAATACGAATCCAGAATCACCAAAGGAATCCACAGAACAAGAAAAGAAGGTACCAGAAAATTTTCCATTTCTTCGAACTATGCTACCCCATAGTTCTCATCTAGCCCCGGAGGAGTTAAGAAACCAGAACTGCTAAATCACCAATAATAAAAGGACAGCGTCAGCAAGCTTCACCTCGACCACACCTCGGCGTCACCGAGCTTATAAATAAACTTTTGCATTGTATAGCGTCACTCTTATTTTGCATTTAACTGTAGTAAGTAGTCCCTTGTCAATAAAGTTCTTTTTAAAAACGTTGTTCTTGGACTTAGAAACTTCACTTATATATATATGAAAAAACAAAAGATGTAGATCTTTGAAACACACTCAGTGATCAAAAGATCCACAGGTACTGGTTTGGACGACCACTCGTACGAAAACAAACAAATGAAATAGAGAATGCGGAAAATTATATATATATATATATAAATTATATATATATATATATATATATATATATATATATATATATATATATATATAATTTATATATATATATACCCGAAAGCTAGACAAAAAGTCAAAAGAGTGTTTCTTTGATATCCTGGCCAAACTTCTGACTGCAACCCTAATAAACCACTTGTTTGTTGATATTGACAGTCACTAATATCCAGTATTTCTTATATATATATATATATATATATATATATATATATATATATATATATATGTACATTTTTGTCTTTTTGTGATTTTTAGCTTGTAGTTTGTAATTGTAAAGACTTTATGTTATGTCTTTAGGTACTAGGCCTGATGATGAGGCAGAAATTGTAAGCCTCGAAACCGTTTTTCCCATGATTGTGTAACAACTATTAAAACTATAAACTTTAAGATTGTGAGTATTGACTCAATTTCTATACCCAATAAAACTGTTATTAAATTATTCAGTTTGGACCATTTTCGCAACGGTGTTCACTAACTCAAAGTTAAAATCAATTAAGTGCTTCACTAATTACATTTTTTCATATTTGGACACAATTGGTTTCGGTATAAATAATTAGTGGACCTATTGTTTGTTAACAAGTAACAAAGTGAGTCGGTAATTGGACCGCGTTATGTAATAACGGATTAACCGCCAAAAGTCCAAAATCGAGATATTAGTGCCATCTTGCAGCTAGGGTGCAAATCTATATATAAAAATATGTTTTTTGTAAAAAAATTTAAAAAAAGCTGTTTTTAAATGCCTGTATTAAGCGACATTTTTTATTTTATTAAAAAAATCTTAGACTAGGATTTGTAATATCGAACTAAACGCCAATAATGGTACATAATCCATTGTCATAAACAAAAATCCGCATCTTTGTAAGTGTAATAACGAATCAAGCGCCACGAATAGTCGGTTAATTCTTTATTACAAAACATAACATATTTACTAACGTTTAAGATATCGAATTAAAAGACATCCGTTGTCAGGTAATATCAGATTAAGCGCCAAATATGTCTCTTAATCCGGTATTCGGATCTTAACTCATGCATATCTTAAAAAATCATTAACGAATTAAGCGACATTTGATCGAATAACTTTTAAAATATAAATTATTTTTAAAAAATTTTAAACACATGTAAAAGTCTATTTACATTTGCATTAATATATTAAATATGAAACATGTCAGTACTATATTTTAGAAATAGTACCAAAAACAAATTTACAATCTTTAAACCGATTTATCTCAAAACTAAATTTTGGCGTTTAATCCGCTATTACATAACGCGGTCCAATTATAGTATTGGGACATAATTCGCTTCGGTATATAATTATTAGTCGACATATTGTTCAAAGTGTTTCGGTTATTCGGACGATTTTTTCTATTTTTTTTTATTATTTATCAGACAATTGGCTGTTTCGGTATTACTTAGTGGACTTTACGTGTAGTCCAGGGTAATAAGAATTTTTTCGGAACACTCAAAGATCCAGGTAGCTGACTACTTTTTGAAGTTATACTTCTTTAGGCGCGATAGGGAGTGAATTTTTATTATTCTGCGCGCATGCGCACAGATACAGTATGTTGTTCGTTGCCAAATCTTTTAAGTTACATTTATCAGTCCAAAAAAAGGCGTGGAAAAAATGTATTAGTGTTTTTAGTAAATATATTTTTTATAATTTTTGTGTCTTTGGATTTGTCTTCCTCGGGAGTATTAAGATAATACGTATTATTAAAACATTTTTATTTAATATTTCACTTCGTCTATTTGTTACCGTGGTTTGTCATAATGTCCGAGAAACCGTCAAAACAATGCCTTCGTAGCCTCATTGGTACAGCATTTGACTACGGATTGGGAGGTCCCAGGTTCAAATGCTGTCAGGACAATTGCTGTCTTTTTTTTAATTTTTGAATTTTTGGAAAGTGGTAAACTATTAAAATCAGTTTAATATTTGAATGCTATGCTGGAACAACGTTGTAACCGCCAATACTTTCATATGTGAGTTTTCAATGGAAGAACTTCAATGGAAGTGGGGAATATTATGAGACTTAGGCTACGGCTCCGCGGGCGAGAAATTGACGCTAGCAGTAGCAGTAAAATGAAGAGTGATAAATTAAACCAACAGCGATAATACTGGGCGGCTCCACGATGCTGTAAACTATCGCTCAAGATCGGTAAAAGACGCGTCGTCAAGGTCATGTCGCAGATGGATAAGTCCAGATTATCTATTTTTACAGTAATTTACAGGGGCGGAGGTAAATTGAGTCCCATAAATATATCTAAATTAAGAAGGGTCAAAATATTTAGATGGTCGAATTGAATCCCGGGATTAATCCTTCTAATTACCTTCTAATAGCTTTTAATTTGTAAGTATTTTATTGGTTATGCATTTATGATAATCAAATATAAAATGTAATACATACAGTGTTACCCCCTTATTAACTTATTTATTTTTAGTACATAAGCAAAACATTGGGACAGGTCGATTTTTAAAATATTCATAGTATATTATAGCATCAATGTTTCGAACTTTACGCGATGCCTCTTCAGGTGACAGGCATAACTTTGATTTTTTTAAATGGGAAAGTACATCATGTGACACCTCATTTAAAAGCTTTTGAAATACTGATTACAAAAATAAATAATACTTTAATCCTATTTGAGACCGTAAGCGCAAAATATTGATCGAACTATTTTTAAACGCATTAATTTTTTTCAAATCCTGAGAAAACCAATAAGTATTTTTGAAAAATTTAAACACAGAATGAAAGATTACATTAATACGGAGGGTAGACAGTCCTTAGAATAAACAAGAAGTTTCATTTGAATGATATAATATATTTGAAATTAAAAATCAGACTATATTCTTTTTTACCCCTGTGACGTATTAAAATAAACATTATAGAAGTTCTCAGGGGCTTTTCACCCTCGATAATACTGTAATATTTAATTCTGCGTTTAAATTTTTCAAAAATATTTATTAGTCTTCTCAGGATTGAAAAAAAAATGAATGCATTTAAAAAGAATTCGATCGAAATTTTGCACCTACACTTTTAAAAAAGATTAAAGTATTATACATTTTTGTAATCAGTATTTCAAAAGCTTTTAAATGAGGTCTCACATGATGTACTTTCCCATTTAAAAAAATCAAATTTATGCCTGTCACCTGAAGAGGGATCGCGTAAAGTTCGAAACATTGATAATATAATATACTCCGATTATTTTAAAATTCGACCTGTCCGAGCGTTTTGCCTACATGCTAAAAATAAATAAAAGTTAATAAGGAAGGGTAACACTATAGAGCTCGATCTATCTGTATACGATACAGTTCCTTCATCATTTCAAACAATTCTTCTTTTTTATCAGTTATCAATATAATCGAGATGAATGTAGTATACCTTTTTTATCCCCCCTTACCAAAAAACCCCTGCTTACTAATGGACACAAGGACACCGACGTAAATGCTTTAATTAGCGCCGTAGAAATCTATAAAGATTGTTCATTAGTGTCTGACGAAAATGCATTTCGGGGAATCGCGATGCTTTTCGATGATTTTGCGGCGAAATGGTATCAAGGCGTTAAAGATACTATTTCGACATGGGAGGAACTTGTTCGTTTACTGAGAATTATGCTCGGTCCGAAAAAATCGACATATCGTGTGTACCTGGAGCTATTTCCCGAGGAGCAAGACGAAAAAACGAGAGTGGACATCTTCGTTTGCCGATGTAGGGATGTTCTCACGCAATTAGAACCAGGCAGCCTTACAGAAGAAGTTCAGCTAGATATGGTGTATGGATTATTAAACGAGGCGATTCGAGAAAAGATTTCCAGAGATTCCGTTTTCACTTTTACTCAGCTGCTCACAGAAGCACGGAAAGTTGAAGATATACACTGGGGTGCAAAATTAACCGGACACCTTAAAAATGGGCCATTTTTGATGTCTCAAATTTCCTAAACCTGTTGTCCGATGTAAGTCATTTTTTAATATGTTATAGCCTTATTCTTTATTAATATTGCTTTAATAATATTGTGGCTAAACAGGTAAATTTTTATTACATACCGGGTGTACCAATGAAACTATGTTTTTTTCTTAATCTTCACATCACCCTGTGGAATATTCTAGCATTTATAAAATACACAAATTCAAACCCAACTATAGCCTCATTCATAACAAGTTTTCTCAACTTTCTGTTTTTTGATTCATTCGCTTAAGTAGGACCATAAAAAAGTTATGAAATTTAACAACTAGCCATGTTCTTTATCAATACAGTGTGTTCATAAATAAGTGCGACAAACTTTAAGGGGTAATTCTACATGAAAAAATAATGACAGTTTGCTTTATAAATCTATGCCCGCAAATGCTTCATTTCTGAGATAGAGGGTGTTGAAATTTTTCTTACAAACTGACGATTTATTTATTGCTTAAAACCCAGTTGAGATATGCAAATGAAATTTGGTGGCTGTTAAGATGTAGTTATTGTACATTTTTTGACATACAAGTAAGAATTTAATATTCACCATTGGCGCGCATACGGGTATTATAAGCCCTCATATTACCCGTATGCGCGCCAATGGTAAATATTAAATTTTTAGTTCTATGTCAAAAAATGTGCAATAACTAGTTCTTGAAACCCACTAAATTTCATTTGCATACCTCAAATCTCATATTACCCGTATGCGCGCCAATGGTGAATATTAATTTCTTAATTGTATGTCAAAAAATGTGCAATAACTAGTTCTTAAAACCCACCAAATTTTATTTGCACACCTCAACCGGTTTTAAAGCAATAAATAAATCGTCAGTTTGTAAGAAAACTTTCAACACCCCGTATCTTGAAAACGAAGCATTTGCAGACATACCGTTGATAAAGCACACTCTCATTATTTTTTCATACAGAATTACCCCTTAAAGTTTGCCAATTATTCTTTAAAAACACGCTGTATTGATGAAAACTATGGTTAGTTGTTAAAGTACTTAACTTTTTTATTATCCAACATAAGCGAATGAATCAACAGACAAAATGTTGAAAAAACGTGAGGCTATAGTTACATTTTAATCTCAGTATTTTATAAATGCTAGAATATTCCACAGGGTGATACGAACTTTGAGAAAAAAACACAGTTTGATTGATACACCCGGTATACAATGAAAATTTAACTGTTTAGCAACAATACGATTACAGCGATATTGCTAAAGAATAAGGCTATAATATATTAAAAAATCACTTAAATCGGAGAACAGGTTAGAAAATTCGAGACATCAAAAATGACCCATTTTTAAGGTTTCCGGTTAATTTTGCACCCCAGTGTATTTGATAAACTTTGTTCTAACGAAAACAAAGCCCATAATCGAGAATCGTACAAAAAACGGCCGCGATGCAGCTATTGTGGTGTTCGAAGTGTCGAAAATTACATGATCGACAATCCACCGATTGACCTACGACTTCGAAAAAAATTGCGAGTTCTTCGCGTATGGTAGTGCTACCGTCAGAGCAATTACTTAGAATTCGCCGCGCAAAAGCCTAAACAACTCCGTTAACTTGTTACGGTTGTGGTAAACCGGTATTTATTAGGGCTAACTGCCCAGAGTGTATCCAGACGGAGGCATTCTCGATAGATTTCTCTTCCGTAGATATAGCTCTAGATTATGAACGAGCTCGACCAAACGAAAGAAGATGGAAGAATACCTTTAGAATGGGGGGAGAGCCTGCCGGCTATGCTAATAAGGGAAATAGAGTGTCGCCTGCCAAGAGAGAAGTGCTTGGGACCGAATTGGATAGGCACTTGGGGGAAGACATCGTCGAAGAACACGGAAGAGCTTTGTCCGCTCCGGTAGTATTAGTACCAAAAAGAGATGGCGGTACGAGACTTTGCATGGACTATCAACGTTTAAACACTGTAACGACTAGTGCCTCGTATCCGTTACTGCGTACAAATGATATGATAGAAGCCGCGAACCGAACATTTTATATGTCCACCATAGACTTGCGATCGGAATATCAACAAGTGAACGTCGTGGAAGTTGATCCGGAAAAACTGCCGTGATATCAGAACGGTTACCTCCGACAAACGTGAAAGAAGCTCCAAAGCCTGTAGTGCCAAGACGAAGACGAGGACGCCCCAGGAAGAAAACTGCAACTTCTGCTGGCCCCTCTAAACAGTTCGAGGCCAGGAGGGAGACTGTAGCAAACTAACTCCTACCGCTACGCCCCTGGAGGGTGACTGTAATATTATGATCTTCTTCTTCTTCTTCTTCTTAAAGTTCCCTCTCCTATCGGAGGTTGGATATCATAATGGCTATGATCACTTTGTTGGCTGCTGCTCTGAACCGTTGTAATGAACTACAGTTAATCCATTCTCTAAGGTTCCTCAGCCAGGAGATGCGTCTTATTCATATGCTTCTTTTTCCTTGGATCCTTCCTTGCATAATAATTCTCAGCAATTCATATTTTTCTCCTCTGGTAATGTGACCCAAATACTCCAGTTTTATAGTTTTTATACTCTTCATAATTTCTAACTCCTTATTTAAACGTCGTAGCACTTCAACATTGGTAATCCTTTGAACCCACTGAATTTCCAATATTCTTCTGTAACACCACATTTCGAACGCTTCTATTCTTTTTATGTGTTGTCTATTCAATGTCCAAGCTTCCATTCCGTATAGCAATATAGAAAATATGAAGCATCTTAGAGCCCTCAATCTGAGAGTCAACTAAAGGTCTTTGTTTGTAAGCAGAGTCTTCAATTTTATAAATGCTTGCCTTGAAGTTTCAATTCGGACTTTAATTTCTTGGCTTTGGTCATTTTTGTCATCAACCCAGGTTCCTAGATACTTGTATGTCTTCACTTTTGCTATTTGGGTTTGCTCTAACATTAACCTTTCATTTCCATGTTCTGTTTTTGAAACAATCATAAATTTAGTTTTTTTTCTTGTTTATTTTTAGTCCGTATCGAATGCAATAATCGTTAATTCTATTTAGCAATTCTTGTAGCGATTCCAGGGCGTCTGCCATTATAACGGTGTCATCAGCGAATCTTATGTTATTTAATATTCTTTCGTTTATAGAGATTCCATCATTTAGCTTCGCTATCGCTTCCTGAAATATCACTTCACTGTACCGGTTAAACAGTAGCCGACAGATCACAACCCTGTCTTACTCCTCTCTTTATATCAATATTCTCGGATTCTTGTTCTTCTATCTTTATATTGGCCTTTGATTCCAATGCAGATTGATAATAATTAGTAAATCTCGTCTGTATATATCTCTGTTTTTCAATAATTCTATTAGTTTTTCATGTCGGACCCTGTCAAACGCTTTTTCGAAGTCGATGAAACAGGAATAAACATCCAGGTCCATATCCAATCATCTTATGCTCGGATATATGATCGTCAAACCCTAACACGTGGCTTTTCAAAAGCCCTGTACAATGTGAAGTTACCTATATCGTGTGTGTGGTCTTCTGACCGTTGTTTGTATTTTATTGTTCAGCAGATGCAAATAGGACACACAGACAATGTTATTAGCGTCTGTTTTTTGTTAGAGTTCAACTTTTGTATGGTAAAGACGAAATACATAGCTCGATCCGAGTATCGTGACTTTCATTATAAACAACCCTAAACCCTGAGATTAATTATTATTAATAACATTACAATATATGTGTTCGGCTACCCAAAATATATATGTAATAATTCGTCACCCATCGTGGCGCTTGTACCTTATAATGTGGTCCCCCTACGTAGAGATTAAAGGTTATATTTTGTATTTACCTACTATGTACTTTATCAGTACTTTTAAACTTTCGCAAAATTGACAAAAATATTGGTTACGTTATTAAGAACAATAGATAATTTGAAGCATTATGTTAATTTATATATTTGGATTACCTACATACAAGACTTTTATTATTGTTAAAATATAATTTTTAATTTGTTTGAAAGTTTGGTGACACTAAAATTTTGAAAAAATTGGGTGGAGTGATTGTAGATGGCTGTATTGGGTAGACGACAGCAGATTGATTGGACCCCCCGTCGCATGGCGACGGGTAAAATTATTAATAATAAATAATAAAAAATAATACAGTCAAACCCGCTTATTAGAATACCTCTCAAAGGAATATCCCGGTTTAAGGAATAAAAATTTGAGGTCCTCGCACGTTTCTACTAGGGACCTATATATGATTGGTTATTAGAATATCTCTGTTATAGGAATACTTTTGATTGGCACGAAGGCTATTCCAATAAGCGGGTTCGACTGTATTATATATGCCATTTTTTCTTGCCGTTGAGAGTATTTTGCTAAGTATAAGGATTTCAAGTAAAATTTAATAAATAATTGTTGTCCTGGTAAAAGGTAAATTAGTTTAAAAAGCCCCTATAGGGCTACAAACATAGAAACAAAACGTTTTCGCTCTGTAACAAGAGCATCATCAGTGTTACAAGAACATGGTGAGCCAACCAAAAAAATAAAAAGGTAAAAACCTTTCAAAAACAGACTAAAAGTCTCATATAAATGCAAACATGGCAAAATCCAAAGGATGGATATAATTTCTATGGATACGGCCCTAGGGCAACATATGACTCCGACACGTGGCAAGTGTGTCAATAGGTAGTGTGGGAGTCATATGTTGCCCTAGGGCCGTATCCATAGGAATTATATTCATCCTTTGGATTTTGCCATGTTTGAATTTATATAAGACTTTTAGTCTGTTTTTGAAAGGTTTTTAACTTTGTATTTTTTTGGTTGGCTCACCATGTTCTTGTAACACTGATGATGCTTTTGTTACAGAGCGAAAACGTTTTATTTCTATGTTTGTAGCCATATAGGGGATTTTTAAACTAATATACATTTTACCAGGACAAAAATTTTTTATTAAATTTTATTTGTAATTAATGGTATAAAGCCAGTTACAGGAAATTCTTCCTTGTGGATTTTTAGAAGGATTTCCTAGGTTTATTTATCAGGAAAACTAAAAGACTTTTATTTTGAATTATCTGCATCAATCATAAAATTATTAGAGAAAATGTCTTTGTTTTTACATATTAAAATGTACATTATTCAATATTTATATAATGCACTAAAATACAATACTGTTCTTTCTTTAACCAAAATTTAAATAAAAAGAAGTAACTCGATATTTTAATATATTAAAGTGCCTATATGTTTGTATATTAGACTTTTGGAATGATATTGATGTTAGCGTGAAGATTACAAAGTAAAGATCAAGTTGTCTAAATATTCACGGCTCTTTAAGATGCATTTATTAGTGTTCATTTACTATTTATTTATTTGTTCGTATCATGTGTTAGGTAAGCACCTACATTTTTTTTAATATTGATCTGAAGCTATTTTTTTGTGGCATCTTAATACAATTTACAATTTTTGTTGGAAATAAGCTACAATTTCATTGTAAAATAAAGTTTGTTTGATTTTTAAAGGGGAAGCCAAAAAGTCATATAAACTTAATTTTAAAGTAAAATTGTGATAAAATATCACCCTAATTAATTTCAAAATTTCACCCTGTAGTATTCATAATACATCATCCATGATATAGTTCAGTGAAATCAGTTTGTTAGGCAGCTTTTATAAATATTAAAATATACAGGGTGTTCCATTAAAAATAAAGCTTATTATATGCTACGCTTGCGTGAATCACTCTGTGCATTTCAGTTTATGTTTAAAAACACAAATTTATATATAAAAATTGGGTCTCAGCGTTTAAAAAAAAATTTACAACATAGACTAAAATAGTTCTATTCCATAAATGCCTTCCACCCCATATAACTAATTAAACACACAACATTACGCAATTGCTAGTGTTAGAGTGGTAGTGGTCAAACTCAAAAATTCCTAATGCAACGTGAAGTACGAATGCTGTTCACTAAACTTTTGAAATATATTTAGTCAAGTCGGGTTAGACGAATAACAGGCGTAACCTTGCATTAGGAGCTGCCCCAAATTTTATTTTTTTTTAATCTTTAGATGGGGTTAATAGTAATGTAAATTTAAAATCTCGACTGAATTCCGCCATTGCGTTAGCCGCCATCTTGATTTTAAACGAGAACCGTTTTTGTTGAATATCTCCGCCATTTTCAACTTTTCGACAAAAAGTATAACAACCAAAATTGTTGAAAATGTAATTTTCTATCATTTCCGTTCTTAAAATTTTTTCGTGTCATCGATATTTTCCGAGTTATAGCGGAAAATAGTGTCAGTTATATATAAATAGAGCATAATTATTGAATTATCTCGTTTATTGTTAGTTTTACGACAAAATGTTTCTATACAAAAATAGAGAGAATTCTACACAATTTTAGTTTCGTTCATTTTTTTGCTAAAGTTAATATTTATGGTAGTATGTATGCGATAATGGCGTGAGCGTCAGACCTGATTGATTTTGTAGCAATTGTTTTCGTTCAATATCTACGCCATTTTCAACTTAAATTGTTCCGAATATGATTTCCTACAATTTCTTTTTAACAATTTTTTTCATGCGGTTGATATTTTCCGAGTTAAGTGGGAAAATAGTAAAAAGTGGTGGGGGAGCATAATTACTGAATTGAATCTTTTTCCGAGCTGACCCAAATTTTATAATTCTATCCTTTATGGGAGATCAATAGTAGTGTAAATTTAAAATCTCGACTGAATTCCGCGGTTGCATTAGCCGCCAAATTGATTTTAAAGGAGAACCGTTGTTGCTTAATATCCGCCATTTTCAACTTTTCGACAAAAACGGTAGGAACTAAAATTGTTAGAAACGCAATTTCCAACAATTTCTTTTTAAATTTTTTTTTATGCGATCAATATTCTCCGAGTTAAGGAGGAAAATAGTGGAAGCGGAGGGGAAGCATAACTATTGAGTTGTCTCATTTATTATTAACTTTACGACATAATTGTACATAAACAAAAATAAAGAGAATTATATTTTATACAATTTTTGAAACTTCCAATGACACACCAACTAAACTAAGTACATAAAAGACATAAATAATAACTTATATGCATTAAGTTCAGTTAATTTTATTAACTAGCGGGTTTTATTGGTTGAATTTTTCTGCCGATAATTAAGTTTCATGTCAGCTAACATATTTTAATATTTCAACAATTTGTTTTTAATTTTGGACCCCATTGGGGGTAATTTTCCCATTCCCCCCTCCTCTTCGAGAGAACCCGCCACTGGTTCTCTCGAAAAATTGTAGTAAATCGTAATTGCAACAATTTCAGTCCTTACACTTATTGTCGAAAAGTCGAAAATGGGGAAGATATTGAACAAAAACAATTGCTTTAAAATCAATCGGGTCTTACGCTCGCGCATTTACCGCATACGTACTACCTTAAATATTGATTTTATCAAAAAAATTAAAGAGATCAAAATTGTACAAAATTTAATTCTCTTCATTTTTGTGTAGGTTAAAATTTTTTGTAAAAGTAATAATAAACGAGATAATTCAATAAATCAATAAATTATGCTTTAACTGTCACTGTTTTTCCCCATAACTCGGAAAATCTGGACCGCACGAAAAAAATTATAAGAAATGAAATTATAAAAAATCGCATTTTCAACAATTTCAGTTTGTATATTTTTTGTTGAAAAGTTGAAAATGGCGGAGATATTGAGCAAAAACGGTTCTCGTTTAAAATCAAGATGGCGGCTAACGCAACGGTCAAATATAGTCGAGATTTTAAATTTATACTACTATTGACTCCCCCTAAAGATTAGAAAAATAAAATTTGGGGCAGCTCCTAATGCAAGGTCAAATGGTATCCCGACTGGGCTAATTTGTAAAATATTAAATCTGACCGAAAACGGCCTAAATATAAACGGAAAAAAGCTTAGCCTTCTGAGGTTTTTGTTATTGTGCTAATAGCTGCTATATCCCAGAACGACGAAAACCTTCTAAATCAGCTCAGTCTTGCCTCTTTAGAATTGGGATTGAAAATATGTCTAAAATTTAGATGTTGACAAATCTTATAGTCATCTAAAAAAGATTAACAAACCAGATAATCCATCCATCCATCCAATGGCACTACAGCCCAAATCGAGCCTTGGCCTCCTTCAACAAGCTTCTCCAATCATTTCGATTTACCGCTGTTCTTTTGCATGAACACGTTACCAGGAAGTTCTTGGCATCCTCATCGACTTCGTCTTCCCATCTCTTTTTAGGTCTTCCAAGAGGTCTATTTCCCTGCATTCTTGCATTTAGCAATTTTCTGTGGATTCTATTCTCATGCATGCGGACCACGTGCCCTACCCAGCGTAATCTCTGCCGTTTAGTGTATTGTGCTAGAGTTGGTTCGCTATATTGCTCGTATATTTCTCTATTATACCTAATTCGCCAGTTGTTATTTTCACTTATTGGGTACAGTATCCTACGTAATATTTTTCTTTCAAACACATCTAATGCATTGGCAGATTTCTGTGTCACTACCCATGTTTCACAGCAATAACTTACTATGGGCCTGATTATTGTTTTATAGACCCGAAGTTTTGTTTTCCGGTGTACGTCTCGCGATTTGAATATGTGGCCCATCGCGAAATAGGCTTTATTTGCCAGCACAACCCTTCTATTTATTTCCGGTTCTTCTTCATTGCTTGAGACCAGATCCATTCCTATGTACGTGAATCTATTCACATGTTCTATATCGTGAATAAAGTGTTGTTGCGCCGGTCTACTTGATCTGGTTTATATGAGTAGTTTTGTTTTATTCGTACTTATTTATTGCTAGCCCTACTGCTTCTGCACTCGGTTTCAACGAAACGTAGGTTTCTTCCACTGCATTCATTGTTCTGCTCATTATGTTTATATCATCTGCATATGCTGCTAATTGGGTAGATTTGTTTGTAAGTATGTTATTTCCGCTCACCGTCAACCGTCTAATTACATATTCAAGAATAAGATTAAAAAGCGTTGGAGCCAGTCCGTCGCCTTGTTTCAGTCCTTGCGTTATCGTAACGTATCAGTGGTCTGTCCTTGAATATATACCTGTGCTTCTGTTTCTGTCATTGTCATTTGCACTAGTCTTATTAATTTTGATGGTATGCCAAATTCCACCAATATATTAGGTAGAATTGTTCTATCTATTGAATCATAGGCTTGTTTAAAATCTACAAAGAGATTGTAAACGTCCATGTCATATTCCCATGCTTTGGCTAGAATTTGTTTAACTGTAAATAGTTGGTCAATGGTAGATCTATTTTGCCTAAACCCTGCTTGATATTCCCCGATGATTTTTTCCGTGAGAGGTTGAAGTCTTCGATTAAGGATGTTTGTGAATATTTTGTATCCCGAACAAAGTAAAGAGATGCCTCTATAATTCTGACACAACAGTTTGTCTCCTTTTTTATGAATAGGGCAGATTATACTTTCTTCCATTGTTGGGGGATTTCTTCTTCTATCCATATCTCTCGTATTAGCTGGTACATCTGTTGTGTCAAATTCCTTCCTCCTTGCTTGAGTAGTTCTGCCGGTATTTTATCTATTCCCGGTACTTTATGGCTTTATGGCTATTGTGTATGTAGATTGTCGTTTGGACCTCCTTTAGCGTTGGGGGTCTAGTTAATTCATTTTCTTCTCCATCTTCCCCCAGCTATTGTTGTTGAACCTCCTGCCATCCCTGCTGCTGCCTCTGTTGTTGTAATGGTCTATAACAAACCAGATAATGGTCTATAAATACTTAGGTGACAAGATTCACATAGTAAAAAATAATTAAATTGTTAAGCTTCTCGATCATATACATATGACTGACTTGGGTAGCCTTCCGAAAGCTGTATTATGTTTTCAAATCGCCATACTTCTCAATATTCCTTAAAAGAAAAACCTTTAAAGCAATGCGTCTTGCTCGTTTTTGACTTACGGAGCTGAAATCATCTTAAGAGGGAAACAGTGCAAAACATCCATGTAGCCCAAAAGGCGATGGCGCGTGCTACATTGGGCATTTTTCTACGATAAAATATCTCAAACAACCAGCTACGATGAGGATCAGAAGTGTCTGATGCTATAGAGAGAATAGCAATACTCTGGAACTGGGCAGGTCACTTGGTTAAAATGTCAGATGGACAAAGCAGATACTGAAACTAAAAGAAATGATACTTACTGAAAGTAGAGGACATCCGCCAACACGATGGACGGAAGATCTAACGTTGCAGAAAAACTGGTTGAATTATGGGAGATGATCTCTATCTACCAGGAGACAAAGGATAGTTGCATATAAAAAATTTGCAAGTTTTTCTCAAATTATTACCCATAACTAACATCATTTTTATTAATTACAAATATTATTATGATAACTCTTCCGTAAAGATAAAAAATGATAAGTAAATTTTCACAAAACAAATTACATTAAAAATCTAATGAACATTGAGGAGCTAATATAGGCCTGTCATAACTAAAAAAAATCAGATAGGTATGCTTCTTTTCATGAGCATTTTTCAGTGTGTCACAAATAATTATAAAAAAAGGGAAGTCCGTGATAATAGACATTTTAGTGACATGACATTTTAGTTAAAACTGACAGTTGTCACATTTTATTTAGAATTGGGCCTAAAAACAAATCAATTGTGTTTATTGCATTTATAAAATGGTATTTTCTTTGATTTGTATAATCTTATAAATTGTACAGATTATATTAGTAAATGCACGAATTTAATATAACCGCTAGAAAATTTAACATGTTAATTTCCCCAAAAAAGATTAAATGCATGTAGTCTAAGAGCTGGGAGCGGATTTTGTGCGTGATAAGTAATATGGAAAAACTATACGGGGATATGTTGAGTTAGTTGTGTACATGACTTTCACCAACGGCCGGAAACCTTGGACCGAGGGTATTTATAAGGGGTCAAAGTCGCGGATTTTATTTTTTTTTTATGACGCTCATGATCGAGATAGTGCACCAAAATTTGGGAATAAGTAGGTCATGACGTACCTAAGTAAAATCTCTAGGGGCTTAACGCTGCGTGGCCGACAAAGGGGTGGGGGCAGGGATGAATATAAAAAATATAAGGGGTTTTTTGCGACGTTCGTGATTGAGATAGTGCACCAAAATTTGGGTATAAGTAGACCATGATATAAACAATTAAAATCCCCAGAGCCGGAAACCAGAGTCGGGAAGGAAGGTAGTTATAAGGGGTCAAAATTCCGTTTTTTAATATTTTTTTTGTGACGCTCATGATCGAGATAGCGCGCCAAAATTTGGGAATAAGTAGGTCATGACGTAACTAAGTAAAATCTCCAGGAGTGGAACGCTGCGTGGCCGACAAAGGGGTGGGGCAGGGGTGAATATAAAAAAATGTAAGGGGTTTTTTGCGACGTTCGTGATTGAGATAGTGCACCAAAATTTGGGAATTAGTAGACCATGACATAACTAAGTAATATCCCCAGAGGCGGAAACCAGAGTGGCTGACGAGGGTAGTTATAAGGGGTAAAAATCGCGGTTTTTATTATTTTTTTTGTGGCGCTCATGACGGAGATAGTGCACCAAAATTTGGGAGTAAGTAGGTTATGACGTAGCTATGTAAAATCTTCATGGGCAGAACGCTGCTTGGGGTACAAAGGGGTGGTAGGCATGGGTGAGTACAAAAATATATGGGGCTTTTTTTGCCGTTCGTGATCGAGATAGTGCATCCAAATTTCTGAATAAGTAGATCATGACATTACTAAGTAAAATCTCCAGGGGCGGAACACTGCGTGGGGGACAAATGTTGTGCCGGGTCACAAAAAAATAATACACACTGCGACTTTAACCCCTTAAAACTACCCTCATCCCCAACTCTGGTTTCCGGCTCTGGGGATTTTACTTAGCTAAGCCATGGTCCACTTATTCCCAAATTTTGGTGCACTCTCTCAATCTAGCACGTCGCAAAAAACCCCTTATATTTTTTATATTCACACCTACTCCGACCCCTTTATCGGCCACGCAGCGTTCCACCCCTGGAGATTGTACTTAGTTACCTCATGACCTACTTATTCCCAAATTTTGGTGCATCTCGATCATGAGCGTCACAAAATAAAAATAATAAAAACGGCGATTTTGACCCCTTATAACTACCCTGATGCCCAACTCTGGTTTCCGGCTCTGAGCATTTTACTTAGTTATGTCATGGTCTACTTATTCCCAAATTTTGGTGTACTCCCTCAATCACGAACGTCGCAAAAAAACCCCTAATATTTTTTCTATTCACCCCTGCCCCACCCCTTTGTCGGCCACGCAGCGTGCCACCCGTGGAGATTTTACTTAGTTACGTCATGACCTACTTATTCCCAAATTTTGGTGCACTCTCTCGATCATGAGCGTCACAAAAAAAAATAATAAAATCCGCGAATTTGACCCCTTATAACTACCCTCGGCCCCAACTCTGGTTTCCGGCCGTTGGTGAAAGTCATGTACACAACTAATTCAATATATCCCCGTATAGTTTTTTCATATTACTTATCACGCACAAAATCCGACTAATGGTTATAACAGCAGATCTAATAAGGTGTAAATTAGAGCTGGAGGGTCAAATAATAGAACAAGTTATGGAGTTTAAATATCTAGGCATCACACTATGCAGCTACGGAAAGCTCGAAACAGAAGTGGAAGATCAGGTGAGTAAAGCAAACAGAGCCGCAGGTTGCCTGAATGAAACAATATGGAGAAATAAAAACATCGGAAAAGAAGTGAAAGGCAGAATTTACAAAACAGTCATCAGACCAATAATGACATACGCGGCAGAAACTTCAGGAATTCTGATTTGGTACCCTATTGGAAATTAAAAATATCTTTGTAACTATTTCGTTGAGTAAGCAAAATACTTCGTTAAAAGTAGAACTTAAACACTTTTTCTGTGTTTGAAAATTAAATAAATGGACTAGTAATACTAATTATGTTAACACCTGCTTTTATTCTAGGTGATGTTGATTCCAAGGCTTTGGAAAAGTGTGTTGATCAAATATTATCTGTAAAATTTTCCAAAAATGATCGAATCTATTTAGTGAACACTGATCTGAAAATATCATATCCAGCGATCAATTTTAACACAGAAAAAGAGCAAATTTTTTTGACAACGAAACCAACTATGTACATCATATCCGACAATTTCACAAAAACTGTTCATGAAATTTACGAGGCAAACATGTTTAATCCCCTAGCTTTATACATTTTTGTTTCAGAAAAACTTGATGATAACATGACTAAAGTTTTTCAAATTTATTCTATACAAAATGCTCTAATGGTTACAAATTTTGTTAACATTTCAACGCAAAATTTTGATACGGAGGAACAACCAGTTAAGAAACGATATACCATAAAATTTCTTAAAATGTGCTTAAATTACGGTACTGTCTTAAGGGTTTCTTTACAAAAGAAATCTTTCACTAACTTGAAAATTTTATGTGCATTGTCGGAACCATATGTTATAAGTACTGAAGAGGGTATACATATAGACATAATAAAAGAAATAGCAAAAAATTTAAAAATTAAACCAACATTTTACAAAACTGATTTACCTGGTCACTCTACTAGGATAGTGGAGGAATTTAACTCACGAAACTATGATGTATATGCAACGCCAACTGCTATAATGTATCCTGACGAATACTTTTATACATTAACTGACTTCATCACAGAAGACCATTGGATTATGGTTTTACCAAGGGTGGAAAGTACATACTACCTAAAACTTATATTTCAGGAATTTACCTTGGCAGTGTGGATCTGCTTTTTAGTTCTTTTGTTTTTTGTGTATTTCCTTTTTTGGTTAAACGCAAAAATCATACCCCATCAACAGAAAGTTTCTTTAATAACTGTACTTTTGCCTATATTATTAGACGGTTCGGCAAATATTACTGGAAGAAATCTTTTTTGTAGAACCTTATTTATTGTCTACTTAGTATTTGCAACAATGTTTACTACTGCGTATAAAACCAAGCTTTTTGTTATATTAAAAGATGGTTTGTCATATCAGTTATATAAGAGTGAAGACGATATTTTAAAATATAAACTAAAAGTCGGCATCCGTGATATGTCTTTTACACAAATTTATAAACATTCTACACTACCATTTTTATCGGCTCTTTACAAAAACCATCTACTAAAACCATGTGGTTTTTATCTTGATTGTGTAAATATTACAGCAACGGAAAAAAATCTAGTCTCTACAATCGCTTTTCGACAGCTGCAGTATTTTATTCCCGATTATTTTCTGGATAATCAAGGTCGATCTTTAGTATTAGTATTTGGAAGAGACCGTGCTTCAAGTTTATTATATAGTTTGGTTTTCAGAAGAGATCATCCCCTAATAGAAAGGTTTAATGAAAAACTAACGAAGCTAAGGGAGGGAGGATTTGCAGAATATTTGCACCGTAAATTTGAGAGAAGATACAATAAAGCAATAAATCTAGCTACAAATCAAGACACTGTCAATCCTTTGTCACTTGAAAATTTAGAAACTATCTTCTTAATTTATTTGGTCGGGCTAACTTTGTGCTTTGTCGTTTTTATAATGGAGAAAATTTATCAAAAATTTATCAAAAAGAAATTAATATAAAAAAATATTCAGCTATTTCTATTCATATTTATGTTTAGAATAACATTAAGCTTGATATACATAAAAAATATCAAAGCATAAATAAATAAAAATTGGGTTTTAACAGATAACTACACTTTGACATTAATAAACGTCAAATACGGTTGCATCTAAAATAGCTCCAGAAAAAATTAATTTTTTAGTAGTTTAACTTAAATTAATTTTATAGTGGTTTTAATTATCATTGATAAGAAGTTTCAGTCCTATGGGTTAAACAGCCTAGGCTTCTTTTCACGGTGTTTAACTTTTGTGTGAACAGTTTAAAATTTGGCCATGGTTAAACGTACCTAAATATTGACATTCAGCTCGCAGTTTTTGTGACAATTAAAACATTTAAATTTCATCGTGGGTAAAAACATTTACATATTGTAGAATAGTGATACAAAAGTGAAAATATTCTCCCCAGATGGGGGAGAATATAAAAAAGACGCCAGTGTGCGAACTAAATACTGCTGAAGTTATTAGTGATAGTAATCAAGACATGGATACAGGAACTATCACCACAAATTCTTCTGCTACAAGGGAGGTAAAACTTTTTAATATTAATTGTAATAGTTACGACTTTCAAAATTGTTGTGTTTATGTTGAGAAGACCAATGATCAGAATATTTCCCGTTTGCATCCAATGGTTGTTGCAGATATTTTACATCAAAAATTAAAGATTAATAATATTAAGCAAATTAAAAGTATAGGAAGAAACCGTGTTAAAGTAATCCTCAAATCTATTTTGGATGCAAACAATTTAGTCAATAATAGTCACTTAAAGGACGATAATTTAAAAGCGTACATTCCAAATCACCTCTTGGAAATCAAAGGACTGATACGCGATGTTGATACCAAATATAATATTGACTATTTGAAAAAATATATGAGCTCTAGTTCACCAATTATTGATATTAAAAGAATGCACAGGAAAGTAGAAAAGGATGGAAATACAGAATACGTCCCTAGACGTAATGTTATAATTACTTTTGAAGGCAATTGTTTGCCAAACTATGTTGTGATAAATTATGTATTTTTCCAAGTGGAAAAATTGTTGGGTAAAGTGACGCAATGTTATAAATGCCTCAAATATGGACATATTTCTAGACAGTGTAAAGGTACACAGGAATACTGTATACAATGTGGACAAATTAAAAATGACATACATACATGTGATGAAACAAAAAAGTATTGCATACACTGTAAAACTGATAAGCATATATCGATCTCTAAAAACTGTCCTTTCTTCGAACATCAAAAAAAAATAAAAAATATCATGATTGAACATAAAATCTCATATTTGGAGGCAAAAAATTTGAGTGACTCATCATTTTCTGGTCTTATTTCTAATAACAGATTTGAAATATTGTCAAATTCAGACAAAGAATTTCCAAAATTAACTAACTCCTCTGAAGTTAGTACATCTCCTTATTTCAAGCCATTGAGGCCTCACCTACAGAAACCCAAAAGTTTTAGCCAACCAAGCTGTAGTACATCAAGCACTGAGTATAGTGCAAATAAAAAAAGAAAAGTATCATCTCCAACTTCCGAAGATCCTACACCATATCTCATCCCTTTCAGATTTGGACCGTCTCAACCTTTACCTCCCTTAAATAAGGAAAGTTTTCCTAATACAGACAATGATAAAAATAAGTTAGTAGATTCCTTAGTACTTCTTTTCTCAAGTTTTATTCAAAATATTAATTGTTTAGAAGAGGCAAAATCACTTGACATGAATTTGTTAGCCAAAGGTATTAATAATGTTCTAGATAATATTTTAAAAAATAACTCATCTAATGACGAACAAATCTAAACTCAAAATAATACAATGGAATGCTCGATCAGCTGTTGCTAACAAAAACAGCCTTATTAACTTTTTAATAACCGAAGATATTGACATAGCTTTAATAAGTGAAACTTGGTTTAAACGGGATGTTGTATATATTTATAGAGGTTATAATGTGATACGCGAAGATCGCGATGACGGCTATTCTGGAGTTGCTATTTTAATTAAAACTGGTATTCCTTTTGAGCGCATAACAATTAAAAAAAATTATATTCAAGACTTGCTTGCTTGTGGTATTAAAATCAACTATAAACAAAGTTATTTAAGTTTACTCTCTGTATATAGGTGCCCAAAAACTAAAACCAAAACCGAAGATTGGGATAAGTTATTTTCTCAACTAAAACACCCTTGTATCATTGGAGGAGATATGAATGCACATAATTCTTTGTGGGGCTCATATAAAAATGATAATATAGGCCATCAAATTGTGGAGACAATTCAGAATTTAGATTATGTAGTAATGAATAATGGACAACCAACTTGCCAAACGAGTCCAGGAAACTCAGATTCCATGATTGATGTCACGTTTTGCTCACCATCCCTTTTTGATAAAACTTCGTGGTCTGTAGATCTTGATACCTTGGGATCAAATCATTTCGTTATAAAGGTTGTGATCGATGTCTTGGGAAGTAATGCTAATACCATTTATCCCAGTACTAAGTGGAACATTAAAAAAGCAAATTGGTCATTATACTCTCAGCTTGTTGATACCTTATTAAACGAAAAACCTCACACATCCTTAAATACCCAAGAAAAATATAATTTCCTTATTGACTGTATTAATGAAGCTTCTAAACAATCTATTTCTGAATATAAACCATTTAAATGCAAACGAACTCCCCCTCCGTGGTGGGATTCGGAATGTGATCAATCCGTTGCAGAAAGAAAGAAGGCATTAATAAACTATAAAAACAATTCTTCTCCTGAAAATTTTTGTAAATGCAAAGAAGTAAATGCTCGTGTCAAAAAATTCCTGAAATTAAAGGCCAAACAAAGTTGGGTTGCATGGTGTTCAAAATTAAATAAACAAACTCCATCTAGTCTTATTTGGAATCAAGCAAGAAAAATGAATAGGAAAAAAGTTAATTTTTCATTACCTCTAAGTAATTCATGGGTAGACGATTTTTTCGATAAAATAGCTCCACCTTACGTAAATAACCAGTTAGATGTTATTAATTCTAAAACGCTTCCATCTGATCAGAATCATTTTCTCCTTACACCTTTTTCGAGAACTGAATTAGAATTTGCCCTTGATAATCGCGTTAGTACCTCACCAGGATACGATGCAATCAAATATCCTATGATACAACATTTACCAGATAACGCAAAACAATTACTTTTAAATATATTTGACCAGATAATTATTGAAGGCAACAGCATAATAGATTTTAAGCGTATTATAGTCGTTCCTATTCCCAAACCGGGGAAAGACCCTAAATTAGCTGAAGCTTACCGACCGATATCATTATTATCATGTATATTGAAGACTCTCGAACGGATGGTTAAGATTAGGTTGGATTGGTGGCTAAGGGATCAAAATCCTTTACCCGCTAACCAACATGGTTTTAAAAAAGGTTATGGAACTTTAGATTCCTTAACAACTCTTGTGGTAGACATTCAGAACAGTTTTTCCAGGAACAGTTATGTGCCCGCTTTATTTTTAGACATCGAAGGTGCTTATGACTCTGTCTCTCTTTCAATTCTCCAAGAAAAGATGATTACATTTTTTAATATTCCATCACAGTTTGCTTCTAACATTGTAAACCTGTATAAAAATAGAATAATTTATTTAAAAAATAATCATACTCTTATAGGCCCTAGACTTAATAATAAAGGATTACCTCAGGGCTCCGTTTTGAGCCCTATTTTATTTAACATTTACACAGCAGATCTACACAACATCACTATTAACAATATTGCATTTAATGTTGTACAATATGCTGACGATTTCTGTTTGTACACAGAACACAAGAAATATCAGCAATCCATTGAAAACTTGAATAGTGTCTATGGTCTCCATAAAAAATGGTTTATTGAAAATGGCTTTGAATTATCATGCAGTAAATCACAAGTTTGTTTATTTACCAGACATAACTTTCCTAATATTAGCACAATCACCTTAGGTGGGCATAAATTTTCTTTTAAAAATAAAATTAAATATCTTGGAATGATACTCGACCAAAAATTGACCTGGAAGTTACATATTGACGACATGTTGAACAGGTGTAATAAGGGAATAAACTTTCTTAAATCAATTAATAGAACTTGGTGGGGATCGGATGTTGAAGTAAGTTTATTATTTTATAAAGCTTACATACGATCTATTTTCGATTACGGCAGTGTTTTGTATGGATCAGCAAGTAATGCACTACTAAACAAAATCAACGTTTTACAGAATTCAGCCTTACGAATATGTCTAGGAGCTATGAGATCCACTCCAGTACAAGCTTTATATTTGGAAGCCTTGGAACCTCCTTTAAATCTAAGACGAAGTTTTTTGTCCAAAAAATATTTAATGAAAGTATACTTAATTAACCCTCTTCTATACCAAAAAATAGTGACTTTAAGTTGCCATGATCTAACCAATAAATATTGGCAAAAAAAGAAATCTCCCTTACTGTGTGAAGCTTATAATCAAAATATAGTACTCTTAAAAAATATAGATAAAACGAACGACTTATTCAAAAACTACGCGTACTCTTCTTTCTTTTCTCCTACAGATATTATTGTACCAAATTATAGTGAAAACATATATTTAAATAAAAATATTCTTTTATCCATAACGAATAGTTACAATGAGTCAATAGCTCTATATACAGATGCGTCTAAATCTGCAGATGGAACTGGATGCGCCTTTTTTATACCATCGGGACATATAGAAAAGAAATTCAAACTGAAACCGGAGACTTCGATTTATACAGCAGAGGCTATTGCAATATATGAAGCTTTACTATATGTAGCTGAATTTGATTTCGCCCATATTATAATTTTGTCTGACTCCTTAGCAGTATTGAAATCTCTTGGTAAATATGGACCCCCAAACATCCAAGACTGCCCATACATTTATAAAATTAAACATATTAAACAAAATCTTTTAACCAAAGGAATCAATGTACATTTTATCTGGATTAAAGCACACGCAGGTTTTGAACATAATGAGTATGTCGACTTATTAGCCAAAGAAAGCGTTTCATCCGATACCAGTATTCTACATAAAATAACACTGACTGATAGTATAATCTCTTTCAAGTCAACACTGCATCGGGAGTGGAGCTACCAGTGGAAGGAATACTCTTTTGTGAATCAAAATAGATACTCGTTAATTCAGCCCGATATTCCCAAATTTCCTTGGTACAAGTCTTGTAGAGCTTCTAGAAAGTACATAACTTCTATTATTAGAGTACGATTCGGGCACGCATGTTATCCAAAACATTTATTTAAAATACAGGTTTTGGATAATGATAAATGTGAGCATTGTGAAGAGGAAAGTGATTTAGATCATATATTTTTTGGTTGTTCTAAAAATACAATTTACTCATCTAAATTAATAAATGATTTATTAAAATGTAAAGTAGCAACTCCTTGGAATATACTATATTTATTATCACTTGGTTCTGTAGATGTATACAACTCTTTAATTAACTTTTTAAAAGACAGCAAATTATCATTATAATTCCCTTAAACATTTTTAATTAATACCTTTGGTAGTTAGTAGTTTTAGCTGTTAAGCTTAGTGTTACTTAATACCTTTTAGTTGTTATCTTTGTTTTAAACCTGTTTTGTATAACTTGATAACTTGTATTCCTTATGTGTCTGGCAGTATGACGGTAAGTCTAAGCCAAAATAAAAAAAAAAAAAAAAAAAAAAAAAAACAGATAACTAAGTAGCTGAGATACCTCTATGAATTTTATAAACTGCAGAGTCCTCTAAAAAGTAGTATTTTATAAACTAAGATCAGGACCGCCGAGAGGGCGGTACAGCCGGTACATTTTACCGGGGCCCGGCTATGTAAGGGGCCCGGCGTCAACCAGACCAAAGACGTAATTTTTCTCGTTTTTTTTTTGCTCTTCACTTTATGTCCATAATTCGTTTGATTTGGTTTAAAATTTTATCCGCAATAAATCACATGTTAGTCGAGGAAATGAAGCTGAAAAAATGGCAAAACCTCGCAATTTTTTCGTCCAGCATCGATTTGTACAAAAATTTGGGATTAGGCTCATTACACCCTCTAGTTCATTTTATATATTGAGCCGTTGTACGCTTTTGGTTTTTTAAGGGTGAAAACTACCCCTAGTTGTAAAAAATTATAAAATAACATTTTAAACTTTAATATTGTCAACATTTGGTTCTTATTAGTTACATAATGAATGTTTTATGCTTTAAGATATACTATCATAATATTTCAACCCTTAAAACCACCCTTGTTGGAGCTATATATAAAAAATTTACTTATCCTAAAAGAATAATTTCGGCTTGCATCGATTTACAAAAAAATTTGGGATTAGGATCATCTCACCCTGTACTTCATATTCTATATCATGCTTAAGGGCGTTGATTATTTTTAGGGGTGTAAACAACCCCTTATTGTCAAAAATTATATAAAAACTTTGTATACATTAATATGGGTAAAATTTGGTTTTGATTGGGTAAGTAATGATTGTTTTATACTTTAGGATATATTATCATAATACTTCAACCCTTAAAAGCCACCCTTAATAACATTACAGTTTTTATAAGTAGATATTTTAATAGGTCTATACAGAAAAAAAAGTAGAATTAAAGAATTACAAAAACATTTATTAATACAAAAATACGAATTTACAAATATGTACAAATACAAATACAAATAGTTTTTTAGTCATCCTCCAGTATACGAACCGGTTCTGTGGTATTATACATACATTGAAAATTATCCAAAAGCGGAATATCCGAATTTTTCGAAAAAAAAAATTCGTTTTATAAACATAGCTCCTTCATTTTTGGCGGTGAAAAGATTTTTCAAAAACCACTTTGTAGGATTTTCAAAGAGTTATAAGACTGTGTCAACTAAATTTCGTAAGATCCCTCAGTTTTTAATTAGGGTGGTTTAAAGGGCTCGAATAAGGGGGTGTTTGCTCGTAAATAGAGGTTTTAAACAGCTATATCTCGCCAACTGTTCACTGAAATGAAAATCTATGCACAAGGGAATTTTAGCTATTACAGAAGCTACAATTTTGTAATGTATCATTTTTTTCATATCTCCAGTATTTTCGGAGCTATTTTGAAGTAAAAGGTGAAAAATGGGAAATTCCAAAAAATTTATTTTTCTTTAAACCCTAATTTTTCTAAAACTAGGCCTTTTAAATAGGTCAAACTTCTTGAATGTATTGATAATACAAATATAAAAGGAATTACAGAAAGGTGAAGACCAATTTTTAATCAGGATGGTAGTTAGGGGGTTGTTTTCACTGATTTTTTCATAGAGAAAAGCAGGTACCGACATTTTTTTAATCATAAGTCGCTTACTTTTCAGACTAGAAACTTTTTATTATTTTTTTTTGAAAGGCCTAACTGTATACTTGAAAAAATATTATCTAAGCTTTCCTCGAAAAATGCAAAGTTTTTCCGTTATTTTACTTTGAATATTTCAAATTATGCATTTGACGAAAAAAGCTAACTTTTAACATGAAGTATCTCGTTTTGGATTGGTCTTAGCGATATTACAGAAAAATAATTTGTTTGTGTTACTAAAAGATACAATTTTGATATCTACAGTTTTTTTGATTAAATGCATATTTTTCGAGGTATTCTCAAAAAACCCTCTAAAAAAGTGGATTTTTTCATCGAAAAACTGTTACTTTCAAGCGCGAATAACTCGAAAAATATTAGTTTTACGAAGAAAATGTAAAAAACATTTTTTTCTTATAATCACTTTTTACATCGATTTACATAGTTAAAATGTAATAAAAAAATTCCCGCCCCCGAGTTGGGGTGGCAACCACCCCCAAGGTTTTAGCGTACAGCGGCATGATATAGAAAATGATCCTTGGACTATTCCCTACTTTCTGTGAAAATTTCAAGTAAATCCATGCTGGACGAAAAAATTGCGAGCCAAAATGCTTCATTTCCTCGACTATGTGTCAAATACTACAGTGCAGTCAGATAAAACTATGGAATGGATATGGAGATTAAAAATATATCATTGCTTCTAGAAAATTTACAAAAAATCAGAAGAATCTATGTTGAAGAATCGAAATGAGATATCAGCAATTATGGAATAAATCCAGAATGTACATCAAATAAAGAAAAACGGCGCAAAAGGCCTGTGAGATTTTTTGATGATTTGCCTGGGATACGTCTGTGCAGCCACATTTCAAAGGCCTCCAAACGGTTAATGGTGGATATTTTTAATGTCCATGCTTCGACACCATACAAGAGGACTGACCAAATGTAGCATTTAATCATGCGCCTTCGAAGTTGAAGTTGCAAGGTATCATTACAGAAGAATGACCTCATTTTTAAAAATGTCGTGCGGGCTATCTCGATTCTACATTTTATCTCTTTATCTGGATCTAGTTGTCCAGTAATATGGCAACCAAGATATTTAAAACTGGGTACTCTTTGAATTATATGACCATCAACATATAATCGTGAATCTGTCAATGGCATTTAAAAGGTGTTGTAATCCATTCATATCATCACTTAAAATAACTGTATCGTCTGCATATCTGATTGTATTTATCAGAATTCCATTAACTTTCACACCCCATTCCAAATTATGCAGCGCTTCCTTAAATATTCTATCTGAATATAAATCGAATAACAGTGGGGACAGTATACAACTCTGTCTGACACCTCTTTGTATTTTGCATATTTCTGTTGATTTTCCATTTATGCAAGCTGTCGCTGTTTGACGCCAGTATCATTTTTCTATGATTCGTACATCTTGACTATCAACTCCTTTATCCTGTAATATTTTAATTAATTTGTGATCTTGTACTCGATCAAAGGCCTTCGCATAGTCAATAAATACAGCAAAGACGTCTTTCCTTTGATCTCAGCATTTCTGCAATAACACATTTAGTGCAAAGAGTGGGTCCCGGGTTCCCAGTCCATTTCTGAAGCCAAATTGTGTTTCATCCTGGTCTTCTTCACATTTATCTCTGATTCTACTGTGGATGATACGTAGAAAGATTTTCAAAGTGTTGCTCATAAGGCTTATCATTCTATAATCGCTACAGTTTTTCGGACGTTGTTTTTTTGGTAGGGTTATGAATTCGGACTTTAACCAATCTTCAGGGATATCACCAATCGAATAAACATCATTGAAAAGTTTGACTAGTATTCCAATGTTTTCCTCATTTAAGAGCTTTAACATTTCTGTAGGTATGTTGTCGGGACCAACGGCTTTCTTGTTTTTTGCCAATTTTATAGCATGTAGTATTTCTGATTTTAGTATTTCTGGTCCTTCACCTTCATCTAAAATCTCCAGTTCTTCGGGTCTATCATCTACCACCAAAGGGATACACGGCAAAATAGGTATAAAAAAAAACGCAAAGGACAAGTATCATGGACAAAATTTGATTTTCGCGATGCCTTAAGCATCCGAGAGGCTCTAATCTCTGTCCAAGTACCTATGCAGAGGTAGGGGAGATGTGCCTGAGACGGCATACTGGCTGAGATGGCATATCACGCGTTTTTCTTAAACCATTTCAAATTTGGTGCCTAGTGTGACAGTTCTCAGTTCCTCAAGTTAGAATTTGTCAACATTGCTGAACTTATGCATGTTACTTTTGTTTTGACAGCAGTAGCCTTTGGAATGTTTAATAAGTAGGACAATATATTTATTGGCTTTTTTTGCGTCACATTATAATTCGCGAGTCTTTACACCTAAGATAAGTTTTTAAATTTTGTGATGTTCTTTTACCTTATGCCTATCACGCCTGCATCGATTTATATCTTAAAAATGTGCTTAAGAAAAATTAATTTAAAAAAACGATCTGATTGCAATGTTGCCTGAGATGGCATAGTAAGTAGGTGGATTAGATGGCATAGGTATGCCATCTCACCCTTATATGCGTTTTTACACTGGATTAATTTTGTTACATGATCGTTACAGTTATGGGTCGTTTTAAGAGGAATTTGAACTGACAAAATCGATTCCGTTGAAGTTGAAACAAGTGAAGAGGAAGATGCTGCTTGCATTTTTTGTAATGGCCGCTTAATTATCTCGTTCTCGAGAAACCTGACTAAGATGCCAAATTTGTGGCAAGTGGTCATATTCCGAATGTGCTGGTGTACCCAAGACTGCAAAAACTTTCTTTGTGACTTATGTCGAGAGTAGTGCCTTTATTTCAAGGGTATGCCATTTCACCCACATGTATGTGGGTGAGATGGCACATGTAATACTTTACAATTTATTTTTTCAGAAAAAAACTATAATATGTAGGTTGTTAAAACATAATGTTATATTTACGTAAATGGTCCTAGCACTGACTTTGATTTTTATTACATGACTAACTCTATCGATTATCGATTACAAAACATTTAAAAGAAAGTATGCTGTCTCAGGCATATCTCCCCTACAGTGTTGTCAACTGTGACGTACAATTGTTTTATTGACGCCAAAAAGACATTTTATAGAGCAAAATATGATAAGCTCATAACAATCTTGAAAGAAGTTGGCTTAGATATTAGGTATTATTAGAATCGCCCATTCAAATAAGGTTTAATGTGCAAAACATTGGATCAAATCTAGTTGTTTTTCTCTTGCTTCTTATATTTGATTCTTTTTTTATAAAATAAATCTTAATAGAAATACTACATACACAACAACGTGATATTTTAGGTATTGTCGATGTAGCAAGTGTCAGCACTGCGGTTCTTTATTTTTTAAATTATAATTCAGCGTTTTTTTTTTTGAAAATCACATGGTGCTCTTGCTTTGCTGAGTTCAGATTTATATTCTACATTGCGTGAAAATGTGAGATGTCTTGTGCCGTGACCAGACATTATATTCCTTAATATACCAATATTTCGAATTTGTTCAAAATCGTGTAACGGAATCTGGAATTGTGCATTGGAAGTGTCGGAATAGTTATAATTACAAGTAGTGGAGTCACTGAAGGTGGATATGAGCTATTACCTCCGATTTCGTTGAACCTCCATCGATTTGCATGAAAATTGATGAGTGGTTAGAGCATATCTCAAGGAACAAAGGTGACATGGTGCCAACTTGCGCTTTTACCCTGGGGGTTGATGCCACCCCTTCTCGGGGGTGAAAATTATTTTATTAAAAATAACCCCATAGTTCGATAGAGGGACAAATTTCAAGCAAAATTTTTTATATAAAGTTATTAAAATAAATCAAAACTTTTTGAGTTATTAAAGATCAAAAATTTTAATTTTTCTTGAAAAAAATGCATGTTTTTAACCAATTTTCATCAATAACTCAAAAAGTGTAAGTTTTTACAAAAAAGTTATTATTATCAAAATTGAAGCTAATAAAAAATTAAATAAACCTCTTTCTACAAAAATCTTTTAATGTCAACTAAAAATGAGTTATAGGTAATTGAATGTATATTTTTTTCGGCGAGTAAAATACTCTAAGTATTCAAGCTGAAATAACGGGAAATTGGTGCATTTTATAACATAAACTTATTAAATATTTGTCAAAGTACTTAAAAATATCTATTAAATGAGGCCCCGATCATGTTGATAGCGTTAAAATTTATGCTCCAAATTTTTTTAAAATTTATCTTTTAAAAATTTTTCCAAAAAATGTTATTGTTTTTTTTAATAACTTTGTTCATGTTTACGATATCAGGTTCATCTAAAAACTGTTTGAAATTCAATTCCAAGTGCTATTTAAGTACGTTAAACCTAATTTTTCAGACTCCTTACTTTTTTAATAATAAAAGGTTAAATGACACCGGTTGCATGGCTTGCACAGCAAAATTTAAGATTTAAACGTTTCTATCTCGGTTATTTTTTACCCTATAGAAATAGTTTAACAGGTAAAATATTTGTCACAGAAAAAACTAAAATTTGGTTATATATAATTTTTTACGTATATTGAGTATTTTTGGAGTTATTTTCAAAAGAATATGAGAATTACAATAATTTTAAGAATGATGATTTTTTTAAATTATATCTTTTTTTCAAAAATATGCATTCTAAACCAGTCAAAATGATCGAAAATATTACTTATGCTAATATAAAGAAGTTCTTGTAGGGATTACTATAAATTTTAATTTTTGTGGAAATGGCGTATGTTTTATTTTTCACTTTTTCCTAAAAAATTCGAAATGCTTCTTTTATTTTCATTATAACTTGCTTAATTTTGACGCTATTACCTTGTTCTGAAGCTCATTTGATAGGTACTCTGAACTACTTTGGCAAATGTTTAGCAGGAATATTTTATACATTGCATCGTTTTCCCGTTATTTAAGCTTGAATACTTAGATTTGAGTACTCATCGAAAAAAATACACATTCAATTGCCAATAACTCACTTTGAGCTAACATTAGTTTAGTTCTTTATGTGAGGAGTGTATTCAATTTTGTATTATCTTTAATTTCAGTAGTAATAACTTTTTTGTAAACGCTTATAGTTTTTGATTTATACGTGAAAAACCGATTTAAAACATGCATTTTTTTACAAAAAAATAGAATCTTTGGTCTTTAATAACTCAAAAAGTGTTGATTTAATTTAATAACTTTATATAACAAATTTTGCTTATAATTTTTTCTCTATCGACTTATGGTATTATTTTTAATAAAATAATTTTCATCCCCGAGAAGGGATGGCATCCACGCCCAAAGTAAAAGCGCAAGTTAACATCATGTCACCTTTGTTCCTTGAGGTATCCTCTAGTTACTCACCAATTTTCATGACAATCGATGGAGGTGCAACGAAATCGGAGATGAAAACCTTCAGTGACTGCACTAAAGTGCAAAGCAACTGTGCATACAAATTTTGACCATATCAATAAATGCAACGAATGACATTCACATATTGTAGAACCTTTCGCAGCAGATACAAGAAAGATGGTAAGTGAAATGAAATCAATTATGAAAAAATAAACAGAATAATTCAATTTGGACCTAACGAATTGTCCGTTACGAATTTGTATAGATACGAACTGTCGTCGTTACGAAGTGTCGCCGTTACGAACTGTCGCTGTTACGAATTGTCCGTTACCAGTTGTCCGGTTACGAACTGTCGCGTTACGAGATGTCATGGAACCGTCTTGTGCGGCTCTAGTAGCACTTGTTAAGGTTGTTCCTCAGTTTTCTGAAGGCACTTTATTAGCAGTGGGGCATCTAACCATTTGTCTTAGGGGAACTTCCAATGAAACACCAACCAAAAGACAAAAAGTCGGTTTTCCATAAGGAGTGTTGCAAAGTCCTTTACGAATAATTTGACCATAAATAAGCCATCAAAACGGTTTAATCCACACGGTCCACGCACTGTTTCTTCAGGCTGTTTCTTCTACGTTGTCATACTGAAGTCCAAGATGTTCTTCTTCTTCATGGTCCAACCAACGATGTCCACCTTCTTCCAGAAGAGTTGCCGATATTCAATGCAGAGAGTGACCGGTAGACTTGTCAGGATCTCTCAAATCCATATATTTTGCAATTACGAAGAGGAATTTTCCAAATATAGTGTCTCCAACTTCGTGGGCAGCCACGAAAGCGCTGGGAAGACACAGTAAACAGCGACTCAAAAGCCCTTTTAGGAGTCCGTGTATGGAGAAGAGCAGCCACAGACAGGCAAGGGTGTAGGCAAAAAATAAAGGAGGCCAAGGATCAATTTGGGCTGTAGTGCCGTAGAAGAAGAAGTGCCTCCAACTGGTTTTACAGTACAGTGACCTTATCTGTAGGTCAGAAAAATAGTTTCTGAACAACTACGTGACTGTAAAGATATGTAATCTCTTATTAGCTTTAAACCATTCATTTTGTCTTCGTAAATAATGGTAAAACGCGCCTTTTGTCGGTTTTTGTTTTTGGTACGTTTACCACAAAAACTGATTTTCTATTTTCTACGTGAGTAATTAGCCCTTTCACCAGTTTTTGCCGACGACATCCAAAAAATCCACCAAATGTTAATGTAACTTCGTTCATTAAAATCGGCTCATTCAGTGCTTCACGGATAAATTTTAAAACAAACTTTTTTGGCTGGTATCCTTTTGACTCTTGCTTCAAATATTCGCTTAACTTATGGTAATTAGCAATTATAATATTCTTATTTACCATCAAAATCTTCTTTACCGTTGAATATTTATAAGGAAATCGGAGAAGTTTCAGCGAGATCGCCGGAGTATCCAAGCAGCGTAGTTTCATTAATACACACAACCAAACTTACATGGCATCACCATGTATTTCAAAGTAATATTTATTTTGTTTGAAGAAACTTGTTATTGTCGCGAAGAATAAAGATTTTTATTGAAAATAAACAAATCTATAAGACCATCAGATAGTACAGCTCGGTACGGTATAGGTTATTTACTTGAGTTGCAAATTGAACGAAAATAAATAAACTAACTTTTGCGTCCAAAAACGAATATATGCCTTATGTGGGATTATAGAACTTACAACGGGGAAAGGTTATTGGTCTTCTGGAACAAGTAATTTTCTCAGAGGGACCTAGCTGTAGAGCTAGGCGTAACACAGGGCATTCTGTCCAAAGCCTACGCTAGGTAACAAGAACTAGGTAAGCTCTAAAATAAAGCAAAGGAAAGTCGCCAAAAAGTAATAACGGCTCACCACGATCGTTTAATTTTCCAATCTTCTGGAAGACATACAACCATTTCTCGCCTACAGCTCCAAAGGCAGCTTTTGGAAGCTACAGGTGTAACTGTTTCAGTTGAAACGATAAGAAGAAGAGTTCGTGTCAGGAAGTATACAGAAGGAGAGAATTATGGGTTTGCAAGTTATCCAGGAATCACAAGATTGATCGCCTAATTGGTGTCTTCACCTCCAAAACTGGAACATTGGGAATTTACAAAATGTGATATTTTTAGAAAAAGTCAGGATTTGTGAAAAATTAGATGACCCACGAAATCGTGTACTTAGAGGTCGAGGAAGACAAGCAAGAACAAAAACTGTCTGATCTGTTTACAAATAAACAAGGGGAAGTGTAATGTTCTGGAGAGGAATTGTGATCCATAACAAAACTCTTTTAATTTTCATCCAATCAACTTTAACTTCTCACAGGTATGTTGATAACCTGTAGTTAGGCTCTGGAGAGGTGCAACAGGAGAAAATTTAATCTTCTTGCATGATAATCTTACAGTTACTAGGTGACAAAGGATTACATATCATCCATTCTATCTGTGTCGCTGTTTGGAATTCAGGAGAATAGCCATCTGATTGGTATACCTCAATTTATATCCCACTACACAAAAAAGTAACCACTACCAGAAGTAGATAATCAAAGCCGGTATGACTATCAAGATAGGGAAATCAATGTGTTAGAGAGAGAAGTACCTTTCCAATGAGTAAGAGTGAGAAAGATGCTGACGTCACAGCGATGGAATCTACCATAGTTATTTTCCACTAGATGGCGCCACCAATCCGCCATTCTTATTCCAATTCGCCATTTTTATTCCATTTCAGTATTTTTATTTAAATTCGCCATTTTTGATCCAATTTTCCTTGACATTACGTCAAAGAAATCTACCATAGTTTAGCTATTAGCAGCTAGATGACGCTATTTTTAAATTAAAATAGTAAATAAATTAAAAATAAAACAATTTTCCGTTCTGTGCTAGTCGCCACGCTCTTCTTCTTTTTGTCAACTGTCTATTCTTCTTCTTTTACATAATATGTTATGTTATTTAAGCCAGTCACGTGCAGAAATCTAAGCTCTACGTGTTGCATACTATATTTTATCTACGACCGATAATTTAGTATGTTTAAGCGATGGTGACATCTCGTTAGCATTGGTCTGATTGGAGATTGTCATACGTTAAAGGTGTGGGGAGTATCGAATATGTTATTTGATCCATAAACTAACCGTTACGAGCTGCATACTATATTTTATCTATGACCATAAAATAATATGTTATTTAAACCAGTCACGTGTAGAAATCTAAGCTTTACAAGTTGCATACTATATTTTATCTACGACCGTAACATAATTTATGTTTAAGCGATGGAGAAAAATTAAACATCATGTCATAAAGGCATTAGATATGTATCTTTACTAAAACAAATTTGTTAGTAGCGTCATGTCTTTGAGTGAGTACAGACATAAAGTTGAACAGTTTCAAGATAAACTCATTGAGTTACAGAAAGATATTAAAGTATATCAGGATTTAAGAAAAATTATCAAACAATTAGAGAACCTACATATTAGCGATAGAACATATCCACTAGGACATATTCAACCATGGACGATAACACCACCAGCAGAAACATGAAAAATGAAATTAATAATATATTCGCATTGACATGTTTAATTTTAATGCCTGTATTTATCTTAATTTTAAAAATTATTTTTAAAAAAATTGTAAATAGAGGATTTGACACGTAATATAAAAATTTATGAGTAAATAAGGAGTTTTAATTAAAAGTCAATAGTTTTTTATATATTTTTATTATAAAACATAATTATACAGGTAATATCGTATTACAAAACCATTGGCGTAGTCGATCCACATTTCTTTCGGTACATAAAAACACTCCATTGGCGTGACAGGGGTTTGCATCAGGAGCAAATTTACAAACGCAAGGCGTATAATCAAATTTGCAGACATCAATAATTGTAGGAAAAACTCCAATCATATTACATTTCTGTTGTAAAAATCTGCTTTTTTGTTCTCCTCGAACGTAAATGTAATCGGCAGCATACAATAACTTGGATTCTAGTATTTGATTTATTTTGGAATATTCCACATCACCATTGGAATACCGAATGCCATGCACGTTTTTCTCCAAGAAGAATACTGTCTTCTTATCTTGATTAGTTAATGAAGTAAACGGGTGCGGAGACGTAAATATGTAATGATGTCGTTTAAAACCAATTTCAATGCTGAGTTCCTTGGGTACAAACCATCCATCTACCATAAATCCCTGTATGTCAACTAGAGCAATCCTCATGATTAAGCGTGGTGATTGATACTGAGGGACGTACTCTTTAAACCTACTTAAATAATATTTTTGATAACTTCTGTTAGAGGAAAGTATTCGAGTAGGCTGTCGTGAACAATTAAACAGTAGGCTCGAGTGCCTGCCGGAAAACCTTCATCTGCTTCGATTTCCAGTTTAACATCAACGGTTCCTGATCTGAATGACGTATCATCCTGCTTGGAACAGTCAAAAACAAATAAGGCATATTTCTTGAAAGCAGCATAATCTAAGATGGGATGTTTTGTTGAGGAAAGAGTATAACTAGGAAAGAATTCCGTATAGTTATAGTGAGCTATAGCATAGTCATTCTTTGCAAAATCCAATTGCATTCTCTCGTTAGGCCAGTATTCTCCATTAATAACCAATCGCACGCTGGACATTCTAATGTGATCAAATAACGTTGGATCAGCGTGTATGTCATCTCGTTTAGAAGTTTGAAAAGCCACAATGACATAGCGTGGGCGTTCAACAGATGAAGTTGTCTTTACACTCCATATCTCGCGTCGAGATCCTGACGTAAGTGAAGGTAGTTCATTGAGCTCCCATTTACGGAAAGGTATAGTTATCGGCACATTATTCTTAATCGGAGTCATTAATTCAATTTTCATATCATCATTGGGAAAGACATGCTTGACCTTGAGTTCCATGCTGGAAACAGTTAAAGATACTGTTGTTGTTGTTGTAGCATTAGGTTCTTTCACTAGAATACAGTCTCTATCATTGCGTGCTCGAACAAATCGAAACACTTGACGGCCATAGGTTAATTTATTGTAATCGTTGAAAATGTTGAATATATGTTTTATCGGAATCAGTAGACTAAAGTTGTCTCCCGATATATGTGGATTATTCGGATAGTTCCATCCTGCAGTACTGAGAAACTTGGAATCTTCAGGAGTATAACATAACAAACTGCGAATAGTGCTAACTACACCTGGGTCTCTAACTATTTCCATATCATGTGAACTTTGGATATACGTACATGTATCAAACAAGAAAGCTCCAGCATTCGGTGCAAGAGAAACCACGCCATCACCTACTTTCTCTATACTTCCTTTAATTTCCAACAGCGTTTCGTGTATCCCAAAAAATGCATCTGATTGATTTATGATAAATTCGACAACGTCACTATTATTAAATGATTTGATGTATGGTGTATATGTCCGAAATTCTTCTTTTCTAATAGTATTATCGAACAGAGGTTTTTGGTAAAGATCGAAAATATGAGGTTGAGGCTCCTGCTGTTGAACCCCCCGTCGAATGTATTGACGTTTTGACATCTTTCAGCTTTAATCCAATGGCAACAAGAAAGGCTTTATTGGCGGCAGACACGTCACGTCGCATGCAGGATCTGTGTGAGACTAATAGATATTGACTTGTAGAGTTTTGTTTTATAATTAAACCCATTTATATCGTTTCCTTAAAATCCAAATGGAGCGTACTTTTCTCTCCTCTAAAATTGACAGGTCTTAATTCCTGATCGACTATACTAACAGTAATTTTGGTAATTTCACGTATACTGCTGCTTATTGGTATGTATATAGGGTTATGAGGACGTTCATCAATAGAAAAACCTGGATCAACATTTATCGGAAAATGCAGAATGGTGTGTACAGGTCTGTCTTCGTAGAAGGCTCCTTCAGTAATGTTGCATTCAAATAGTAGACTTGATACTTTTATAATATTTACAGGTTGGTCTGAAGAATGCATTTTTCCTGATTTTAACACTCTATTTGAGGAGAAACCCAATAATTTACCAAGACTATCTTCTTTCTCGAAAGTAATGGTATGATCTTGACAGAAAATTTCACATTTAAGCGTATTGTTGTTCGGTTTTAAAGTGAACTCCTGAACCGAATTGTATATATCCATTAATTTATTTCGAATGTATGCTTCGATATCGGTAATTTCATACGATCCTGATGGAATTTCGATATAACGCAACTTTGTACGATCATTCTGCTCATAGAAATAAAACTTTTCACCATCAATGTTTGGAATTGAATTAAATGTATGAAATCCCAACACTGCTACATAATACTGCCGTAGCGGATCAAGCACAAGAGGCACTTGAGGAGTAAACGAAAACTCGTTTGTAGTACTTGTTAGGGTCAATAATCGAGACATGACTGATAGGAGGTAAAAGGTGCAGTAAGTTAAATACCAAAATATGTTAAACATTTCTTTATTTTTCTTAGAATAATGTTACATGTTTTTCTTGTCTTATTTATATTTTGTTCATAATACGGTATTCTACAAAATACACATACACTTTCCATCGTCCCACAAACATCGCACCATACGTGTTTCTTATAGTCTTTCTTGCAAGGTAAATAATATTCTAGTGCATGGCGAATATCTTGTGGTAATTCATACCAGACATCAGCGCTTATATTTTCCATTATACAGAAACTTTAAGCACAAATGTCCACAGTTTATTTGGTTATAACTTTGATATTGATCGTTATTATAGACAATTCTTCCACCATTCAAATAGGAAACTAGTTCTTGAGGTGGCTTCAAGCAGCCATATGAATCAAAATACTCTATGTCTTTGTTTATCTTTCTGTAAGCTACCCAATGTGTACCAGGGTTTGTTGAAATGTCGAGATTAATTATAGCACATTCATGTTTACGAGGGTTACGAGGTAAATTATCTCTCATAAACACACCACGAAAATTTGGAATTTTAAGTAGTTTAACAAATTTATTCAAGTCCACATTGGTTAAAGGTCTATTAGGTAGCTTCAGAGGTAGTTTTTTGACTTTTTTAAATATAATCCAAAGCCTCCTTTAGCGTTTTTTCGAAGGTATAATCCTTTGCCTAGATGTTCCATAGCTGTATTATGACGTTTGTCCTCTTCTAGTTTCTTTTGAGCATTCTTTGAATCAATTACAGTCTTTGCGATGGCACTTGCACCACCAGCCAAACTACCAAGAGCTGATAAGCCTGCAAAGATGGGGATTAAAGGTAAAATACCACCAGATTTTGATTCGAATGGAATGATTCTTGGAACTCGTACATTTCTTTTCCCACCTATATTCTTCACGGCTGTTCTAGCTGCTGCAAGTGCAACTAGAGCTGATTTACGCAAATTTGGTGATGGAGGAGTTCGTTTCAACGTTCTGATAATTGGTTGTAGCACGTGTCGCTTAAATGAACCAACACCTTTACCACGTTTCATACCCATACCTAGTTTTCGTTTAACTTTCATTGCTGTAGTAGTCAACCAGGCAGTGGCTTTTTCACTCAAAGATGCGTCGTTTGCTGTAACTCGTTCCCACGCTTTGTTTTCCAATACCCAATCTGCTTTATGTCTATCTTTCAATGAATTACTATGAGAATATGCAATATCATGATCTCTCGCAGCTCGATCTAATGGATTTATCCCTGGATCTCCACGAGCTAGACGTTTCTGTAATTTAGTTCCAGGTCCTAGATACTGGTAACCAGGGGCATGCAATTCAAACGGTATATTGTTGATCAGAGAATTCAACACTCCTTCACCTTGAACGACTAACATTGAAATGAATCGCTTCTTGAAAAATTTCTTTATATAACCAAGCGCATAAAATACATCTTAATCACAATATGAAGGTCATTCAACAAGATAAGACACTAGCAGTGGAGAACTTGGATTTTGTCGATAACGTGGCAAGAATCAGTAAACATGGTGTATTGCTACCACATTCTTTTCGTGCTATCGTATGTGGCCCAAGCGGATGTGGAAAAACGAATGCTATGCTAGCATTACTGTTTGATCTAAATGGCGCTAAATTCAAAAATGTTTACGTATATTCAAAATCGTTGTTTCAACCCAAGTATCAGTTTTTGAAGGAAGTGTTGGAATCTGTGAAAGAGGTTGGCTATTTTCCATTTAAAGACAATGATGACGTAATAAGTCCTGACGAAGCTAAACCAAACTCAGTATTCATATTTGATGACGTATCTACGGATCCACAACAAACAATACGTGAATATTACTGTATGGGAAGACATAAAGATATCGATTGTGCATACATATGTCAATCATACAGTCGAGCAGGCAAACAACTCCTGCGTGATAATGCCAACCTTATTGTATTGTTTAAACAGGATGAGCTCAATTTAAAACACGTCTTTGATGATCACGTCTCACCTGACATGACATTTGTTCAATTTAAAAAAATTTGTTCTGAATGTTGGCAGGATAGGTATGGTACGTTCGTAATTGTTAAGGATTTCGATATTTCTAACGGACGATATCGTTTAGGCTTCGACAAGTTTATAAAATTGTAGTTATGATCGAAATACACGCATTCCATAACAACATGTTAGACAAAGAGGTAGCTGCACGCAAGCGTAAAGTTGCTGAATTAGCTCGAGTCATTCGCAAAAAGTATTTGGCATTAAAGCTAGGTAGGACAGAACAAGACGAGACGCTAAATAAACTCTTTGAACCCATAACTAAACCACTAAAAGATATTGCACAATCCTCACATCATGCTATTAATAAGAAGCTTAAACACGTCAAAAAGGAAGAGATGAAATCAGAAGAAGAGGTGAAAAAAGAAGATAGCGATGACGATGTTTTTTCAGATACAGTATCAACGAATCATGAAAATGAAGATTTAAAACAATATAAAGAATTAAATAATACTGAAGTTCATCACAATTCCATAGGCCATCTTAACGGTGCAACTGCAGAAAAATATCTTAATATTGTCAAACCGTTGTTTAAACCTAAAAAAGCAAAGAAGCAATCACCGAAAATTAAATCTACTAGATTAAAGAAACTGTCTCTCGAAGGTCAAGAGAAAGCGACTCGTTCACCACCGAAAACTCGGTCTACTACATCAAAGAAATCGCCTTTAGAAGTAGTAAAAGCAACTCGTTCATCATCGTCAGCAACTTCATCTACCTCCAAAGGATCAGGGTTCATCGATGCTTCTCATTTGATTTACAACGATAATCCTATTGAATATGTATATTGGGATGATCCAAATGAACTATGTGATAGACTCGAATTGTTGATTGCTTCCCAAGAAGCAGGAAACACATCCCATAGTAACGAAATTGTTGCCATTATCAACGAATTACGTGAAGCAGATATTATATATTAATGTTAGGTCAGATTAGACATCATTTCCAACATGAGTGTTGATAAGTTTGGTCGTCATCATTATCGTTCTAATGAACAAGCTATTCAAAAGCTGCGTGAAGGCTTCAAACAATCCATTTTAGATTTACAAAACCAGATACATGCAGTAAATAAGGATATTAAACGAGATCCTCCTGTATCAGGTATACATCTTTCCAACAAGAAATATGTAGATGACCACATTGCAAATATAAAAAATTTTCTGCGAAAAGAGATTACCTTGATGCAAAAAGAATATAGTTCAAAAGATACTCAACTTGAACAAAAAATTTCTGACTTTCAAAACTCCATCGGTAAGATTGAAAGCAAGTTTAATAAAAAAAATAATGAGTTATCTGATGCAAATAAACTGGCTGTCTTGAAAATATCTGATTTAACAAAAGAAATGAATGATTTACAAAAAGCAGTAAGTATCCAGAATGCAATAAAACAAGAATCTGTTGGAGAAAATACCGTGACAGTAGATAGGATTAACAAGGCATTGAATCTACAAAAAGCTGCAGAAAATACCTTGACAGTAAATAAGACTAACAAGAGAATAAATCAAATGTTGTCCTGAAAAATAATTTCCCATCGAAAATACTTAATAAATCAAATGTAACCTACATTACAGAACGCAGTAGATAACATTACTTCATGGGACAATCGTCTTAAGTTTAAATTCATAATGTCTAAAGAAAAACAACAATTGGTCAACGAATTACATAAACCAGCACGAAAAAATTATCCTCGTCGACGAACCGTCATTAAAGGACTAGATGATTTATGGCAAATGGATATTGCAGAGATGAGATCCTATGCCAATCAAAATAAATCTTACAAGCTCATTCTTGTCGTAATTGACTGTTTTTCAAAATTTGTGTGGACTCGACCATTAAAGACAAAAACAGGGGAGGAAATAACAAAGACGTTTGCAGATATTTTAAATCAAACTCAACGAGTTCCGAAAAATTTACAAACAGACCAAGGTACAGAATTTTTCAATTCCAAGTTTCAAAACCTCATAAGAAAACATGGTATTAATCACTATAATACCTTTAGTGTTAAAAAAGCAGCCATATGTGAACGAATTATTCGAACATTGAAGGAAAAACTTTACAAGTATTTCAGTCTTAATGGTACTTACAAATGGATAGATACATTGCCTCAAATTACAAAAGACTACAATAACACGAAACACAGCAAAATTCGACTTAGACCTATTGATGTTAATAAGTCTAACGAAAAAGAAATCTTACGAAAATATTACACTCACTTGAAAATTTCACGTAAAAGAAAATTGAAAGTTGGTGATATGGTGCGTATTAGTAAAAATAAACACCTTTTTGATAAGGGATATAAGCCAAATTGGACAACAGAACTATTTAAAATTACTGAAATTAAAATAACAAATCCCACAACATATTTGATTGAAGATATGACTGGAGCGCCTATTAGAGGAGGATTCTACGAAGAAGAATTACAGAAAACAAAAAATACAGACATTTACTTAATTGAAAAAGTATTGCACAGACGCGGAAATAAGATGTATGTTCAATGGCTGGGTCTCGATAGTAAACATAATAGTTGGATTAATAATAAAGATGTGGTTTAGTACTTTTTAATGCGAATGCAACCTTGAATAGGAGGGACGCAATATAAAAGACCGCTCAGCAACCTCGCTCTCAGTTAGTTCACCTCGCTCTTCAACATGAGTTCTCAAGATAGTGGTTATAGTTCATCAAGTTCTATTGTGGTATTCGATGATTCATCAAGTGAAATCAATTATGGTGCCGAACTAGACCAAGTTTTAGCAAAATTCGAAGAAGCTGCGAAGAATGAACCATACTACTTGTTAGAAGCCTCATTTCCACTAGATAGTTACATAATTAAAGTTGGTCTATCTCCAGCTAGACAGTTTACGGCATCCGTCATTTTATGTCAACATGCCATAAAAGAAGAATTATTCGACGGTCGAAGAATTAGTATAGACAAATTTGAGTGGAGTGACATAATTAACCTATTTTCACAAAAGATGAATGATTTTTTCTATGCAGACGAGTTTGATCCTGTCGAGTTTCAGTGTGGAGACTACTGCAAGATACGACAATTGGTGTTGGATTCAATCAAGTTCCTTGTTATTGAAAAACATGGTGTGGAATACTATTTAGATGAAAATGATGTTACGCAAATTCTACAAGTACACCGCAGTATAGTGACTCATCGCATATCGTTGTTGGAAAATTTAAACTTTCATGCATATTATACAAATGTTGTATATTTTTTGCAACAGAATTTTTGTACAGATACTAGTTTATGTGGTCCGTTTGAAGCTATGACTGCGTTTTGTGAAATTTCTCCAGCAGATACTTTGTTAAGCCATGCTATGAGAGAATATGTATATTATTATAAAATTAAAGTTGTAAATGACTTAAATAACTTTATTTGTTAATAAATATTATGTATTTAAACACTTGTGTTTTATTTTCGTAATATATTTACAAAAGGATAATGAAAAAATAATATTGTACAATAGTCATTTTATTAAATATTACTGAGGAAAAGTGATTGTGTCTTTTCACCAGCCATACATATTTTTAATATCCAAGTAAATGCCCTCAGCGTCTTAAAGCGATTATATTTTTGCTAAAAAATTAAGGTATATCACAATGCCCCCAGGGAAGCGTCTTAAAGGATTCTGGTATTAAATATCGTTTATCATCATAAGGACTTAGGGCCGTTTTTGTTTGCTCTATGCTGAATACTGAATGTTGATATGACCGAATACACCTTTGGTTTGTGCTTTTAATTTTGTATTCTTTTAAACAATTTTCAAAATCTTCAAATGTGATTATATTTTTGACTACATTATATTTTACACCTTTTGCTTTTTTGGTTATACCTAAATTTTGAATACCACAATCAATTTGTTCCTTGTTTAGTTTCAGTTTTAAACGTTCTCTCTCATTTTCTCTCTCTTCATCAGTTGTTTGTAATTTAAATGTATACATTTTTGATCTTAGACCAATAAAATGTGTAATAATTTTTCCATTAGCTTCATCCTTCATTAGACCGGGGATTTTTTTATTTAACCGTTCTATCATGTACGGGTTATTTTCCGAATAGTCAGATGTATCGAATTTACAGTTGTGTGCCTTTAAAACCTCCTTATATGCATCTAAACACTGTAATTCATATATAAAGCTATCTGTATCCATGTACAATAACATACAATTTTCTTCTCCCATCGTTGGAAGCATGAAGGAGTAATGAAAATCATACATACATAATTTTGATATGTCTAGGATTGCTGCACCTATATACAAAGGTTTATTAAAGCACACCACTGATTTGGTTAGTTCGATGGCCACTAGGTTTTCACTAAAGATAGTACGACTGTGAAACCGAATACTTGCAATCAAGTTTTTGGCTCCATACCTTCCATTCCAATTTTTACATATTTTTACAGTTCTATGCCTCCTTATATTCTCCATGGTCTTACCGAACACAGCATTATTCATCATTTTATAGAGATTTTTCTCAAAACTGCTCTTAGATGCAGCCCGTAAGTTAGTATTTAACTCAATATAGGGTCGCAGCCATGCAGATTGATTAAATTTCAAAACTTTATGTATTTTAGTTAAAATTAATCCGTTGGATAAAGCCTGCTTTAAATTTCTATAATGAATAATATATTTTGACTTATTAAAAAGAGTTGGCAATAATTTTGGTAGTTTTGAACCGGGAGGAATGCGGTGTTCGGCAGCAAATGGAAAATCTTTATGTTTGTCGTGTAATTCACGTGGATACTCTAAGTCAACTTGAAAGAAATAGCCCTCCTTCGCAGCATTCGGAATTGACATAATATCAATATGACCCTTGGGAAGTTTAGTGGATTTAGATGCAACACCAAATTTGGTTACATCTTCAATCCACTTAAATCCTCCAAAAGGTAAATATTCACTCATAGCCCAACCATATAGATTATTTACATCTAAATACATGATGTACTTAGAGGGCTGTGTGGGGTCATATGTCGACATGTACTTATTGTTAGCTTCCGAAAATCGGTTACTACACACAGATATTCCGCCTCTTATGCCTTTTTCAATAAACAAAATCATATCCACATCTTTTAATAACTCTAATCTACATTTTGTATACCTAAGCATACAGTCCCATGTATAACCTGGTATGGTATAATACCACGCAGGATCTAAATGGTACGTATCCCTACATTTTTGTCTAAATTGTTCAAATACATCAGCCAGAAGCAAAATATCTGTTTTTAAGTACAAATCGCTATACTGTCCCAAATTTTTACATTCAAATGTAGACCAAACTTTCTGCGCATGAGCATACTTCTGTTCGCTAATATGTTCATCACATAATTTATTATAAAAATGACTAATTGTAGGTAAAGAAGTTTCCTCTAATTTTTCCAAACTATCAACATAATCATAGCAAAATACTCCTTTGCAAGTTAATAAGTTAAATGCATTATCATCTAAACTGTAAAATTCTTGTTTTAAAATCTTCTTCTCTGAAGTATCTAAAAGTGATGCTAATTCATCGAGTGAAGTTCCCATAAATCTCATAGTATCGATAAATCTTAGTCTAATTTTATGCTCATCTGAATGTAGAGTAAAAGAAATATATTTTTCTTTATTAATAGGAAGTAAGCTCAGGTGCCCATGTTTGCATAAATCGATAATCATGAAATGTGAGTCATATCCACTAAAATTATGAAAGGCTACTGGCACAACAAACACCTTTCTGAAGTTTAAATTACATGCTTGGTGTGCAAATCCTCTTATCTCTCCGGTAAAATGATCATGATCTACCACAATTATATCTGTAGCTAAAAAGCGTTTCTCACAAATATGACAGGCAGTTGCCTCACTTGTACTAGGCTTTGTAACCATAGGTACAATTGATTTTATTTTAGAATTGACAAATTTGGATATTTCAGCCATTTCTTTTGCAAACCACTCCATGCAATTTTCACCTCTGTAGCTTCGAAAATATGATAAGCTGTCATCGTAAGCACAGTTAAAGTAATAGCCTGCACTATAAGGTACATGCTTTTGGTATTTTGCTGTTTTGCTCAGTTTTACATTAAAATCTGTAAAATTATGTAACTGACATTCAAAATCAGCATATATAATAAAGGGAGTGGTTTGTTTGTATGTGAAATTTCTAAAAGCAACATGATCGTATTTGGGAACAGTCATTTTACATTTGTTTATGTCTCTGCAGAACTCTTCGTGCTCCGCAAGTTTATTCCCGCTGGAAAAATAATTCATGCAGCGATCACAAATATATTTTTTATGTTCGTTCTTGCTTAACTGAGAACTTACCAACCTAGACATATCTTTAATCCAGCAATAATGATATTTTATTTCAATATTTTCATCGTCACTAGGAGGAGCGTCGTAATCATTTAACTTTGGAAAATATTTATCCTGAATTAGAAGCAAATTTACATGTCTATCAAGCTTGTTTTGTGTAAGTCTAGCAGGTACTACTTCGTAAAATTGTTTTTCCTTAATTTGATTTAATTCCAAAGCATAAACATTCACTGATATAGTATTTATTTTTTCAAATTTTGTAATATGACTTAAAGGCATTGGAGCTTCCAAGTCCTCCGTTTTCAACGCAGTACTGTAATATGGATATGCCGACGTACGTTCTGTATTTATTTTAGCAGGATAAAGAGAGCTAATAATCGCCCAATAAAAACAATTTTGATCATAATTTTTGATATTTATACATGCTCGACGCTTTTGAATTTGCTCAGGAAGTTTAATGTACGATGATCCGTTCCCAATTTCGACTTTATTGATGTTAACTTCTAATGAGATTACTTTAGAGAGAGCGGCACCTGAATCTTTTTCTGCAAACTCAGACATTTTTTTAAAAATTTTATCTTTGACATTTTCGCTAAACCAAATGTGTAAATCGGTTGAATAACTATCTATAATGACATTTTTAGTGCTAAAATGCATCAAATCTAAACTCTCACTGTCACCTGTCTTTTTAATAAATTCTCCCCACAAAGTAGTGTTGACTTTAAGTACTCTATTATATTTCAAAAGAGTTTTAACTTTTTGTCTAAATACCGCAAAAGCATCATCCAAAAACGGTCCTACATCCTTATGATATAAATTTATTATAACCCCTGTCTTAATCCGGCTTGCAAAACTTGAAGCGACATTTTCCCATTTTACTCTATTACGTAATTTTGAATTAAGTCCTAGACCAACATGTCTATTAAAATTTAAAATTATTCTTCGAAAATGTTTAAAATGTCCTACGTTTGACTGTAATTTTCTAGCAGTTCCTACAGGTAATCTTTTAGCTTTAATTAAATTATTACATTTGTAAATGTGTGCATTTAATCGCTTTAACCACACTTTAGCATCAATTGAAGTAAATTTATCAAAAATTATTTTGCGTAGTCTTTTAATAGTTAATAATAGATTATCCGACTGCTTAACTATTTCCTTAATCATTTTAATATATGTATGGCTTATAAAAAAAAACAAAATCACTTACCCTCTTTTTTATTTTAAGTTTCAACGATTTTGAATTTGGCTGCTGGATGTTCGTTTCCACTGCAATGGATGAAACCTTGCTTATTTGTTGCTAAATCCACCTAAAACAATAACAATTTGCTATACTAAAATTCACTCTCTTCGAAAAAATAAAAAAAATGTATTGCTAGTGCGATTTTCGAAACCGCTGTAGAAAACACAAAAAAAAAGACAAAAAACATATCTAATAGGAGGCTCTCTAATAGAAATATGTTGTAAAATTTCGATGCAAAATTCGGAGCAAAACTCTCAATAACAACTTGCTATACTAAAATCGAAAAATAGAAAAAAAATGTATTGCTATTACGATTTTCGAACCTGCTGCTTAAGTATTTAAACCCTGCTTATCTTTGCTAAATCCACCTAAAACAATAACAACTTGCTATACTAAAATTCACTCTCTTCGAAAAAATCGAGAAAAAAAAAATGCATTGCTAGTGCGATTTTCGAACCCGCTGTAGAAAACACAAAAAAAGACAAAAAACATATCTAAGAGGAGGCTCTCTAATAGAAATATGTTGTAAAATTTCGATGCAAAAAATATAATTCGGAGCAAAACTCTCAATAACAACTTGCTATACTAAAATTAACTCTCTTTGAAAATAGAACGACAAAAATCGAGAAATAGAAAAAAAAATGCACTATTGAGATTTTCGAACCCGCTGATTAAGTATTTTACTATATTATATGTATGGTTAAAAAAAAAAAAAAAAAAAAAAAACAAAATCACTTACCCTCTTTTTTTATTCTAAGTTTGAACGATTTTGAATTTGGCTGCTGGATGTTCGTTTCCACTGCAATGGATGAAACCTTGCTTATTTCTTGCTAAATCCACCTAAAACAATAACAATTTGCTATACTAAAATTCACTCTCTTCGAAAAAATCGAGAAAACAAACAAAAAGACAAAAAACATATCTAATAGGAGGCTCTTTAATAGAAATATGTTGTAAAATTTCGATGCAAAAAATGTAATTCGGAGCAAAACTCTCAAAAACAACTTGCTATACTAAAATTCACTCTCTTTAAAAAATAGAACGAAAAAAATCGAGAAATAGAAAAAAAATGCACTATTGAGATTTTCGAACTCGCTGCGTATTTCACTATATTATATGTATGGTTTACAAAAAACAACATCACTTACCCTCTTTTTTTATTCTAAGTTTCAACGATTTCGAATTTGACTGTTGTATGTTCGTTTCCACTGCAATGGATGAAACCTTGCTTATTTTTTGCTAAATCCACCTAAAACAATAACAACTTGCTATACTAAAATTCGATCTCTTCGAAAAAATCGAAAAAAAAATGCATTGCTAGTGCGATTTTCGAACCCGCTGCAGAAAACACAAAAAAGACCAAAAACATATCTAATAGGATGCTCTCTAATAGAAACATGTTGTAAAATTTCGAAGCAAAAAATGTAATTCAGAGCAAAACTCTCAATAACAACTTGCTATACTAAAATTCACTCTCTTTAAAAATAGAACGAAAAAATCGAGAAATAGAAAAAAAAAAGCATCGCTATTGAGATTTTCGAACTCGCTGCTTAAGTATTTCACTATTATATGTATGGCTTATAAAAACAACATCGCTTACCTTCTTTTTTTATTCTAAGTTTCAACGATTTTGAATTTGACTGTTGGATGTTCGTTTCCACTACAATGGATGAAACCTTGCTTATTTTTTGCTAAATCCACCTAAAACAATAACAACTTGCTATACTAAAATTCACTCTCTTCGAAAATAAAATGAAAAAATCGAGAAAAAATGCATTTCTTGTGTGAGATTTATATAAAATATATCTAAAATAAAGGTCTCTAATAGAAAAAAATTTCGGGAAATGTTGAAGGGCGCGGAAGTAGAGGTTGCTCACTTACTCGATGGACGGATCAAATACAGAAAGCCTGTGGAAAAACATTCTCTGAATCTATATGAGGGAAGCTCAGGACAGAAGCAGATGGAAAGAGATAGTTGCGCTCGTATTATAGGGAATCACGACACTCAGCAATGAGGAAACGACTGAGGAGGAGGAGGAATAGAAAAAAGTTGCAAAATTTTAAAGCAAAAGTCTTTTAGAGTAATTCGATTAAGAAAATTATATATACACAAGTTACAAATAAGCAAACATAGATCTAATATGTATGAATAAAATCGAAATTACTAAAAATTTGGGATTCTAACCTGCTGCAACGCTACGAAGCACTAGATAAAACAGAAACCAAAAGACACATCATTTATTTTTGCTATACACAATTTCACTCTCTTTGAAGTGGATCAAAGAATGTCAGATGATATTTCTGAGAAAGACAGAAACAAGTTGGCTAACAGGTTTATTTAGTAGAATTATGGAAGTTGGACAAAGCCAGACGAATGGAGAAGCACTGTATTTATTAAAAAGAGACAACAATGTACAAAGAGCAATATAACTATCACATATGGGCAATTGATAGACGGATACGTGAAAATCAGTTCGGCTTCAGGAACAAAGAAGCAAACTCTCATATATAAGAAGCAAAAAATATTGAGAAATACTAGAAAAATAAAACCGAAAAAATATATATCTAAGAGACAGTCACAAAAGTATTTTAGTTTAATTTTATTGAAGAATGGCATATAACACGGTAAGAATATAAATTAAAAATCAGAATAAAGTAAAAATAGTACTCACCTTACTGCTATGTTGACTGCAATATGACAAATGTACTTAACTGCCTCGAAAACTCGAATACAATATTTTTCCCTGCTTTTCTCGTTTTTATATCAAAGTCCAGTAATTATATTGATGGGTCTTTAATTACTGTATTTTCTCCATCAATTTGTGACGTATTTTTTAAATTACCTTCTAATTGCTTTGCTATTAAGCAAAGTTTATAATATTTTTCCATATATCATTTAGCTATTAAATAAAATTAAATAAAGTTTCTAATATAATATATCTTTCCATATTAGCAGTGGCGTATCTACGAGGAAGGGAAATTTCATTTTTCTATGTCATTTTATTCTGTTAAATAATCACGTGAACCAATAGGACTGAAAATACTAAAGCCTTTTTACATGCTGTTGTATTTCATTTTTTTATTGAACCAATAGGAGTTCGATTTTTTACTTGTGTATATATAATTTTCACAATCGAATTAGTCTAAAAGACTTTTGCTTTGAAAATTTGCAATCTTTTTCTATTAAATATCTTCCTTCTAGATTTTTTTTGTCTTTGTCAACTCAGTCGAAGTTCTTTTTCATATCGATGAATTCAATTTGTTTTATGTGTGGGATTTTATTTGAGATCATATTTAGAACGAATTATGGTAGATTCCTTCAACGTAATATCTATGTCAAGACAAATTGGAATAAAAATAGCGAATTGGAATAAAAATGGTGAATTTAAATAAAAATGGACTAAAAATGGCGTCATCTAGCGGCTAATAGGTATGGTAGATTTCTTCAACGTAATGTCAAGGAAAATTGGATCAAAAATGGCGAATTTAAATAAAAATACTGAAATGGAATAAAAATGGCGAATTGGAATAAGAATGGCGGATTGGTGGCGCCATCTAGTGGAAAATAACTATGGTAGATTCCATCGCTGTGACGTCAGCATCTTTCTCACTCTTACTCATTGGAAAGGTACTTCTCTCTCTAACACATTGATTTCCCTATCTTGATAGTCATACCGGCTTTGATTATCTACTACCAGATGTGAAAACTACCGCACACCATCACTAATAACACATGCTAGTAAAATTTTGTTGCATATCATCAAAAACAGATGTAGATAAACCTATCTACATTACCAAATACCTCAGGAACAAGCGGGATTTATAAAGGGTGAAGGTACAAGGGAACAAATTCTGAACCTGAAACAACTCATTGAAAGTCTAGGGAATTTCAATTACATATGATTATATGCTTCGTTGACTACCAAAAGGCATTTGATTGTGTAAGCTGGATAAATCTGTAGTCAATTTTAATAGAAATGGGCGCACCAATGCACCTGGTGACACTTATTAAAAATCTTTACCAGTCTAATATAGCGAGAGTACGACTAGATCAGAAGTTCTCAAACCAATTCAAGACCGAGAGAGGTGTTAGACAAGGATGCGTGTTGTAACCTGACTTATTTAACATTTATGGTGAACATGTCATGAGGATGGTTTTAGAAGGATGGGCCGGTGGAGTAACAGTAGCTGGCAGGAAAATCTCCAATTTAAGATTTGCTGATGACACTACACTTATAGCAGCAAATGAGCAAGAAATGTTTGATCTTCTGCGAAGAGTTAAGTACGCAAGCAATAAAGTTGGTCTGAAAATCAATAAAGCTAAGACAAAAATAATGGTGGTCGACAGATTCGACACTATTCAACTGACTAACATGTTACAGGAATACCAGATAGTAAACACCTTTGTCTATCTCGGGTCTAGTATAACTAACGATGGTAACTGTGAAGCAGAAGTTCTGAGACGTATGGGTATGGCAAAAAATGCGATGAGTCGCCTAACTAAAGTTTGGAAAGACAGATATATCTCTCAAAATATCAAGATGAGACTAGTGAATGCCCTTGTACTCTTAATATTTCTATATGGAGCAGAGACTTGGACTCTTCGCGCATGCGAGCATAAAAAAATTGACGCCTTTGAGATGTGGTGCTGGAGAAGAATGCTGCGCATACCTTGGACAGCTCATAGGACAAACGTTTCCATTCTAAACCAACTCAATATTAAAAAAAAAGGCTGTCCACAATATGTCTGCAACGAATTCTGCAATTCTTTGGTCACGTGGTTCGCAGAGGTGACGACAGTTTAGAGAGATTAATTGTTTCTAGAAACGTTCCGCGGAGAAGATCAAGAGGACGATCACTAACTAGATGGTCTGACCAAATAAAGCATTCAGCTGGAAACTCATTCTGCGAAGCTCTTAGAGCAGCTGAAGATAGAGTTCAATGGAGAAAGATTGTTAGGAATGGGGAAACGACAAGAGAGAGAGAGAGAGAGAGAGAGAGAGAGAGAGAGAGAGAGAGAGAGAGAGAGAGATGATAATGAACCTCCACATACCATGAGAGTGATTAGAGACATCATTTAAGCCGAAGGTGTCCCGTTTGGAGTGGCCTGCTTGCTCACCCGAGCTTAACCCTATAGAGTATTTGTAGAATATACTTTAAAGAAAAATTAGAGCTCGCCGAGATAATCCACAAAACACCGCAGGCTAGTACAAGCTCCTCTTGAAGGTTGGAGCAACCTAACACAACAAAATATTGATAATTTGATTAGGGGTGTGCCCGCGCGAACTGAAACTTGCATAAGGACCAGAGGTAATAACACTGACTACAAAAAAAAAATAAAATAATAAATAAAAACAGTTTAAACATTATTCGTTTTACATTGAAATTTTTTATGCTATTGACTTTAAAACAACTAGTTTCAAATTGTTTGCTAAATACTTTATTGTTTTATTTAATTGTTATGTATTTGTTATTAAATTGCTTTCAAATAAATATTGTTTGACTTCATGTGTTCGTTTTTTTAAATTCGCACGAAATAATAAGAAATATTAGATGAATCCATATAAGATTGGTTGTGTGTATGTTCTACACAATTTTCTGCTATCCAGTTAAAAAAATTGTCATATTCTCTGTCTTATGTGTCTCTTAATACTATATTTGAATCCTTTTTGTAAATTTTAAAATAAATTAGTGTTGTTTAATATAATAAAAATCTAACCCTAACCCTCACGTACAACTTGTAGTCCATGTGACAAACATCTTCTGTGAGAAAATGGGTTTATTTATATTATGTACAATTATGTATTTGCTACAAATAAACTCTGTTATGATTTTTATTATTATTATTCTTGATTTATTTCTTCGGTACCAAGTATTGTGTTGCTTTTTCTCTTTTTTTTTGATTTCGTCGGAAATTGCAATAAAATAAATTTATACAAAGGTCAAAATTATTAATATGATGTGTGCACACGTTCAAGATGCGGTGAGCGCCTAAAGTTGCTATGTCTTAAATGTCCACATATACACACTACATACATACCACACAGATGCAATATTTGATTGAAATAAAATTTAGCACATACCTATTTTAAATATAATGTAATATGTGTATTATACCATCATCTTAATTATTGTTAACGAGTGTTTATACTAAAATGCAGTTGTCCCACAACTAAAAAATACCAATTGCTGAGGCGGCTTTATCCTGAAAAATACACAAAAACATATCTCGAAAGATATGTTGTCAAAAACTACATAACTGCATTGTCGAACTAAAACTCTATAATTAAAATATGTTAAATATGTGTTAAAATATGTATTTTCAGCGTTGTTAATTACTTTAGTAAAAAAAGTGCAACGTATTGTTTAACTTTCCTGTGGGCGCGCTGCACTGTCCTAAATTTTACTACAAAAACACGTGACCATACCGCCCACTCATATCACACAGTCTAGTCTAGAGCAATGTGCTTCTATACTAAATTTACATTCAAGATGCAGTAGAAATAAATAAACCAAGACACGACATATTATGCTACTAGGAGCACTCCCGAATCATAATTTACAATGTATAAACTTTGTAAATCATGATTTGATGTTTACAATGTATAGGGTAAAGTCGGGGAATGCCGGCCCTGAAGGTAGTCCCGGCCATCAAATTTTTCGATAGTGAACAATATTTTAGCTGATAACATGCTGCGTCATCTGCCAGAATAAGTTCAAATGTGGCCCTGGTTTGGTGTGACTGTAATCTACTTTAGTAATGTGACAGATGCTTAAATAACTATTATCGCCAACGGTCACTAAAGTCATTGATTATTGTACTCATTTGCCCTCATTTTCGGCAGTAAAATAACACTTTATTATACTGAAAGAAGAATTTTACTTTACCTGCCACGATTAATCGGAATTTAATGTAAGTGGTCGATGGCAGTAATCGATTATTTATTTGAGTTAACTTACAATGTATTTACTTTAATTATTAAAAATATTGTACCAAATTTACGACATTGTTAATTAAATTGATGTCGAAAAGTGAAATTCTGTAGTATTTTGTAATTATATTCATATAAAATAAATTAACACTTTACCGATTTAGAATTATTCATATTAATAACGATTGATTAAAAATCGAAAGCGGCCATCATGCAGAAGTCACCTGTCATCACTGTCATGAAATTTTTATTACGTCTAAGATTTAAAAAATTCCTAAATTGTAATTTGTAAGTATGTATGAAAACCAATATCAAATTGCTGGCGATAAAATTTTGTATGCACCACGTCAGTAAAGACTCTTTACTGACTTGGTACATAAATAACTATTTTTATTTTCACGGGAAACGTAAAAAAGTAAATAGGCCCGAAGTTAACCGCAGTTTTAAAGGTGCGTTCGCGGGTACAGTTCACGGTTCTTAAACATTACTACGGTTGCCTAAATCGACTAACCAATGAACATTAAGGGTGAGATTACGTCACGAGAGTTTACTGTCATTTGAATCGTAATATTATTTTTTTCGAATCCTGAGAAAACCAAGTATTTTAGAAAAATTTAAACGCAAGATGCAAGATTACATTATTACCGAGGGCGGAAAGCCCCTTAGAATACACAAGCAGATTCTATTGAATGAAATATTTGAAATTAAATATCACACTTCTCTTTTCTTTTAAGCCCTGTAACTTATTAAAATAAACATTATAGAAGTTTTCAGGGACTTTCAGCCCTCGGTAATAATGTAGTCTTTCATTCTGAGTTTAAATTTTTCAAAAATATTTATTAGTTTTCTCAGGATTCGAAAAAAATGAATACAATTAAAACACATTGAGAATTTTGACATGCGTCAAAGTTTTGCATTAACTCAATGTAAAATTCTGAACTGTTGGTTTCCAGCTTCCCTAATAATTATTTTACATCAAAAGACAAAAGACATTAGAAACTATTTGAAGAGGATTGAAATCTGTATTGGAAATAACTGTTAAAATTGGTCTACGTAATTAAACATATTCCAAAATTTTGTAAAAATGTAATACATTTTAGTTTTCAGCCCAAACTTCATGCCACACACAATACAATAATGTTCACATTTTTAAACTGTCAATATTTTTATTTTATCGTCTATTGTTTAAAATCAATACAGTTGATAAGATACCCTCAGTTGCGGAGAAAGGATTAATAATAAAGATTTTTTTATTCAGTCAATGGTATGAGCACTGTCAGTTAAATAGTAACGTGTGGCCTTACTTTTACAAGCATACCTATTGTGGCAAATGTATCATATTTTTCAAAATTTTGGAATGCATTTAAATCGTAGAACAATTTTATCTTTTGATTTTAATACAGATTTTAATTCTCTACAAGTATTCTCTCATGACTTTTGATGTAGAATAATTAGGGAAGCAGGAATTCAACAATTCAGAATTTTACATTGAGTTTCCTATGGCCCTTTTTACGATTCACCACCCGGTATAAGATAAAATGTGTACTATTTGTCTTATTATTTCATAATAACACAAATAATACACATATATACACAATAACACACATTCAATGATCGAAAACAATTTAAAAATATGGGAATGTAAACTCTTGTGACGTAAAGTCAAAAATATAAGTCTCTCCACCACCGTCGGACAAGACAACCGTAATAAAGTCTAATAACCGTGGGTACAGCTGACAAATCGCCGACAATTTCTAACCTCACTTAATATAAATAATACCGTTAATAGATAAATGTACAAGGTATATTTACTTTTAATTAATATTAATAAATAATTATTAAATTATACTAGGTAAATATACCTTGTATTCTTGTATATTTATCTATTAACGATATTATTTATATTATTTTAAAGCGCGCATGCGTGTTCTAACAATTTAACCAATTTTCTGACAATTTCAGCTACCCGCGAACGCAACTCGTTGATTGATAAATACGGAGTATTTATGATCTGTATTTATCAATCAACTATGTGTATATGACAATAACATTGTTGTTTTCAGTATTTTCTTTACAATTGCATCACATTTTCTTACCTTTTAAACCTCTCTTGGACTTCTACAAATGTTTTCAAATCGAAATTAGCTAACTCGATTCTTTCATTCTGGATGTGCCATAACAAAATAAAATGACATTTATTAAACGTCATTCAATATTTACGTATATCGAAACCGTACTGGACAGACTTCCTAACTTGTCACAGTAGGATTTTATAAGATTAGGTAATAAAGTGGCGATTTTTTTGAAAAAATCGTATGGTACTCATCGAACATTTTTTCAGATTAAAATTTTTTTGCCGTTGTGCTTATTGTCACTGCCGGAGGTATTTGAAGTCTCCTACTGTTTGAAAAGCTGTACTCCCTATTTTGATTTCTTTTTTATTGTTTTTACCTAATCGTAATATTTTTTTCCACCTACCTCTACCGAAAGTATACCTTTCCGGACCTGATTGTAGGGAGCAAAGTTGTACTTTTCCTCCCTAGGGAGGAAAATATTTTTCCTCCCTAGGGAGGAAAAGTAAAAGTGACGTCATGGTATTTCATTCATGAAATATAACTTATTGACGCCCTGTATAATATCTATTTTCTATTACGAAGTATCTATACATTTTAAAGTTTATTTATAAAACATCCTGTATTTTGCAGAATGGTAAAAAACAGTAAATTGTTATTTTCATTTAACAATGTTTACATTATTAATTTGACTTATATTTGACAGTTGACAGTTATATTGTACCTATTTGTTGTTTTAGTTCTAATAGATTTTGTTGGTTAGTTACATAAATAAATTAAGTAAAAATGAAAAAATGACTTGTTATTTGAGGAAGGTGGAAAACCCATATGTATAACATGGGAGTAAAGTGCCTTTTCCTCCCTTGAATGTTTACTGCCCTCCGCTACGCGTCGGGCAGTAAACTTCATTCTCGGGAGGAAAAGTTACACTTTCCTCCCTTGTTATACAAATAGCTATATCTTTCCTCGATTTATTACGGGTTCTATTGACTCCCACTTTTTTTCATTGTAACTAAAATTATAATTGTTCCACTTTATTGTTCGTGAGCTTTAACAATCTTCTTTTTATTATCGACGTAAATGCTTTAGACGTCGTACTGAGTAGGTAATGTTACTTCTCTATAATATTCCTCTTATAGTCTAGGGCGCATCTGTTTTGAGATGGACCTTGAGAGGTGACTCAAATTTTTTTGCAGAAATTATTTGAATATAACTCATATAATAATATTTGAGTTATCCTCCCACTCAAAATGGTCCGGAACATTGTTTAAATAATCAAAATGTCAAAATATGAAGGAAAATTCGATTTTTTTATTGGTTTTTTGATTATAACTTTAAAACTATTCAATTCTGAGAAAAGTTGTACTGACATAAAAGTTGCGGAATTAAATTTTCTATAATATACAATTAGTTAAAAATTTAAAAAATAGTCACCCTTGTTGAAAAATAGCAATAATTGCGAAAATAACCATACAAAAACAAGTATTCGCATTTTACGTTTTTCAGCCATTTATGCTACACTTACGACCTTCATATTTTACCCAGAGAAACTTTATGATATAGTAAAACAATACTGTAAGTGTCATTAAGATCGGTTTAATAGATTTTGCAAAAAAAATTTTGCAATCCAGCTTTCGCAAAAAAAATCATTTTTTAAAATGTTGCAGGACTGAAAATAAAGCAGATAGCAAGTTGAATTTTTTTTGCTTATAGAAGTGTACTGTACCTTTCATCTGCAATTTGCAAAATTAAAATCGATTAGATAAAGCGGCGTCAGGAAATTTTTTAAATAAACATTAATTTTTGGTGCTACGCGCAGGACAGCGGTGTTCGATTCACACAAGTTGATTTCAACCAAAATTTCTTCCAATCTTTATCTAATATATTATTTTCTTACTCTATATTTTGTTGTATTTTAATATTTTAATTCCACAAAAATCAAACTAATTTTATTATTGTTTGTGAAATATTGTTTAAACAATTGCATATGTTTAAAAATAATAAACTTTTATTCTCTAAGTTAAAATATATGAACAAAGAAAGTTTTTGCTAAAAAAAGTGTTATTTCAAAGGATAGGGTATGTGTTTTTATTTTGCAATAAACAAGTTTATTTATTTATATCAAAATGTAATTAAAATTAAAATGTATCAATCATTATCAAAGGTCATTGGAATGCCCAATCAGAGCAAACTATCCGCTGTCCTGCGCGTAGCACCAAAAATGAATGATTATTTAAAAAAATTCCTGACGCCGTGGTAGTTAATCGATTTTAGTATTGCAAATTGCAAATGAAAGGTACAGTACACTTCTATAAGAAAAAAAATTCAACTTGCTATCTGCTTTATTTTCAGTCCTATAATATTTTGAAAATCTGAGTTTTTTTTTGCGAAAGCTGGATTGCAAAATTTATTTTGCAAAATCTATTGAACCGATCTTAATGAAATTTACAGTATTGTTTTGTAAAGTTTTTCTGGGTGAAATATGAAGGTCCTAAGTGTAGCATAAATTGTTGAAAAACGTAAAATGCGAGCACTTGTTTTGAATACTTGTTTTGTATGTTTTTTTCGCAATTATTGCTATTTTTCAACAAGGGTGACTATTTTTTAAATTTCTAACTAATTTTATATTGCAGGAAATTTAATTACACAACTTTTATGTCAGTACGATATTTTTCGAGAATGAATACTTTTAAAGTTATAATCAAAAAACGAAGAAAAAAATCGAATTTTACCTTCATTTTTTGACATTTTGATTATTTAAACAATGTTCCGGGGTTTACTGTAAAGAGACCGAAATTATTAGACCGAAAGCAGTAGACCGAACTCATTAAACCGAAAAGCACTTTACCGAAACCTCACTAGACCGAACAGCAGAAGACCGAAAAGCAGTTCTTTTTACTTGCCGCAGTAAAAGAGATAAGACTAACGTAATTACAACTAAAAGTTATTTGGATTATAAACAGTTAAAATGGTTTTAACGTCATTCTACCCTTAATTTATTTTTACCTTCACTAATTTGTTTAACGGATGAAAATTATTTCATATCAGACTGTAGAGAGTAACAATTTACACAGTCTATATATAAAATAATACAAAAAAATACAATAAACAAAAAGACAGATATACAAAATCTAAGCATAATTTACTACAATCTTTTTTAATTTATGTACCATTTCGGTCTAATGCTGTTCGGTCTAGTGAAGTTTCGGTAAAGTGCTTTTCGGTCTAATGAGTTCGGTCTACTGCTTTCGGTCTAATGATTTCGGTCTAATGATTTCGGTCTAATTTTCGTGTACCATGTTCCGGACCTTCTTGAGAGGGAGGATACCTCAAATATTATTATTTGAGTTATTTTCCAGCAATTTCTGCAAAAAAATTTGAATCACCTCTTAACGTCCAAATGTACTAATATTTTTACAGATGCGCTATGGTCTATTATATTTCTTTCAGCATTTATCATTATGTTTTATTCATTTGAAATTATGATTGATTATTTTTCCACCTTTTGTTTTTATATTTCGTTTTATTCACCCTTTGTTTATATTTCGTTGTGCACATTCTACAGTTAAATTAACTAGAGCTCTGGATAAGGCATTACCTTGATTCATCTCTTTATTAATAGTGAGTAGATATGTCTTGCCTCTTTGCATCTATATATAATATAATATATAATAAAAAAAATTCAAAAAATGAATGGGTTGCATGTGTGAGTCCATACTATTGTACTAAAGAAAAGAGAGACGTTCTCACAAACAATTTATTTTACAACTGACGACCGGTTTCGCTGTCTACAATATTCACAGCATCTTCAGGTCACGGTAGAAGTAAAATTAAATGCTACAAATAACAAAAAACCAGAGTTAGTTAAGTGGTCTGGTTGAAATCAAAGGGTAATGATCAAGCCAATATTAAGGTATATATATTTATGCATACATATAAATACTAACATGTACGTAAATATGGTTTACAACCCTCACACTCACATACATGCACGCATTCAAATGTAGTGGCAACAAAAGTATGTTAAGTATAAGTATAAAATATACACTTACTTTCCGGTATAAGGGAAGAATATAGTAGTATTCAACATCATACTTTTTCTCTATATTATGCTAAAGGGAGAGATGGTAGAGGGACAGATTTGAATGAAATGCATTAACAAAACAAAATAATTGGCAGGATCTTGAGGGGATTAATAAGGAAACACGACATTAAACCGTGAAACCAAAAAAATTGTTAGTTATATATAAAGTGATGTTATTTTTATATTTTTAATTAATAGTGTATTTTTAATTTAGTTGGGATTATTAGATGTTGTTCTGGATGTTCAAGAACTAATAGGTTCACTTATTCCCCGTTAGAGGGCGTTCTAACCATACTGCGATATAAATAGTTTTAATTTATATCGCGAAACTACCTTCGTGTTGGTGTAAATTTGTCTTTCTCAGAGCCTCCTTGACCACAGGTAGACCTAGAAATAGAACTATCGGAGGATGGAGGGAGACATATTTAAATCAAAACGAAACCATAGATTTTCTTATTTTACTAATGCCATACTCTGTATTAGAGTACACAGACCCGTTTTATACGGGTTCTCTGAACCGTAAATTGGAATATTTTCCTAACGGTGCCTTTTGGTATTGTCATACCTGGGTTAAACAGAGAACTTGAATCGAGTCAAAATTCATTTCACTTATTCCCCGTTAGAGGGCGTTCTAACCATACTGCGATATAAATAGTTTTAATTTATATCGAGAAACTACGATCGTGTTGGTGTAACTTTGTCTTCCTCAGAGCCTCCTTGACAACAGGTAGACCTAGAAATAGTACTATCGGAGGATGGAGGGAGACAGATTTAAATCAAAAGAAAACCGTAGATATTCTTATTTTACATTTTTGCTCCTCACTATCACTTTCTCCAATCCCTCTATTTTTGGCTCTTTTGAGATGTCTACTTCGTCTACTTTTTTTCCACATTTTTTTTATTCTCTATGTATTTACTATTCTCTATTTATTTCTTATTCCGTTTGTATCACCTTTGCAGTTTTTGGTTTGATCCTTAATATTTTTATAAATAAATTGTATTATTAATAAATAAATATATTAATATTTTTTTCTACGAGCGTGCAAAAATGTCTACTTTCGCGTACGTATTTTAGTTTAGAAAGTTTTACTTTTGCGCACGCGTGTTACTTTTCCGCACGCGTGTTACTTTTCCGCACGCGGTTTCTACTTTTTCGCACGCATGTTAATTTAGATATGTTCTTCTTCTTCTTAAGGTGCCTATCCGTTCCGGATGTTGGCGACCAGCATGGCTATCCTAACTTTGCTTGCTGCTATTCTGAATAGTCCGGTTGTCGATGTATTAAACCACTTTCTCAGGTTTTGAAGCCAAGATATTCTTCTTCTCCCTGGTCCTCTCTTTCCAAATACCTTGCCTTGAAGAATGAGTTGCAACAAGCCATATCTCTGTTCATTCCTCATAACATGGCCAAGATATTCTAGTTTGCGCTCTTTGATTATGTTAATAATCTCGCATTCCTTGCCTATTCTACGTAGAACCTCAATATTAGTCACACGATCCACCCACGAAATTCTCAAAATGCGCCTGTAACACCACATCTCAAATGCCTCGAGTTTTCTCAAAGAAGCCTCGGAAAGTGTCCAGGCCTCTACTCCGTATAATAACGTAGAAAATACATAGCATCTGATGATAGAGATTTTGGTAGCAAGAGGTAAATCGTGGCTTCTGAAAAGAGACTTCATCATTATGAACGCTGATCTCGCTTTTCCTATGCGTTGTTTTATTTCACTTGAGTGGTCCCACTGGCTGTTTATGTTGGTACCAAGGTATGCGTAGCTGTCGACCCTGTCAATTAGTTGTTGGTTAACCAAAAGCTGTGTATTTAATATTTCGCGCTTACTGACTACCATATACTTTGTTTTTTTCGTATTGAGATCAAGTCCGTATTCTCTACTTATATCTGATATGCGCGACATTATTCTTTGCAAACCATCTAGACTGTCTGCAAAAACTACAGCGTCGTCGGCATATCTAATGTTGTTCAGACGCACTCCGTTGACTAATACGCCTTCCTGTAGTTCTCCCAGCGCTTGCTCGAAGATACATTCAGAGTATATATTAAACAGCACCGGGGACAGGATGCATCCTTGCCTCACTCCTCTATCTATGGAGACTGCCTCTGTTAATTGGTCTTCCACTTTAATATTGGCAGTTTGGTTGTAATACAAATTATATATGATTCTCAAGTCTCTATCATCTACTCCCGCTTCTTTCAAGATGTTTATGAGTTTATCATGTTTTACTCTATCAAACGCCTTTTTGTAGTCGATAAAACAAATATACACTTCACAGTCAACATCCCTGCATCTTTGCATAAGCACTTGGACAGCGAATAGAGCCTCTCGGGTGCCTAAGGCATCGCGGAATCCAAACTGCGTCCATGATATCTGTTGTTCGCATTTTTTATATATTCTGCCATGTATCACCTTCAGAAACGTTTTGAGTAAGTGGCTCATTAGGCTAATTGTTCTGTAGCCTTCACATGTTTTGGCATTTACTTTTTTGGGTAAAGTTACGAAGGTCGACTTTAACCAGCTTTGGGGTATTTTTCCAGTTACGTATATTTTGTTGAATACGGTTGTTATCCATTTTATTCCTTGTTCATCCATAAGTTTTAGGAATTCTACATAAAACTGGTCAGGCCCTACAGCTTTACCATCTTTAGTTGTTTTAATAGCTGACGTGACTTCTTCAATGGTAATCGGGGGTCCTGTTTGGCATTCAATGTCTTCAATGGTATTCTGCCTTTCATCTGCAAAAGTTACTTCCACATATTTCTTCCACGTGTCTAGTTTTTCTTCCACACTTAACAGTGGTTTGCCTTGGTTATCTGCCAAACACCCAACTCTTCTAGGTTTGTATAAGCCTGCAGCTTCTTTAACTTTTTTGTGCATATTGAATGAATCGTGTTTATGTTGCAATTGCTGGATTTCCGCACACTGTTCTCTTAGTCGTGTATCCTTAGCTATTCTAATTGCTTTTTGATATCTTAGATATGTTAATATGACCTTAAAGTAATTATAATACATGCAATAAACTAATATTTAGATATTATTTACTAATTTATTTCAAATATATCTTATTGTGTTCCTGTTTTAATGAAATTAACGCGACAATTCGATGAAATAAAATTATTTTGACATAATATTCGAAAGTCAAATCGGTAGACAATAACAGTCATTTTGAATCATCGTCATGGAAACCAAGATCGTCGACATGCTAACTAATTATATTGAAAGTTTGGTTTTGACAACCTCGTCAAAGAATTAATTTGTGTATGTATTTTTATATTAATTAAATTAATTGATTAAGATTTGGGAATTTTTTAAAGACTCTTAGAAAAAATATTGTTCCTAACTCTTGCAGAAAGTCTCTTTTCCGCACTCGACTGCTTGCCGAACTCCCGCTTCGCGTCGTTCGGCAAACTGCAGTCGCGTGCGGAAAAGAATGACTTTCTGCACTTGTTAGGAAAATAACTATTTCGTGTTCATTGTTGTTATTTTCTGTTAGTTTTTTTGTATTTTTGTGTATACCCGTCACCTTTTATTTAGTCTTATATTTATTTTATTTATTAAAGTCAACAGACCTTGTAGGCCTAGGACTAAAGTATTTATATTTCTGATTACATTTTATTTTAGACTTATAAATATTTAATTATACTTCAGTCTTTTTAGACACTCCTTCACCGCCTCCATCCATATCCTTCTGTCCAATGCTAGTTCTTTCAATCCCTCAATATTACTTTTCTTCAGACCTTCGTACACACTGTCCTTCCATATTCTCCTTGGCCTGCCTTTTCTTGTCTTTTGTATTGGTCTTCGTGAAAGTACCACTTTTGGCATTCTTTTACTTCCCATTCTCTCGATGTGCCCCAAATATTGTATTCCCTGTGCTTTGATCATCGTCGTGATCGTTGGTTCTTTACATAGTTCCTTCAGTTCTTTATTGGTTCTTCTTCTCCACTGACCTTCTATTTTCACACCTCCATATATTGCTCTTTGCGTTTATCTCTCCCGTCTTTCTAAAAGGTATGTTTCTGACTTTTTCAGCACCCACGTTTCGCATGCGTATGTTACTATAATTGGTCTATGCTTATTTAGTCTTACACCATTGTATAAATGCCAATTTTTCGTGCAGTTGAAAGTATTTGGATATAAAGATTTTCTAGATTTAGCCATATTTATTTATCAGGAAGACTTTTTTCTCTTGAATTATCCTCATCAATCATAAAAGTTATTAGGGGAAATGTATTTGTTTTTACATGTTAAAATTTAATATAAATTATCTAATATCTATATAGTGAGTGCTCTAAAATATAATATAGTTCTTTCTTTAACTAAAACTTAAATAAAAAGATGTTACTCAATATTTTAATATATTAAAGTACCTATATAATGTTTGTGTATTAGACTTTCGGAATGATAATAATATTAGATTGAGGATTATAAAGTAAAGACCAAGTTGCATAGATATTCACGGCTGTCTAATCATGAAGTTAATTGTCTTAATTTACTATTTGTTTATTTGTTCGTATTGTCTATCGGGTAAGTACAACTTTTTATACCAGTATAAAGTATACCAGTATGAGTAAAAAAGTATCACGTTTCTATAATATTTCTTATTACAACATTGAAAAGTGTATTGAAGGAAATATGTAAATATACAAATTTAATATCTGTAGATTAAGAAAAAGCCCTCAACACCCTAAACCAACAACGATTATTGAAAGCTTTGACAGAATTGACTATTCGTATAAAAAAATTAAACACATATGCCAAATACAATGTTAGGTTGGGCGATCACTCAACTCAAAAATTTCCAAAACAATGTGTAGTACGAATACAGTTCACTTTTGTAATATATACGTAAAAGTGCAAATCTGATTAAAAAGGACATAATAATGTAAACGGAATAAAGCTTAACCAGCCATTTTTTTTGATTTTGTGCTCATATCTGATAAGATAGATCCTAGAAGACCAATGAACTTCTAAATCAGATCCATATTTCCTATTTAGAAGTGGTATCGCAAATCAATGTGTCAAGGTACAGTCAGTGAAAATGTATGCATAAGAATAAGTTTCATATGCAAGATAATGGCCTATAAATACTTGGGCCATGAGATAAAAATAGAAAAAGATAACGCATAGAAAAATATAACTAAACTGTTGATCTCCATTGGAAAACACTGACTTTGCAGCCTTCAAATCGTTGTACCCTGTTTTTAAATCGTGTGACTTTCCAATATGCTTTAAAAGAAAAACATATAATCAGTGTGTGTTGCTGTTGTTGAGTTATGGAGCTAAAACATTGAAAATAACAAGAAAAACAATGCAAAAGATTCCTGTGGCTCAAAAGGCGATGAAGTGTGATATATTGGGCGTTTCTCTACGAGACAAGGTCACAAAACGTCAGATATAACGAAGATCAAGAGTAGCGGATACTATGGGGAAAATCATCATTATCATCATCATCAACATGTATGCGTCCACTGCTGAACATAGGTCTCCCTCAGCTCTTTCCATATTTCTCGGTTTTGTGCGGCTTGAATCCAGTTGCCGACAATACGCTTCAGATCGTCAGCCCATCTGGTTGGTGGTCGTCCTCTGCAACGTATTGCTTTTTCTCGTGGCCTCCACTGGACAATACGTTTTGTTCATCGGTTGTTTGACAATCTGGCGACGTGTCCTGCCCAATTCCACTTCAGCGACGCGATTCTTTCGACGGCGTCCGTTGTTTTTGTTCTACGACGTATTTTTTCATTTGGGATTCGGTCACTCAGAGAGACACCCAACATCTGGCGCTCCATAGCACTCTAAGTTATGCAAATCTTGTTCACTACCTTTTTTGTGAGTGTTAATGTTTCCGCTCCCTAAGTGAGACCAGGCAATGCACACTGGTCAAAGATTTTTCTTTTCAGGCATATGGGTAAAACTGGTTTAAATACATAGCTCAGTTTACCAAACGCTGCCCAGGCTAATCCTATTAGACGTGGGAGCTCGCACGTCTGGTTATCTTTTCCCAACCGAATTTCATGTCCCATGTACTTGTAAGATGCAGTCTGCTTGATATCCATTCCATCAACAACAATATTACGATTTAGCACCAGATTAGTCATTATTTGCGTCTTGTTGATGTTATTCTTTAGTCTGACCTCTAAGGAAGCGTGATATAACTTGTTCAATACTATTATTGCATCATCCATACGATCGGCTATAAAGACGATGTCATCTGCGAATCTCAAATGACTGAGCTTCTCTCCATTTAGGTTGATACCATATTCGTTCAGATCTGCCTTCTTAAAAGTGTGTTCTTAAAGGGTTGTGAACAGCTTTGAGTTGGTGTCTCCTTGTCGTACCTACTCCTCGCTATATACATAATTTATTTGTTTGTTGATCAGATAGTCTTACGCTGGCCGTTGCGTTGTGGTAGATATATTTTATCATGTTAGTGTAGCGATGGTCAATTCGGCTTTCTGTCAATACTTTTAACATTTTCTGCTGGTTTATGGTAACCAACGCTTTCTCGTAGTATTCCGCAGACTTCTATATCAAGTTTTTTATTACCAGTAAGTGGTCGTTATTGCTATATCCTTATGTAAACCCTGCTTGTTCTCTAGGCTGATAGAAGTCTAACTTAGCGTCCCGTCTTTTTTTGACATTTTTTGTGAAAAGTTTATATATGCGTGATAGCAGACTGATAGGACAGTAGTTTTTTAGATTTGTTATGTCACCCTTCTTGTGCAATAAAACAATCACTGCATTGTTCAATTGAGAAGGGATTTTTACTTGGTAAATGCATTCGGTGAAAAGTTTGGCCAAAACCTGGATAATTTTATTTCCACCTTGTTTGATTGCCTCGATCGCTACTCCGTCATCGCCAGGGGATTTATTATTTTTCATTTCTGAAAGTGTCTTTTTAACACTTTAACACTTTAACACTTTAACACTGTTTAACACTAACACATTTTTCAGAAATGGACTGGGAACCCGGGACGCACTCTTTGCACTAAATATGTTATTGCAGAAATGACGAGATCAAAGGAAAGATGTGTTTGCTGTATTTATTGACTATGAGAAGGCCTTTGATCGAGTACAACATCACAAATTAATTAAAATATTAAAGGATAAAGGAGTTGATAGTCAAGATGTACGAATCATAGAAAAATTATACTGGCGTCAAACAGCGACAGCTTGCATAAATCGAAAATCAACAGAAATATGCAAAATACAAAGAGGTGTCAGACAGGGTTGTATACTGTCCCCACTGTTATTCAATTTATATTCAGATAGAATATTTAAAGAAGCGCTGCATAATTTGGAATGGGGTGTGAAAGTTAATGGAATTCTGATAAATACAATCAGATATGCAGACGATACAGTTATTTTAAGTGATCATATAAATGGATTTACAACACCTTTTAAATGCCACTGACACAGTGGGAAGAGAGTTTGGCCTAAATATAAACTGCTCAAAAACAAAATATATGGTATTTAGCCGTTTGGCCCATCAAGATTCACGGTTATATGTTGATGGTCATATAATTCAAAGAGTACCCAGTTTTAAATATCTTGGTTGCCATATTACTGAACAACTAGATCCTGATAAAGAGATAAAATGTAGAATCGAGATAGCCCGCACGACATTTTTAAAAATGAGGTCATTCTTCTGTAATGATACCTTGCAACTTCAACTTCGAAAGCGCATGATTAAATGCTACATTTGGTCAGTCCTCTTGTATGGTGTTGAAGCATGGACATTAAAAATATCCACCATTAACCGTTTGGAGGCCTTTGAAATGTGGCTGCACAGACGTATACGGAAAATACCATGAACGGCTATGCTGACAAATGTGGCAGTCCTTAAGAGAGCAAATGCTACCCGCGAGCTGCTTGATAATATCAAATATAGAAAGATGGCCTATTTTGGACACGTAGTAAGGGGAGACCGGTATAATATTCTTCAACCTATTATGATGGGTAAAATAGAAGGACGCAGAGGAATTGGTAGAAAGCAGGCCTCTTGGTTGAAGAATATCCGGGAGTGGACAGGAATAAAGAAAGCAGAACACCTATTTAGAATAGCTCGAGACAGAGACAGTTTCGCCATGTTAATCGCCAACGTCAAGGGGACTTGATAGGGCACTTTAAGAAGAAGAAGTCTTTTTAACTTCGTATGGTGTTACTTCTGGCATTATTTCTGATCCCTGGTTTGTGATTTTGGGCAGGGGCTGATCTTGCCTTGCGTTGGTGCTCTCATACATTTCGCGATAAAACGATTCGACAACCTTAAGGATTTCGGCTCTATCCGTAGCAATGTTGTTGTCTTTGTTTCTTATTCTGTACATATTTTTGTTGCCAATGTTATTCGTATTTCGCCGCAAAACTTTTAAACTTTTGTTTTCTTGAATTATTTGAATTATTTCTCTTGTATTGTTTTCTCTTATGTCTTTTCGAATTGATCGGCAGATATCTTTATTTAATTTCTTCAGTGTTGTGAAGTTGGAGTCATATTTTTCCGTCAGTTGTCTTTTATTACTTATTAACTCTTTGGTATTTTGGCTTAATTTTTCTTTATGGGTCACGACCGTCGGGTAACACTCCGTTTCGGTTTTTTAGTGCCTTAATTATGAGATTATTTGCTAGTTCGATGTCTTATATTTCGTTTTCTAAGTCTTGTATACATCTGGTTAGTACATCTTCATAGAGGTCGTTGTTTTCTGACAGGTTGACATTTAATTCTGTCCTTGCTCAGATTAATCTGTGGTCGCTTTTTATCGAAAATTTATTAAGTACTTCAATATCTTTTATTATTTTTTTCTGTTCGTTATGATATAATCTATCTCATTTTTTACACTGCCATCTGGGCTTATCCATGTCCATTTACGCTGAGGCTTTTTATCGAAAAAAAGTTCATCATGGATAAATTGGGGAAAATAGCAACATTAAAATGGAAATGAACAAATTATGTGGTTCGAATGGCAGGTAAGAGATGGGTAAAGAGGATACTGATGGAAACTAAAACTATTGTAATAGATTTTAATATAAAAAATTGCAATAGTCCAAATGTTCTTAATAATTTCTTTTATTCTAGGTGATGTTGCTTCTACGGCTTTGGAAAAGTGTGTTGATCAAATATTGTCTGTAAAATTTTCCAAGAATGATCAAATCTACCTAGTGAATACTGATCTGAAGATATCATATCCAGCAATTAATTTTAACACAGATAAAGAGCTATTTTTTTTTTTAAATGAAACCAACTTTGTTCATAATATCCGGCAATTTCGCAAAAACTGTGCATGAAATTTACGAGGCAAACATGTTTAGTCCCCGAGCTTTATACATTTTTGTTTCAGAAAAACTAGATGATAACATGACTAAAGTTTTTCACAGTTTTTCCATACAAAACGCTATAATGGTTACAAATTTTGTTAACATTTCAACGCAAAATTTGGTTACCAAAGAACCACCAGTTAAGAAACAATATTACGTAAAATTTCTTAAAATGTGCTTAAATTACGGTACTAATGTATTAAAAGTTTCTCTACGAAAGAAATCTTTCACTAATTTAAAAATTTTATGTGCCTTGTTCCCACCTTATATTATAAGTACCGAAGAGGGTATACATATAGACATAATAAAAGAAATAGCAAAAGATTTAAAAATTAAAACTACATTTTACAAAACTGATTTACCTGGTCACACTACGAGGATAGTGGAGGAATTTAACTCACGAAACTATGATGTATATGCAACGCCTACTGCTATAATGTGGCCTGATCAATACTTTTATACATTAACTGACTTCATAACAGAAGACCATTGGGTTATGGCTTTACCAAGGGTAGAAAATCAAAACTACTTAAAACTTATATTTCAGGAATTTACCTTGGCTGTGTGGTTCTGGTTTTCCGTTCTCTTGTTTTTTCTGTATTTTTTGTTTTGGTTAAACGCAAAAATCTTACCCCATCAACAGAAAGTTTCTTTAATTACTGTTCTTTTACGCATATTATTGGAGGGTTCAGCAAATATAACTGCAAACACTCTTTTTTATAGTACTTTATTTATTGTCTACTTAATATTTGCAACAATGTTCACTACTGCATACAAAACCAAGCTTTTTGTTATATTAAAAGACGGCTTTGCATATCAGTTATTGTATAAGAGCGAAGACGATATTTTAAAATATAAGCTAAACGTCGGCGTCCGTGATATGTCTTTTGTAAAAATCTATAAATATTCTACACTACCATTTGTATCAGCTCTCTACAAAAACCATCTACTAAAACCATGTGGTCTTTATCTTGATTGTCTAAATATGACAGCGAGAGAAAAAAATCTAGTCTCTACAATCGCATTTCGACAGCTGCAATATTTTATTCCCGATTATTTTCTGGATAATCAAGGTAGATCTTTGGTATTAGTATTTGGAAGAGATCGCGCTACAAGTCTATTATATAGTTTGGCTTTCAAAAGAGATCATCCTTTAATAGAAACGTTTAATGAAAAACTCAAGAAGCTAAGGGATGGAGGATTTCCAGAGTATTTACACCGTAAATTTGAGACAAAATACAATAAAGCAATAAATCTAGCTACAAATCAAGACGCTGTAAATCCATTATCACTAGAAAATTTAGAAACTGTGTTCTTAATTTATTTGGTGGGTCTAACTTTTTGCTTTATCGTTTTTATAATGGAGAAAATGTATCAAAAAATTCAAAAGAAATTAATATAAAATTTTTTCAATCATTCATAATTTATATTCAGCTTTGCAATATCTTTAAGCTTAATAAAAATATCGAACTATGTAGCCGTCGCCAAGGAGGGTACAACGGCCTCCTTTATTCAGATGGCCAGATTATTTTGACCAGTAGAACACGAATTTTTTGGGTAACAGTTCCGGATGTCGATAAGATTGTTATAAACAAAGAACTTGAGGAAATACATAATAGCGATATCTCACAAAACAAAACATTTTTTTTTTATTTTTTGAGTCATTCTTAGCAAAAAATGTTCTTACAAGTTTTTTCGTAGCGTGCATAGTTTTCGAGATAAACGTGGTTGGACTTTAAAAAAAATCGAAAGATTGCAATTTTTGAACCCGAATAACTTTTGATTAAAAAAGAAAATAGCAATTCTGCTTATGGTATTTCAAAGTTCAATTCAAATTATATAGTTTTTGATTATTTGCATTGCTAAAAATTTTTTTTATTGTGAAACAAAGCTATAAACACATAGTGTTTGAGTGATGTTTTCAATGATCTCCCATTTAAAATCGAACGAGTAGGTAGAGTAGGTACAAGTACAAGCGAGACAATTTCTACGTAGCATGCCTTAAAACGCATGTATTGTCCACAGGAAACACTATATGTGTGTATAGCTTTATACACACTTATAGTGTGTATAAAGCATTTAGTGTTATACTTAGTTTAACAATAAAAAAATAAATTTTTAGCAATGCAAATAATCAAAGCCGATATAATTTGTCTTGAACTTTTAAATACGGTAAGCAGAATTGCTATTTTCTTTTAATCAAAAGTTATTCGGGTTCAAAAATTGCAATTTTTTTATCTTTTTAAAGTTCAACCGCGTTTATCTCGAAAATTATGCATCCTACGAAAAAACTTGTAAGAACATTTTTTGTTTAGAATGACCCATAAAATACAAAAAAAAATGTTTTGTTTTGCGAGAAATCGCTGTTATGTAATTCCTCAAGTTCATTATATATAACAATCGTATCGACATCCGGATCAACTGTTACCCAAAAAATTCGTGTTCTATGGGGTCAAAATACAAAAAAAAAATTTTGGTAAGTCCATCTGAATAAAAGATGCCGTTGTACCCTATCTGGTGACAGGACTAATAAAAAAATGGCATAATTAGGTTTTAATAGGTAAATAATAATAATTATTAGTGCAATCGCTGAAGGTGGATATGAGCTATTACCTCCGATTTCGTCGAACCTACATCGATTTGCATGAAAATTGGTGAGTGACATGGTGCCAACTTGCACTTTTACCCTGGGGGTGGATGCCACCCCTTCTCGGGGGTGAAAATTAATTTATTAAAAATAACCCCAATAATCGATAGAGGGACAATTTTTAAGCAAAATTTGTTAGATAAAGATATTAAAATAAGTTAAGATTTTTTGAGTTATTTAAGATCACAGATTTTAATTTTTGGTCAGAAAAATGCATGTTTTAAACCGATTTTTCATAAATAACTCAAAAACTATAAGTTTTTACAAAAAAGTCATTAAAGTCGAATCGCTGATCTGAGACACAACTGTCTGGTGACATTGGTAATTTATTTTTTGGGAAGTTAGGTTGCTAGACGTACCTGGAAATTACTACACAACCAAACATACCTGCTCGTGGCAAATATTATTAATAGTAAACAGACATAAATATCATAAACCTTACGCCAATCAATAATTATTATTTATGTATACCATTACAATGTATTGATAACAAATGAGAAAATTATTTATTGTGCAGAAGAAAAATATTTTGTAGAAATAAATTCCACAAAATTCTATAAGTTTAGTATACACTCCCACTATTTCCAATAATTCTTCTTTTTTTAATGAAAGATTAAGTTGATTTGAGCAGTTAATAATGTGAGGGAGGAATTTTTGTGTTGTATGTTTCCTATTCCGAATATGACAAAACGAATCTCGGCTGAGCGAATTCAGTATATTACCAAAATTGAAGCTAATAAAAAATTGAATAAACTTGAAAATTTTTTTAAAGTTAACTAAAAGTTATATGTAGTTAATTGAATGTATATTTTTTTCGGCGAGTACCCAAATCTAAGTATTCAAGCTTAAATGACGGGAAAATGATGCATTTTATCACATAAACGTATTACACATTTGTCAAAGTACCTAGAAATATCTATCAAATAAGACGCCGAACAAGTTGATAGCATTAAAATTTATGCTCCGGAAATTTTTCAAAATTTATTTTCCAAACATTTTCTCAAAAACGTTATTGTTTCTTTTTAACAACTTCCTTAAGTTTAACGATATCAGGTTCACCTATAAACCATTCAAAATATAATTTCAAGGGCTATTAAACCACCTTGCACTTAATCTTTTGAACCCCTTACTTTTTTAAATATAAAAGGTTAAATGGCCTCGGTTGCATGGTTCTCGCAGTAAAATTTAAGATTTAAACGTTTCTATCTCGGTTATTTTTTACCCCACTGAAATAGTAAAATCATTGGAATATTTGCTTAAGGCAAAAATAAAATTTGGATATATATCATTCTTTACGTATTGCGTATTATGGAGTTATTATCAAAAGCAAATAAAAGTTACGATAGTTTTAAAAATTACGACTTTTTAAAATTTTACCTTTTTTCAAAAAAAAATTCTAAACCCGTCAAAATTGTTAAAATCATTACTTATGCGAACATATACATCCTTCGATTTTACCCATCATAAGTTGAAGAATATTATATCGGTCTCCCCTTACCACCTAATCAGCCCTAAACATCCATCCTTAGATATAGGCCTCCCCTTCCTTCTTCCATGCCTCTCTATCTTGGGCAATTTGCATCAATTTTGACCCATTTACTACGTGTCCAAAATAAGCCATCTTTCTACATTTTAATCAAGCCGCTCGCGAGCAGGATTTGCTCTCTTAAGTACTGCCACATTTGTCAGCATAGCCGTCCACGGTATTTTTAGTGTACGTTTATACAGCCACATTTCAAAGACCTCCAAACGATTAATTGTGGATATTTTTAATGTCCACGCTTCGACATTAACCGTATAAGAGGACTGACCAAATGTAACATTTAATCATGTGCTTTCGAAGCTGAATTTGCAAGTGATCATTACAGAAGAATGACCTCATTTTTAAAAATGTTGTGCATGCTATCTCGGTTCTACATTTTTTCTCTTTATCTGTATCTAGTTGTTCAGTAAAATGGCAACCAAAATATTTAAAATTGGGTACTCTTTGAATTACATGACCTTCAACATATAAGCGTGAATCTTGATGTGCTAAACGGCTAAACACCATGTATTTTGTTTTTGAACAGTTTATGTTTAGTTCAAACTCTCCTCCCACTGTGTCAATGGCATTTAAAAGACATTGCAATCCATTCATGTCATCACTTAAAATAACTGTATCATCTGCATATCTGATTGTATTTATCAGAATTCCATTAACTCTCACACCCCATTCCAGATTATGCAGCTTCTTCTTCTTCATGTACCATGTCCTTTCAGAACGTTGGTTGACATCATAGCTATCCTAATTTTATTCACTGCCACCCTAAATAGCATGCTTGTATCAACACCATACCAATCTCGCAAGTTCTTCAACCATGAGGTTCTTCTTCGTCCTGGACCGCGTTTGCCTGCTATTTTTTTTGCATAATATTTTGTAGCAACCTATACTTGGGACCTCTCATTACATGTCCGAAGTACTCCAGCTTTCTCTGCTTGATGCTTTTTATGATCTCAGTAGTCTTGCTGAGACGTTCTAGTATTGTGGAGTTTCGAATCTTCTCCACCCAGGAAACTTTTAAAATTTTTCTATAGCACCATATTTCGAAAGCCTCAAGGCGATTTAGATCGATTTTATTCACAGTCCAGGACTCGACACCATAAAGTAAGACCAAGAACACGTAGCAGCGAAGTAGGCGGATCCTCAATGCCAGTTTTAGGTCTCTGTTACATAACATCTTGGACATCCTTCTAAAAGCGCGTTTCTAAAAGCAGGCTCTAGCCTGCTCTATCCTAGATCTAATTTCGCCGTGACTTTCTGCGTTACGATTTAGTTGCTGTCCAAGGTAAATGATTTTATTAACTAGCTCAAGTTTGATGCAGCGCTTCTTTAAATATTCTATCTGAATATAAATTGAATAACAGTGGGAACAGCATACAACCCTTTCTGAACTTCACGCAACTGAAATTGTATTAATAATTTCATATGTAGGTACATACATTTATTGTACAATCATGTTTAGTTCCTGAGCTCCCTTATTCGAGCTCCGGATAAAATGTTTAAGATGCGATGAACATCTAAAGCTTCTTTGCATTACATATGCAAATTATTGTTCTCATTATATTGGTTTCTGCACCGATTATATGAGTAGGTACTGATAAGTGATCTCACCAGTAGGATAGAAGTATTGGTTCGTATATTTTTTTAAATGTCAGTTGAAATTATGTCATTTCACTCCGACGCGATTTATAAAGGCGACCATTAATCAAGTTTAATTATATGCCTCAATGTTTCAAATCTGTTTGAAAAGTCCTCATACTTCGTAGGAGAGATATGGAATAAACATAAAATGAACGTGCAGCCCATCAATAATAATAATTGAACATTGATATAACTATAACATTGAAAATATAAAAGAAAGTGACATCGCGTAATAGTATCAATACATATAGCAAGCACACACACATATAGTATGGTATAACTAGACCCAAACCCAGACATCCAAAGTGAAAGTTATCCTCCAACACCAAATTATTCTATATGGTCCACACAATGTTCAGAAAAAAGTCACCATTTTGAACGTCGGGTTTGGGGGGTAGAGGGGGGAGAAATCGGTAAATTCGTAGTTTTTTACATTTTTCGTAAATATTTTTAAAACTATACGATTTAGCATAAACACCCTTCTATACAAAAATGTTCTAAATTAAATTTGAAATAAAAAAGGCCCTATGCATAATTCTTCTAAAATGAACGGTTTCAAAGTAACTGAGGTAGTATAATATAATTGGTCCAAAAAAAGGCCTAACCTAAAAATCCAAAGTAAAAGTTTTCCTCCAACACCAAATTGTTCTATATGGTCTACATATTGTTCAGTAAAAAGTTACACCATTTTGAGCGTCCGGTTTGGGGGGAGATGGGGAAGAAATCGGTAAATTAGTAGTTTTTTTTTAGTTTTTCGTCCATATTTCTAAAACTATGCTTTAGCGTAAACAATGTTCTATACAATAATGTTCTACATAAAATTTAAAACAAAAAAGGTCTGACACATAATTGTTATAAAATCAACAGTTCCAGAGTTACGGAGGGTGAAAAGTGGAAGTTTTCGATACTTTTTATATTTTTGGGCAATTCCCTACTGATTTTCTTTAACAGGATTATGTTTTATAAATCAAATTTGCTATTTCAGTGGCCCATGGTATGTAGTTGGTTAGTCCTTGAAGAAACGTCAACCTCACCACCAAAAATTATCATCAATTGCCCAAAAAATATAAAAAGTATCGAAAACCTCCATTTTTCACCCTCCGTAACTCTGGAACCGTTGATTTTATAACAATTATGTATATGACCTTTTTTGTTTAAAATTTTATTTAGAACATTTTTGTAAAGAACACTGTTTACGCTAAAGTATAGTTTTAGAATTATTGAAGAAAAACGTAAAAGAACTACTAATTTACCGACTTCTCCCCATCCTCCCCCCCCCTCCCAACCGGACGCTCAAAATGGTGTAACTTTTTACTGAACCATATGTGGACCATACAGAACAATTTGGTGTAGGAGGAAAACTTTTATTTTGGATGTCTGGGTTAAGCCTTTTTTGGACAAATTATACTATACTACCACCGTAACTTTGGAACCGTTCATTTGTAGAACATTTTTGTGTAGAAGGTTATTCATGCTAAACCGCACAGTTTTAGAAATATTGACGAAAAACCTAAAAAACTACGAATTTACCGATTTCTCCCCCCTCTCCCCACCAAACCCGACGCTCAAAATGGTGTGACTTTTTTCTGAACATTATGTGGACTATATAGAACAATTTGGTGTAGGAGGATAACTTCCACTTTGGATGTCTGGGTTATGTAATCTTTTTGATCAATTCTATCATACTAATAGGCAATATTATATGTGATTGAAATAATACAGGGTGTAACAAAAATACAGGTCATAAATTAAATCACATATTCTGGGACCACAAATAGTTCGATTGAACCTAACTTACCTTAGTACAAATGTGCACCTAATAAAAGTTACAGCCCTTTGAAGTTACAAAATAAAAATCGATTTTTTTCAATAGACCGAACACTGTTTGAGCTTTCTTATTGAAAACGGCCAAGTGACATTCTTATGATAGAAACATCTGAAAAAAAAATTATAGTGAAATTTGTGTACCCCATAAAAATTTTATGGGGGTTTTGTTCCCTTAAATCCCCCCAAACTTTTGTGTACGTTCCAATTAAATTATCATTGTGGCACAATTAGTTAAACACAATGTTTTTAAAACTTTTTTGCCTCTTAGTACTTTTTCGAAAAGTTAGTTTTTTTGAGATAATTTGAATATTTTGTCAAATTCACCACATATTTGTGTACTGTTAAGTACGATTTTAGAGACTTAGTAATAATATGAAAATTTATTTATAAATTACAGTTTGAGGTATACTTTGAACCATATTAAAAAAGAAGCCACATCTCGATAAAAGGTGCCTTATCTGAAAAATACTGAGGCAAAAAAGTTTTAAAAACACTGTGTTTAACTAATGGTACAGCAATAATAGTTTAATTGGAAAGTACACAAACATTTGGAGGGTTTAAAGGCACAAAACCCCCATAAAATTTTTATGTTAACATATTAAAAAAGAAGCCGCATCTCGATTAAAACTGGTTTATCGAAAAAGTACTAAGAGGCAAAAAAGTTTTAAAAACATTGTGTTTAACTAATGATACTACAAAAATAATTTAATTGGGACGCACATAAAAGTTTGGGGGGGTTTAAGGGAACAAAACCCCCATAAAATTTTTATGGGCGGCACAAATTTCAATATAATTTCTTTTTAGGATGTTCATGCCATGAGAATGCCACTTGTCCATTTTCATTAAAAAATCTCTAATAGTTTTCGATATATCGGAAAAAATCGATTTTCATTTTGTAACTTCAAAGGGCTGTAACTTTTTTTGTGTGCAAATTTTCACTAAGGTAAGTTAGGTTCAATCGAACTATTTTTGGTCCCAGAATATGCGATTTAATTTATGACCTGTATTTTTGTTACACCCTGTATATAAAGTCGGTTCGCTAAACTCAGACACAACTGGTCAGTGATTTTAGTCGGTATTTTTTTTATTTTTGGCCAATTTTGCCAAAATTGACAAAATTACTAACTATTTAGTAATTATTAACTATTTAGTAATTATTTTTTTGCAAATTTTACCAAATTGGCAAAATTACTTACTAAAATCACTAGCCAATTGTCTCTGAGTTTAGCGAATCGACTATAGCACATATTTTCAATAGGATTTGCACAAGAGCTCTAAAATTATCGAATTTTTCCAGAGTGACACTTTGATAGCTTTAATTTCACGAGCCGAAGGGGAGTGAAATTATGTCAAAGTGGCACGAGGGAAACAATTCGATAATAAGAAGACTAAGTTTTCACTCTAATGGCATATAAAACAACACAATGCTATTCTACATCCCACCAGATTGAAAACAATGGGAACCTTCTCTGGTTACACCTCCGAGGCTTCTACAATTTGCAAGCCATACGGATGCTGAGACTAAGGAAGATGAGGGAATTCTACAATTTACAATTCACGTCCCATCTGCTCAGCGCGGTAAAGTTCCAACGAGAATGGTTCCCTTCATACTCCACACAGAGTAAAGGTAAATCAAAAATGAATAACCATTTTCAATTTCGTTGCAAAACGAAAACACAGCCGAACCATATTCTAGTCCAATCAGAGAGTGCTGCAAGCACCCCTACCGGTTTCGAAACTTATTAGTCTCTCATCAGGAGGCACATATGCTGCTCTCCCCGATCCAACCAAAACAAACCCCAGCGCGCAGTCCCGGATTGCAACGAACGAAATGGCATAGATGCCCTAGCGGCAACTGCTAGCAAAAAGACTAAGTTTTCACTCTAATGGCATATAAAACAACACAATGCTATTCTACATCCCACCAGAATGAAAACAATGGGAACCTTCTCTGGTTACACCTCCGAGGCTTCTACAATTTGCAAGCCATACGGATGCTGAGACTAAGGAAGATGAGGGAATTCTACAATTTACAATTCACGTCCCATCTGCTCAGCGCGGTAAAGTTCCAACGAGAATGGTTCCCTTCATACTCCACACAGAGTAAAGGTAAATAAAAAATGAATAACCATTTTCAATTTCGTTGCAAAACGAAAACACAGCCGAACCATATTCTAGTCCAATCAGAGAGTGCTGCAAGCACCCCTACCGGTTTCGAAACTTATTAGTCTCTCATCAGGAGGCACATATGCTGCTCTCCCCGATCCAACCAAAACAAACCCCAGCGCGCAGTCCCGGATTGCAACGAACGAAATGGCATAGATGCCCTAGCGGCAACTGCTAGCAAAAAGACTAAGTTTTCACTCTAATGGCATATAAAACAACACAATGCTATTATAGAGTGAAAACTTAGTCTTTTTGCTAGCAGTTGCCGCTAGGGCATCTATGCCATTTCGTTCGTTGCAATCCGGGACTGCGCGCTGGGGTTTGTTTTGGTTGGATCGGGGAGAGCAGCATATGTGCCTCCTGATGAGAGACTAATAAGTTTCGAAACCGGTAGGGGTGCTTGCAGCATTCTCTGATTGGACTAGAATATGGTTCGGCTGTGTTTTCGTTTTGCAACGAAATTGAAAATGGTTATTCATTTTTGATTTACTTTACTCTGTGTGGAGTATGAAGGGAACCATTCTCGTTGGAACTTTACCGCGCTGAGCAGATGGGACGTGAATTGTAAATTGTAGAATTCCCTCATCTTCCTTAGTCTCAGCATCCGTATGGCTTGCAAATTGTAGAAGCCTCGGAGGTGTAACCAGAGAAGGTTCCCATTGTTTTCATTCTGGTGGGATGTAGAATAGCATTGTGTTGTTTTATATGCCATTAGACTGAAAACTTAGTCTTATTGCTAGCAGTTGCCGCTAGGGCATCTATGCCATTTCGTTCGTTGCAATCCGGGACTGCGCGCTGGGGTTTGTTTTGGTTGGATCGGGGAGAGCAGCATATGTGCCTCCTGATGAGAGACTAATAAGTTTCGAAACCGGTAGGGGTGCTTGCAGCACTCTCTGATTGGACTAGAATATGGTTCGGCTGTGTTTTCGTTTTGCAACGAAATTGAAAATGGTTATTCATTTTTAATTCGAGAATAATTTTAGAGATCGCGTGCAATTTGCTGCGATTATTTCATGAATAAAACTGTTTAAAACCAAAATTTTATTGTAATTTATTTATGTAAGTACAAATTAGTACAATTAAACACAGAGTTGTTATAAATATTTGACGCTTGAAAGTCATCACTTTTATAACTTTTAAAACAGTAATTGTCATTAATGTCACTGAATGTATTTTTTCGTAGCAACGAAGAGCATCTGACGTAATATACTTGACGACGGGATATTATCAAAAATTATCGGGTATAATATCACAAGAGAGTGAGGATAAATTGAAAATAATGCGGCAGTTTTTCGAAAATTTGTTGTCTGGCAATAGACACGAAAGCCCGCAGGGCTCGAGTGGCTATTGCCCAATGACAACAAATTTGAGTAAAAATGAAGCATTATTTTCTTATTTATTCTTACTGTCATGTAATAATGGTAAGAATATTTTTTAATACGTTTATTATGGATATTTTCTTAAATGTGACAGTTGTCAAAACTAGGAAACTGGTTGCCATTACACAGAAACAATCTACTTAAAAAAATTCTATCGGTAATTTTCTACAGTAGATAATTCTCAGTATAATTTTGATCTGATTGGACAGAATTAAACACGTGATCAAATATCTTACTATAGGATTGGAAATTAAATTCATCAAAAAATAATCGGGTATAATATCACAAGAGAGTGAGAATAGATTGAAAATAATTCGACAGTTTTTCGAAAATTTGTTGTCTGGCAATAGACACGAGAGCCCGCAGGGCTCGAGTGGCTATTGCTCAATGACAAAAAATTTGAGTAAAAATGAAGCATTATTTTCTTATTTATTCTTACTGTCGTGTGATATTCGTAAGATTATTTTTTAATACGTATATTATGGATATTTTCTTAAATGTGACAGTTGTCAAAACTAGGAAACTATGGTTGCCATTACACAGAAACAATCTACTTAAAAAAATTCTATCGGTAATTTTCTACAGTAGATAATTCTCAGTATAATTTTGATCTGATTGGACAGAATTAAACACGCGATCAAACGTTTGGAAGTTAAAATCATCAAAAAATAATCAGTTTAATTTTTATTTCTTTAGCTTTCTATTGGTCAGAATCTCCTATGAATGAAATGTTCAATATAATATACCTGTGCTGTATACCATAGTATTAATTATTGTTAAAGGGTATTTATACCCTCTTCCACGAACATACGCCTGTTTTGGATTACTTCGACAACGAATATTTTACTGTGCAAAATAAGAAGAATGAAAGTAAATTGCAAATTACATTGTTGTTTATTGGAATAATTATTAGCGCCATTTACTTTCGTACTTCTTATGTTGCACAGTAAAATATTCGTTGTCGATGTAATCCAAAACAGGCGTATGTTCGTGGAATGGCCCATACGCCAAAAATGCGGTTGCTCCACAATTGAAAAATAACAATGTTGCCCCATTGCTTACGTGTTTTTAAAAAGTATAGCAATTTCAGATCTTGTAAGTTATTTTGGCACTCAGAGATGACAAAAACTACATAACTGCATTATCAAAGTAAATGCCCAATTAAACTCTAATGAAGCATTTTGGCTTGCAATTTTTTCGTCCAGCAGGGATTTACTTGAAATGTTCACAGAAGGTAGGGAATAGTCCGGATCATTGGGAGTTGTTGCCACCCCATCTTGTGGGTGGAAACTTTAATTACATTTTAACCATGTAAATCGATGTAAAAGGTAATTCTAAGAAAAAAATGTTTCTACATTTTCTTCGTAAAACTAATAATTTTCGAGTTATTCGGGCTTGAAAGTAACAGTTTTTCGACGAAAAAATCGACTTTTTTAGAGGGTTTTTTGAGAATAACTCGAAAAATATGCATTTGATCAAAAAAACTGTAGATATAAAAATTGTATCTTTTAGTAACATAAACGAAATTATTTTTATTAAACGCTTTCATTTAGTTCAATAGTTTGCGTCAAATTTTTAGACGTTAATTTGACTGCCTTTTCTTCAATGCAAATGAATGAAAATTTGCAGATATATGCATTCGCGGGAACAATACAAGAATAGTCAATAAAAACAAATTTTTTCATGTTTATTAATTGTTTAAATAAAAAACGATTTTAATGGAAAACGTTTAAATTCTCTTGTTTTTACAATGTAACAACTTGAAACTTTTACGGATTGTATAGCTAATGATATGAACAATACATAATTTCACTTTTTACGTTAATTGTTTACGTTATGCTTCATTAATAAATAATAAAATTTCAAATTTTTTGCCGATTCCGACTACTTTTCCTGTTAGCACATCATGTCTTATACATATTTTAATAAACATGACGATATATTTTAATGTTTGAAAAGTGTAAGACTACAAAGTAAAAAATAAAAAAATATGAAAAAAAATTTTAAGAAACGCTTTTTTTTAGTTACGAGTGACTAAAAAAATATTATAAAAAAATCAACTAAAAAGCAATAAATAAAATAAAATTGAAAAAATCTAACACATTCGTTAAAGAAAAGCGTGGGGCGAAAACCGTTTATTCGATGAACACGCGCCACGCTTTTCTTTGACGGATGTGTTAGATTTTTTCAATTTTTTTTTATTTTTTGCTTTTTGGTTGATTTTTTTATAATATTTTTAATTTTAGTAACTCGTAACTAAAGAAAAGCGTTTCTTAAAAATTTTGTTTTTCATATTTTTTTATTCTATAATACTTTTACGACCAATAGAAACTGAGATACGGCATGTTAAAGGTTAGCTTTTTTCGTCAAATGCATAATTTGAAATAATTAAAGCCAAGTAACGGGAAATCTTTGCATTTCTCGAGGAAACTTATAATCTTTTTTCAAGCATGCTATTAGTACTTTAAAAATAATAATAAAAAGTTTCTAGAATAAAAATTGAGCGACATATGATCAAAAAAAGGTCGGTACCTGCTTTTCTCTACGAAATATTCAGTGAAAACAACCCCCTAACTACCCACCTAATTAAAAATTGGTCTTCACCTTTATGTAATTCCTTTTATATTTATATTTATTATCAATACACCCAAGAAGTTTGACCTATTTAAAAGGCCTAATTTTAGAAAAATTGGAGTTTAAAGAAAAATTGATTTTTTATCATTTATTATTTTTTATTTTTTTCTTCAAATATCTCCGAAAATACTGGAGATACGAAAAAAATGATAGAATTCCCTTGTACATAGATTTTCATTACAGTGAATAGTTAGCGAGATATAGCTGTGTAAAACCTCTATTTACGAGCAAACACCCCCTTATCCGAGACGTTTAAACCCACCCCAATTAAAATCTAGGGGATCTTCCGGAATTTAATTGACAGAGTTTTATAGATCTTTAAAAGTCCTATAAAACCATCTTTGAAAAACCTTTTTATCGCCAAAATTGAAGGATCTATGTTTATAAAACGAATTTTTTTTAGAAAAATTCTATTAGTATCCTTATATACAGGGTGTAACAAAAATACAGGTCATAAATTTAATCACATATTCTGGGACCAAAAATAGTTCGATTGAACCTAACTTACTTTAGTACAATTGTGCACATAAAAAAAGTTACAACCCTTTGAAGTTACAAAATGAAAATCGATTTTTTCCAATATATCGAAAACTATTAGATATTTTTTATTGAAATTGGACATGTGGTATTCTTATGGCAGTAGCATCTTAAGAAAAAATTATAGTGAAATTTGGATACCCCATAAAAATCTTATGGGGGTTTTGTTCTTTTAAACCCCCCCCCAAACTTTTGTGTACGTTCCAAGTAAATTATTATTGTAGTACTATTAGTTAAACAGATTGTTTTTAAAACTTTTTTGGCTCCTAGTACTTTTTCGAAAAATCAGTTTTTATCAAGATATTTTGAGTATTTGTAAAATCCACCACAAATTTGTATACGGAAATTTGTACGATTATGGAGACTTGGTAATAATATGAAACTGTATGTATGATTTACATTTTTAGGTATATTTTGCACCATATTAAAAAAGAACCCACATCTCGATAAAAGGTGCCTTCTCGAAAAAATCGAAAGAGGCAAAAAAGTTTTAGAAACACTGTGTTTAACCAATGGCACCGCAGTAATATTTTAATTGGAACGTACACAAACATTTGGGGGGTTTAAAGAACAAAACCCCCATAATATTTTTATGTAAACATATTAAAAAATAAGCCTCAACTCGATAACAACTGCTTTATCGAAAAAATATTAAGAGGCAAAAAAGTTTTAAGAATATTGAATTTAACTAATAGTACCACAATAATAGTTTAATTGAGGCGTACACAAAAGTTTGGGGGGGTTTAAGGGATCAAAACCCCCACAAAATTTTTATGGGATGCACAAATTTCAGTATAATTTTTCTTTAATATGTTCCTGCCATAAAAATGCCACAAGTCTATTTTCAATAAAATACTTCTAATAGTTTTTGACATATTCGAAAAAATCGATTTTCACTTTGTAACTTCAAAGAGCTATAACTTTTTTATGTGCATATTTGTACTAAGGTAAGTTAGGTTCATTCGAACTATTTTTGGTCCCAGAATATGTGATTTAATTTATGACCTGTATTTTTGTTACACCCTGTATAGAGCATCTTCAATTGTATATATGTAATACCACAGAACCGATTCGTATACTGGAAGATGACTAAAAAACTATTTGTATTTGTATTGTACATATTTGTAAATTCGTATTTTTGTTTAAATACATGTTCTTGTAATTCTTGTTTTTTTTTTGACAATAAGGGGTAGTTTACACTCCTAGAAATAATCAACGCCCTTGAACATAATATAAAATATGAACCACAGGTTAAGATGATCCTAATCCCAAATTTTTATGTAAATTTATGCAAGCCGAAATTATTCTTTTAGGATAAGTAATTTTTTTATATACAACTCCAACAAGCGTGGTTTTAAGGGTTGAAATATTATGATATTATATCTTAAAGCATAAAGCAAGCATTATGTAACTAATATGAAGCAAATGTTGATAATATTAAAGTTTAAAATGTTATTTTATAATTTTTTACAATTAGGGGTAGTTTTCACCCTTAAAAAACAAAAAGCGTACCAGGGCTCAAGATAGAAAATGAACTAGAGGGTGAAATGAGCCTGATCCCCATTTTTTGTAAAATTCGATCCTGGACGAAAAACTGCGAGGTTTTGCCATTTTTTAGTTTCATTTCCTCGACTCTAAGTATTGTTAATTATTACAAGAACTACACAACTGCATTATCAAAGTAAATACCCTATAATTAAATTATAAGTATTGTTAATTAGTTAAATAAAAAAGTCCACAGTTTCTGTTAAGTAACCCTACGTTAGTCGCGCGGTCTACGATTGTAGACCAATAGTTTTTTGTCGTATAATACCGGATTTTGACAAAATTAACAAATTAATGGTTAATAACATATTTATCGATGTCTGTACTTCGATATTAGACATGTTTTGTTTTTTGGCTTTCGTCATTTTGACAGTGGTAAAGTTAAAGACGAGGTCATGATTTTTTGTGTCTTTATTCGCAAGTAAATGACAAAGGTCACAAAAATAAGCTCAATTTATTAAAAAACACAAATCTTTATTCTTTGAACTTACAAAATGATAAATAGTGATGAATAATAAAGAACAGAACAAAAAAAGTAAACAAAGAACAAAACTATGAAATAGTAAAAGTGGCACAATTTTAGTCCGTCAAACATTCGCTGCAAATGTCCCTGAGATGATCCTTGCAGCCAAATTTGTCACATTTTTAGCATGACCTTCTTGTTGACTTATTGCAAATTCGTGGACCAATACAACATCATCCCACGTAATTTGTTGAAATATTAGGGGGGAGGAGTACGACTTCTTGAACTCAGGGCAGTACGCGAGCTCGTCGTCTAAGTTCTCTTAGCAGGGAAGGTATAGTTGATCCATATTCAATTTGCGATTCGATTAGTTCCCTAAATCTTCAATAAAGTCGCTTCTTGAAACTTTTCATTTACGTTATTAGCTTTATATAATACAACTAAAAACTGGAACGAGTTTAGTCGCGCGGTCTACAGTTATAGACCAGTGCTCTTTGAATAATGGTAAAAAAAATAAAGCAAACAGATCGGCGGCGTTTACCAAACTGAAGATTAAGTTGGAAGTATAAGTGACAGCTACTAAGCGGGATGGGGGGGTAGGAAGGTATGTGCAGTTTTCTGGAATTGGAGACCACTTAAAGGAGAGGGGTCTACGAGCGTAGACCGCGCGACTGAGGGTTAAAATTGAATGAACAAAAAAATGTTTACCAAATGATTTTAACTCAATATAGCACCTCCGCTCAAACTGTGACACAATTAAAAAAAAAGTAAAAACGGTTTGGTTGCATCAACAGTTAAATAAAACTACAAAATCTTATCTTACAAAGTGTCGCTCAACCAAACTCATATGGAATCATCTGATATTTTTTATTGTTTTAAGAGAATTAATGAAAAATTAAATTTTCTTCCATCTCATCTCTCAGGAGTCTCGGAGGAGTTATAGAACCAAATCAACATACCTGCGAGCTATTAAAGTTGGTTGGATGAAAATTAAAGGATTTGTTTTACGGATCATAATTCTTCCCCAGAACATGATCCTTCTTCTTTTACATTTATGAACAAATCTGGCAGTTTCCGCTCTTGCTTGTCTTTCTCGCCCTCCAAGAGCATGAATTCGTCAATTTATTGTCTGATCACATCATGATACACATCCTACTTTCCTTTGAAAATAGCACACATTTCCAATTTCCAATGTTACAGTATTGAAGACACAAATTTACGTAATCAATCTTGTGCTGCCTGGTTAAACTAAAATATTTACACCTATATCTTCCAAAAGCTGCAGGTTTCAAATATATATAGCCCAGTCGGGATACCATTTGACCTTGCATTAGGAGCTGCCCCAAATTTTATATTTCTAATCTTTAGGGGGGTCAATAGTAGTATAAATTTAAAATCTCGACTGAATTTGACCGTTGCGTTAGCCGCTATCTTGATTTTAAGCGAGAACCGTTTTTGCTCAATATCTCCCTCATTTTCAACTTTTCGACAAAAAATATATATACTGACATTGTTGAAAATACGAATGTCTAAAATTTCGTCTATTATAATTTTTATCGTGCGGTCCATATTTTCCGAGTTATGGGGAAAAAAGTGACAGTTAAAGCATAATTATTGATTTATTGAATTATCTCGTTTATTATTGCTTTTACAACAAATTTTTAACCTATACAAAAATGAAGAGAATTAAATTTGGTACAATTTTGATCTCTTTCATTTTTTTGATAAAATCAATATTTAAGGTAGTACGTATGCGGTAATGGCGCGAGCATAAGACCCGATTGATTTTAAAGCAATTGTTTTTGTTCAATATCTTCCCCATTTTCAACTTTTCGACAAAAAGTGTAAGGACTGAAATGGTTGCAATTACGATTTACTACAATTTTTCGAGAGAACCAGTGGCGGGTCTAAGAGCGGGGGGGGATTGGGAAAATTCCCCCCAACGGGGTCCAAAATTTAAAGAAAAATGTTGAAATATTAAAATATGTTAGCTGACATGAAACTTAATTATCGACAGGCAAATTCAACCAATAAAACCCGCTAGTTAATAAAATTAAGTGAACTTAATGCATATAAGTTTTTATTTATGTCTTTTATGTATTTAGTTTGGTTGGTGTTTCATTGGAAGTTTCAAAAATTGTATAAATTATATTTCTCTTTATTTTTGTTTATGTACAATTATGTGGTAAAAGTAATAATAAATGAGACAATTCAATAATTATGCTTCCCCTCCGCTTCCACTATTTTCCTCATTGAACGCATAAAAAAATTGTGGAAAAGAAATTGTAGGAAATTACGTTTCCAACAATTTTAGTTCCTACCGTTTTTGTCGAAAAGTTGAAAATGGCGGAGATATTAAGCAACAACGGTTCTCCTTTAAAATCAATATGGCGGCTAATGCAACCGCGGAATTCAGTCGAGATTTTAAATTTACACTACTATTGATCTCCCCTAAAAGAATAGAGTTATAAAATTTGGGACAGCTCGGAAAAAAGATTCAATTCAGTAATTATGCTCCCCCCACCACTTTTTAATATTTTCCCACTTAACTCGGAAAATATCAACCGCATGAAAAAAATTGTTAAAAAGAAATTGTAGGAAATCATATTTGGAACAATTTAAGTTGAAAATGGCATAGATGTTGAACAAAAACAATTGCTACAAAATCAATCAGGTCTTACGCTCGCGCCATTATCGCATACATACTACCTTAAATATTAACTTTAGCAAAAAATGAAGAAAACTAAAAGTGTGTAGAATTTAATCCTCTCTATTTTTGTATAGGAACATTTTTGTCGTAAAACTAACAATAAACGAGATAATTCAATAATTATGCTCTATTTATATATAACTGTTACTATTTTCCGCTATAACTCAGAAAATATCGATGGCACGAAAAAATTGTGAAAATAGAAATGATAGAAAATTATATTTTCAACAATTTTGGTTGTTATACTTTTTGTCGAAAAGTTTAAAATGGCGGAGATATTGAGCAAAAACGGTTCTCGTTTAAAATCAAGATGGCGGCTAACGCAAAGGCGGAATTCAGTCGAGATTTTAAATTTACACTGCTATTGACCCCCCTAAAGATTAAAAAAATAAAATTTGGGGCGGATCCTAATGCAAGGTTAGGCCTGTTATTCGTCTAACCCGACTGGACTAATAGTGATTCCATAATTATAAGTTTGGTTGAGTGTTGAGTGTATGTGATTGCTTTAAGTATTCAAGACAGTCTGCGAATATGCTCAAGAAAAGTGCCTTTATTTTTCTTTTTGCAATATTTTTTTATTTAATTTTGTTATATTTAAAGTTAGATAATTAAAAAGTATAGCTCGGTTAACCAGATAGTCATAATGATATTCTTCTCTGTAGTGCTAAAACCATATTTAATAATCGTATTTCATAAATATTTCGGTATTTTATCTGTATAGTGTCATAACTAAAAAAATATATATTTTTAATATTCATAATATAATAATAATAATAGTAGGTATAATAAATTTTAGTAGACTTAATATGCTATTTTGTAGAGCCTGAAAAATCTTTGTCACTTCCTAAAATTTTGAATTCAGGGAAAAAGTTCTAGCAATATTAAACGTCGTCGTTTTCTCGATATTTTCCTTTTTTGACTTATGACACTGTTTGAGCGTATATGCGACATCATTTCTCATTGTACTTTAAATTAATAAGCTTACACTCAATTGTCTGTTATTGTCAGTTTTATGCACAAATCAAATAGGCGAGCGGAAAACGCCCGAAAAAGTGCTTTAGTTTTCGAGAAATCTATAAACTTCCTGAATAAAAAACCAGGCAAACTTCATATTTAAAATCTGTACAACTTTTGTTAATGATTTTTTTATTATATGTAAATGCAAACATGTAAATAAACAAGAAAAAAGCAATAATTTTGATTTTGTAATTTTAATGAAACTTCAAATTTAACTCTAGCTCAGTTTAAAAATGTCGATATGCCGACAAGGATGTTTATATGCAGTTCAAAATAAATAAAATAAAATATAATTATATTTTCTGCAAACCAAAAATAACATCATACTTATTACGGTCGTCAAATCATAATAACAATATGAATAATACAATCCACATCACAGTATATACTGTGGCAATCACGCTACAAGGAATCAATCTATATACACATTCAGATTCGGAGCTTATCATATTTCAATCCAATGCGATAGCAATCAAACAGCGACACACAGTCGCCCATCCATCGTCTCCTGATCGAAGATGGCCACTGGCCTCTACTGATCACTGCGGATACGGTTCCGGCGAAACACCTCTTTAATACGGAGGCGCCCACCTCGGCAAAGTCCCAACTCAATCCATTGCATCTCTGCCGTTTTGAGTTTTTCTTCCTTCCTTCTTCTTCCTTTTTTTTATGGGTTTCGATTATGCAATACGCTATCATTTACCCAGTACATGTATGTAGGTTATGCGAGTCTTGCTCGAAACAATGCACAACCTACGTTTTTATCCTTACAAATAATATATATAACTTTTCTTCAAATATCCATTATTCCATTTAACTAAGAACAAACACATTAGCAATCATGCTCGAAAATAATTCTTCCTTAATAATAAGCTAAACTGCCATAATTGTACTACAATAACTATACCAGACAACACTAAGCTACTTCACTTTCACGAATTATAACTAAAAATTAACTTTTCTTTAGGGATTATTTAGATAACTTCAAATAAATTTTTCATTCTACATAAAACATCCTTCGGCGGCCATTGCCGCCGAAGCCCCCCCTGAGTTTTTCTTGATTCAGTACTCCAAGAAGAACTGATTTTATGATTCTCCTCGCCCGTCTTAAATACACTCTCGGTGCCACCTCTCCTTTGGTTTCTCCTAGTGGTGGTGTGTAGAAGGGCTGCGCCAACATGAAAACTCTTTCGATCCTCTACGGTTGACCTGTCAAATGCTGGCAGCATAAATCATATCATTACACCTCAACTTAAAAAAACCAAATTCATAAATAGTATAGGTAAGTACAACAATACTAACGAAACCCTGCTGATAGGAGGTCAGCGTATCGAAAGAGTAAATAAGTACACTTACTTAAGGTCACTTCTCCTTTATAGAGTACCCTCTTCCTTTCTGAAGATTAGCACAAATTCCTGAAGCTGTTGACCACAATAAAAATAACCAAAATCGAATACCTTGGTCACACCATGGGGAACGGCGACAGATATGGATTGCTGCAATTGATTTTACAGGAAATGGTAAAAGGAGTAACAGTAAAACGTGGATAATAAAGGCGAAGAATTTGCTGGCTGAAGAATTTACGTACGTGGTTCAACACAACAACTACAAAAATATTTATCACCATCAGAAACGGATAGGCTCTACAAAAAAAAGCCTAACTGTACAAAATTTTCTATATTCTCTGATGTTTTTCAACCCTTAACATATTTTCCTATTTTGACCGAGGCTTTTTTTAATTCATACCAATGAATTTCGTGTGTGTTACTTAGTCAAACGCCTGTTCATAATCTATGTAACACGTACGAATAACTTTTGTCTGATCATTTCATTTTTCTAATAGCACCGTAAGACCAAAAATACTTCTGTGATCCCAAACCCCTGACGGAACACGAATTGTTTATTGCACAATAAGAAAAATTACTATAATATGAACAATTCGGGTTCCGAATTGCGTATTTTATGCAATTAGTTGGCGAATAACTTTTCAAGATATAATAACTTTTTTCTTAGTTTTAAGAGCATAGCTTATTAGGTTGACTAATCTAAAAAGAGAGCATTTATTGGTCCAATTCTTTGTGACTATTTTAATAAATAATATTGTTTCTTTTTTTCTGCTTTTTCTTTAACAGAAAAGATAAAACTGCAAAGAGGGGTTAGACAAGGAGATTCTATCTCACTCAAACTATTTACCTTAGCTTTAGAAGATATGTTTCGAACTTTGGAATAGGCCAATAAAGGAGTGACGATAGATGTCGAAAACCTAAATCAACTGAGATTTGCCGATGATGTTACGCTAATAGCAAAAGACAGAGAAGAATTGCATGAAATGCTATTGGACGTCAATACCAAATCAAAAGAAATAAGATTAAAAATAAATCAATCAAAAACTAAATATCTAACCAACAAATCTATAGATATAAATGGGAATATAAGTCTGAACGAAAATAATATAGAAAAGGTTGAGTCATATATATATCGATGCCCCATGCAGTCATATATATCGAAGAATACATATTGCTAATAAAACATATAATGGACTCATTAAACATCTAAGATCTAACAACATCACGAGAAAAACCAAATGCAAAATATACAAAACCCTGATAAAACCGGTCCTTATATATGGATCAGAGACATGGATACTGTCGAAAAGCGATGAGAACTTATTAGGTACGTTTGAACGAAAAATCCTTAGACACATATATAAGGGGGTGAAAGAAAATGACGTATGGCGCAGAAGATATAATTTTGAACTATACGCAGCATACAACGAACCCGACGTCTTAATATCTATAAAGATCGGACGTCTGCGCTGGATGGGCCATGTTAAACGAATGTTGGAGACCGAAACATCAAAATATATAATAAAGCAAACACCAGTAGGGAGAAGGTCAAAACAAATAAGATTAAAAATAAATCAAGCACAAACTAAATATCTAACCAACAAATCTATAGATATAAATGGGAATATAAGTCTGAACGACAATAATATAGAAAAGGTTAAGTCATGTTACCGGCCAAACCCGATTTCAGGACAAACTAGTTTGGCCTATGCCAAACCAGTTTGTCCTAAGCGCGTTAGGATAAACTAATATGGCCTAGGTCAAACTAGTTTGTCCTATCGCGCGTAGGTCAAGTTAGTTTGTCCTAGGCCAAACTAGTTTATCCTGATATAAAGACGCACACTTCAGGTCAAACTAGTGTATCCTGAAGTGTATGTTTTTATATCAGTTAGCCTAGTCGAAAGTACACAATTGATTACAGGTTGGTCGCTGATTGAAACGTAAGTGTAGGAGACACTATTAAGAGTTGTAAGACTTTTAAGTATTTAGGGTAAATGATAAACCGAGATGGCACTTGTATGAAAGATATAGAAATCAAAATAGTTCGGGAAAATCAAGCCTCGAAAGCACTCATGGAGTGATATGGAATAAAATGCTAACTAAAGAAAACAAAAAAGGATCTTTCCGAAAGGAATAATACGAAATTAAATGCGAACAGTTAATTTAGAGTTTATAAGAAGGTCTACATTTTACCAGGTAGGATAGAATAAGAACAGAGGAAATATCAAACAGAATAGAAGTAGAATGATCAATTACAAAAAAGTTGTGGTAGTAAAAGTAGAGCCCTGAAATGGTACGGGCATGTACAAAGAATGCCGGTGCACAGGTGGCCGAAAAGATTACTGGACTGGGACCCGCGGGAAAGAAGACGGAGAGGAAGACCTGCTGTGAGATGGAAAACTCAAATAGGAAATGCTATGATAGAGAGAGACCTCAGAGCTGGCGACTGGGAGAATAGAGTGCTATGGAAGACGAAAACTATTACTAGTTCAGCGAGCTAGTACGGCTTAATATACATAATAAATTGAATAAAATACTTTGTTCTTGGAAAAATAATCATTTTTATTAAAACTATAATTATTCGTAACACACAAACAAATATTGAGTTATATTCGCGGTAGGGCGGCGAGACAGGCTAGGTCAAATTTATCACCTTTAGTACCATCCTTGGATTATAAGCTTTCATTTGACACCTCATTTGTCATTCTACCTGGTATAATGACGGAGGAGTTGAGTTCACGGACAGACAGACAGACGGACGGACGGACGGACAGACACACGGACATGAATAATTCAACGTATTCACATTTTTCAAAATTGGTGAAAACAATATTAATTCGTACTCGATTTTATTCGTAAGTGTATCTTTTCTTTTAATATTTGGAGAAAACCTCATCCTTTTATTTATTATTTTTTATATTATATAATTATATATAGTGGAGTCAATGAAGGTTTTCACCTCCGATTTCGTTAAACCTCCATCGATTTACATGAAAATTGGTAAGTATGTAGAGGATACCTCAAGAAACAAAGGTGACATGGTGCCAACTTGCGCTTTTACCCTGGGGGGATGCCACCCCTTCTCGGGGGTGGAAATTATTTTATTAAAAATAATACCTCTAATCGATAGAGGGACAAATTATAAGTAAAATTTGTTATATAAAGTTATTTCAATAAATCAATAGTTTTTGAGTTATTAAAGCTCAAAAGTTTTGATTTTTCCTGAAAAAAACCCATGTTTTAAAGCAGTTTTTCATAAATAACTCAAAAACCATAAGTTTCTTCAAAAAAGTTGTTATTACTAAAATCGAAGATAATATAAAAATAAATAAGCTCCTTATTCAAAAAATCCTTTATTACATATACAAAGTGAGTTATATGCAACTGAATGTATATTTTCTTTTCGGCGAGTACTCAAATCTTAGTGTTCAAGCTTAAATAACAGGAAAACGATGCACTTTGTTAAATATAGATATTAAACATTTTAATAAAGTACTTAAAGTTAACTATCAAAAAGCTATATAAGAAGTCGATAGCATCAAAATTAAGCAAGTTATGAAGGAAATAAGAGGACCCTTTCAGGTTTTTTAGGGAAGAATGAAAAATGAAACATACGTCATTTCCACAAAAATTAAAATTTATAGTAACCCATTTAAAACTTTATTTATTTTAACATGAGTAATAACTTCAACAATTTTGACCGGTTTAGAATGCATATTCTTGAAAAAAATACGATTAAAAAAAATTAGAATTTTTCAAATTTTCGTGAATTTCATTTTCTTTTGATAATAACTCCAAAAATACTCGATATACTTAAAAAATCGTAGAGAACAAAATTTTAGTTTTAACTTTATTTAAGCTTTTTCTTTTTTAATATTTTCTTACGACAAAAAATAACCGAGATAGAAACATTTAAAACCTAAATTTTACTGCGAGAACCATGTAACCGGGGCCCTTTCACCTTGTATTTAATAAAAATAAAGGATTTAGAAAATTAAGTTTAATAAAGCGTTATAGAACTTTTACTTAGCTTTGTAATGGTTTTTGGATAAATCTCATATTTCAAAATTTAACGGAGTTATTTTTAAAAAACCAATAACATTTTCTTTGAAAAAATTTTATAGCGGAGATTTTGTATGTATACAAGTTGTGGGAAGTCCAATTTGTCGTTTGTTGTAGGAGATACGAAAAAAGTTTATTTAGGTGAGATTGGGGCATAGATAATATCAGAATTTAAATACATTTCCAAATATACAGGGCCACCCATATTGACAGGGTGAAACAAAATTCTCTTTTGTTTAATGGGATATCCTGTATATTTTTACATTTTTGGATTCTCCTCTATGTTTTATTTCTTAAAATATCAGGTTTTGTGATGTTATACGAAGTAGTTTAAAAGATAATTACGTTTTTATTTTCAAATTTCATAGCAATATTCACCCCCTGTATAATTGTAGTGATTTGACATCAGAAAATCAATTTATGTTGAACTGATTTTTAATATAATCTATTATTGTTAAAAATTATTAATCTAGCAAAACGTTTAATTTTAGCTAATACAGGGTTGGTCGAAACTGAATGAGTGTTTTCTCAAAGTTTAAGAGTATGAGTTTTCTCAAACGGAGCAGCCTGTAATGCCTGTAATGAGCATTGTAATGAAATGCTATTGTATGGCACTTTCTTATTTCCCACCCTGCCAGTGAGAACTGAATTTATTTTTGAAATCCCTAACTTTATGTCTTTAATTATTTTAAATATTGTAAACGATTAAAAAACAATCAAATTAAATTGAAATGAATAACCAGTGTATATCTTCCACATTTACTTCATATTTAACGTAGCCTGTACCATAACATTGCACAGATTATTATCCCTGTATAGCAACGATATACCATGAATGTGAATTCATACTTGAGAAATGTCCTATATCCAGTCTCACAAAAAAAGGGATTCCTCAAACATAATATATATGCAGACAAAATCAGCCAAAGTGATTTGCGATATCTAATTAAAGGCCCTACCAAGTTGGTTTTGTTGAATATAGCATGGAAGCACGACGATACTTTAGTGATAAGCGTATTTTTCGTAGTAGCTATAGTATGTTGTTTTATATTATTTATTACCTATATTAAATTAGTTTTAGTATGTTTCGTTTATCTAAAAAAATGTAAAACAAACAAAAATTCTGTTTTTCTTGTAGTTGTTTTTTCGTATAGATATTGTTTTATATTGTAGTAAATTGAATTTAGTTTTAGTATGTTCCGTGTGTTTGTAGAATTATATTTAATTAGATTTGCTTTAATTACTAAAATAAATATATTTTAAATTATATTTTATGTATTTGTGGAAAAGGAAACCTAGCATTAGCGGCCACATTTCTATAACGGCCAATTGTTTTCTATTTTTAGTGGCCGTTATTGTCAGGTTTTACTGTACCAATAATATTTTATTAAATTATGAAATATTATTTAAATAAAAAATTTATAAACTTGATAAAAGAAAGTTTGCTTAGAATTTACTCCTCTATCTAATTATGGGGTTATTTTTAATAAAATAGTGTTCACTCATGAGAAGGGGTAACATCCATCACCAGGATAAAAGCGCAAGTTGGTACCACATCATTTTTGTTTCTTGAGGTATCCTCTAACTACTTACCAATTATCATGAAAATTGATGGAGGTTCAACGAAATCAGGGGTGAAAACCTTTAGTGACTGCCTTTTTGGAAATATAAAAGATTAATTTTTTTCGTGATTGTCGATTTGTTAATTTTCTGATTTTTGGTTGCTATAAGGTTTAAAAAATTAATAAAAATTATAAATCATGCACATAAATGTAAAAAAATATTTATTTTACTTAATTAAACGAGATTGCTTGAGCCAGAATGCTGAAATCTGCATTTTTATCATTAAAAAAAAGGTGGATTTCACCCCTAAAAGGCAGAAAGCGCAACTTGGTGCCATATCACTTTTGTTTTTTGAAGTATCCTCTAACTAATCAACAATTTTCATGAAAATCGATGAAGGTTCAAAGAAATCGTGAGTGAAAACATTCAGTGACTACACTTTCAGAAATATAGAAGAATAAGCTTTTCGTGATTTTCGACTTGTTAATTTTCGGATTTTTGGTTGCTATAAGGTTTAAAAAATTAAAAAAAAAATGTAATTTTTGCACATCAATATAAAAAAAATATTTATTTTTCTTAATTAAACAAGATTACTTGCGCCATAATGCGGAAATCTGCATGTTTTACAATTTAAAAAGTAGGGGTGTATTACACCCCTAAAATGCAAAAGCGCAAGTTGATGTTATATATCTTTTATTGCTTGAGGTATCCTCTAACTACTTACCGATTTTCATGAAAATCGATGAAGGTTTAACAAAATAGGAAGTGAAAACTTACAGTGACTGCACTTTCAGAAATCTAAAAAATAATTTAAAAAAAGGAGTGTATTTCACCCCTAAAATGCAAAAAGCGCAAGTTGGCACTATATCACCTTTGTTCCTTGAGGTATCTTTTAACCACTCACCAATTTTTATGAAAATCGATGGAGGTTCAACGAAATCTGAGGTAATAACTCATATCCACCTTCATTGCCTCCACTAATAAGAATATATTGATTTATAGCATGTATCAATATCTTCATTCGATGTATCATATGATACAATATATCGATGTATAATTTTTTTGCCATCCCTTTTGGGACGTGATTTGGGAATTCCTCGCATGTAAAAGTCCTTACATGTTCGCTAGATGACTTTCGACTCGGCTAAATTGGTTTAGACTAGGCCCTACTAGTTTTTCCTGAAGTGCGAGTCTTTATTGTATCAGGATAAACTAGTTTGACCTAGGCCAAACTAGTTTGGCCTGAAGTGTGTGTATTTATATCAGGATAAACTAGTTTGGCCTAGGACAAACTAGTTTGGCCTACGCACGATACGACAAATTAGTTTGGCCTAGGCCATACTAGTTTATCCTAACGCGTTTAGGACAAACTAGTTTGGCAAACTAGTTTGGCATAGGCCAAACTAGTTTGTCCTGAAATCGGGTTTGTCGGTAACATATATACTTAGAACAAAAAATAGAACTGTCAAAGCTTAACCTAAAGGCTGATTTAAATAAAAGATGTTCCTTAGCATGGGCAGCATTTGCTCGATTACAAACAGTATTTAAATCAACACCAAACGTGTTGATGCCCAACTAAACCAGACTTTACGTATTATATCAGGTACAGTCAAGGCCACACCAACGTATTGGCTACCAACACTAAGCCACATAGCCCCCTCACAAATCCGTCGAGAACATGCTCTTGTCAGGGAGTATAGAAAAATTAACGCCGATCCTGTACTCCGCTCTCACGTTGATATTAACGACAGAGACATAAGTAGGCTTCGTTCAAGAAAAAAACCCTCTGGATTCTGCAAGGATACTAATTGAAAGGAATTTCGAAATAACCGACCGTTGGCAAGAAGATTGGGAGAAGAATGCTCCACCTGACATCCGAAATATGCCATGTATTACAAGCAAACCAGAGGACTTCAATCAACCAAGACGGATCTGGACTACACTAAATAGAATTAGAACCAAATGTGGTAGGTGCTCTGACTCACTTTTTAGATGGGGAAAAATACCTTCTCCAAATTGCGATTGCGGTGCTGAAAGACAAACGGTTAAGCATTTGGTGGAGGAATGCCCCATCAGATCGTACAGTGGCAATTGGTCCGATTTTTTAATGGCGACCAATGAATCGATTCAATATATTTATCAACTAAATTTTCGTTTATAAAAAATTAATTATTATTATTTTTTAATGTATTGTGATCTTTATTTTTATACAAAAACTGTGATAGAGCCATACGCTAAATAAATAAATGCCAAACACTTTAAATGCAAAAACGTTCGATCAGTACCTGTTGCAGTTCTGACATACGGAACTGAAACTTGGGCTTTTAACAACAGCGTAGTCCACAAACTTCAAGTGACTTACAGAGCTATGGAACGGAGAATGCTCATTAAGTTCAGTGATCGCAAGTCCAATGAAGTGATAAGAAGACGATGAAAAGTAACAGATGTGGTCCAGAAGGTTGCCGTGTTAAAATGGAACTAGGCAGGACACATAGGAAGAATGGAATACAACCGTTGGACAAAGCGAATTCTCGAGTGGCGACCAAGGGCAAGCAAAAGAAGTAGAGGCAGACCTCAAACAAGATGGACTGATGACATCAAGCGAATGGCCGCCCACAAATGGATGCAAAAACAGCCAACAGATACGAAGGGACACACCTAAGGGAAGCTTACATCTGACGATGGATGGAATAGCTGTAGATGATGATGATGATGAATAAATATTGATTACAACCGGTGTTGCCAGGAGGGTGGTTATTTCATATACTTTCTGAACTAGTTGATATCGTATATTTAGGTATTCTTCGCCAAAGAGTTTTAATCATTCTACAGATATGTCATTGGGAACTGCCGCTCTTTGAGGTTTGGCTAGTTTTATTGCATCAGATATTTCGGTCATTAATATAATATTGAGTGACAGTTTATTTTATTCTCCTGACTAGTTCTGTTCCATTGTTCTTGAAGATTTCCCATATGTATTTTACCTTCTATGTATTTTACCTTTGCTTCTTCTATGTGTTTTTGATCCATCAGTAATCGAATATTATCTATTATAATTGTTTGATGTTGTAGAATTCTCTTATTGTGTTTTGTCCCTTTTTTATTTTCGAAATTTCCCTTTTTTAATTGTTGAAATAATCATGCATCTCTTGTATTTCCTCTAGTTCATTATAGTGTTCGTTTATCCATTTCTCTTTCCCCATTCTTATTAGTCTTATAATCGTTTTATGTGTTTTTCTGTGTCTAGTTTTATCTCTGTTTTTCTCTGTTTATCTCTGTTTTTGTCTGTTCTTTTATACAATATTGTTTCATCCAATAACGATACAATTTTACGTGTCATCTATTTATTTTTCGAATATTTTCTGTCCTGTCGAAACAGTGTTTAACAGTGTTTCTTGTATACTGTTTTTATCTTTCCCCTATGTGTTCTCAACCTTAGCAACTGTTAACCATCATCATAATTCATATGATTTGTCCAATTGTTGAATATAGGCCTCCTCCAGATATTTCCTACTTCTTCTATTCTGCGCCTTCTGCTATCCAATTGGACACAATTTTTTTGGGGTTGTCGGTCCATCAAGTTTGTTTGGGGCCTTACTCTGCTTTCTCTTATCTGCCCGTGGTCTCCACTCAAGCAATTTTTTTGTCTCTCTGTCCATCTCCATTTTTGCCTTGTAATACGTTCGATAGCATCTTCTACTCTGGTTCGCTTAAGAACTTCCTCGTTTTTTACTCTATTTCTTAAACTTATTCCAAGCATTGATCTCTTAATAAAGGCAGGAGTAAGGCAAAATACAAAGAAATCCAGAGATTAATAGGAAAGAAAATAAAAAACTCCAAATCCACCTGGCTGGCAAATCAATGTAGTGAAATAGAAGAATATTCTAAAAAGTATGATAACTTTAACATGCATACGAAAATAAAGGAAATCACAAATACACAGCGAAAAAAGAAAGATGGCCTTCTTAAAGACATAAATGGAAAAATTATTATAGAAGTCAAAGAGAAATTAAAAAAGTGGAAGACATACATAACAGATCTGTTTGAGGATAATAGACAAGAACTGGAAGAAATCGACAGCGAACTGGGACCAGAGATCATAATGGAGGAAATCGAACAAGCAATACGAAACGCAAAAAACGGAAAAACTGTAGGTCCAGACGAAATACCTGCGGAATTACTGAAATGTCTAGAAGATGAAACTCTACCGGTACTACTGGATCTGTTTAATGAAGTATATAAAACCGGAAAAATCCCTCAGAAATGGTTGGTGTCCACCTTTGTAACAATACCAAAAACAATATACGCCAAAGATTGTTCGGACTATAGGACAATATCACTAATAAGCCATACCCTCAAAATATTTCTAAAGGTGATTTACGGAAGATTATACAGAAAGCTATGGATGATACCCAATTTGGGTTCCTCAAAAGACTTGGAACAAGAGAGGCATTGTTTGCGTTTAATGTCCTCTCTCAAAGATGCTTAGATATGAACCTGGATATTTATTCCTGTCTCATCGACTTCGAAAAAGCGTTCGACAGGGTCCGACATGAAAAACTAATAGAATTATTGAAAAACAGAGATATAGACAGACGAGATTTACGTATTATCATCAATCTGTATTGGAATCAAAATGGAGAATATAAAGATAGTAGAACAAGAATCCGAGAATATTGATATAAAGAGAGGAGTAAGACAGGGTTGTGTTCTGTCGCCGCTACTGTTTAACCTGTACAGTGAAGCCATATTTCAGGAAGCGATAGCGGAGCTAAGTGATGGAATCCCTATAAAAGAAAGAATAATAAATAACATAAGATTCGCTGATGACACCGTTATAATGGCAGACACCCTGGAATCGCTACAAGAATTGCTAAATAGAATTAACGATTATTGCATTCGATACGGACTAAAAATAAACACGAAAAAAACTAAATTTATGATTGTCTCAAAAACAGAACATGGAAATGAAAGGTTAATGATAGAGCAAACCCAAATAGAAAAGGTTAAGACATACAAATATCTGGGAACCTGGGTTGATGACAGAAATGACCAAATCAAAGAAATTGAAGTACGAATTGAAACTGCAAGGCAAGCATTTATAAAAATGAAGACACTGCTTACAAGCAAAGACCTTCAGTTGCCTCTCAGATTGAGGGCTCTAAGATGCTACATATTTTCTATATTGCTGTACGGAATGCAAGCTTCGACATTCAAGAGACAACACATAAGAAGAATAGAAGCGTTCGAGATGTGGTGTTACAGAAGAATATTGAAAATTCAGTGGGTTCGAAGGATTACCAATGTTGAAGTACTACGACGTTTAAATAAGGAGTTAGAAATTATGAAAAGTATAAAAATATTTGGGTCACATTACCAGAGGAGAAAAATATGAGTTGCTGAGAATTATTATACAAGGAAGGATCCAAGGAAGAAGAAGCATAGGAAGAAGGTGCATCTCCTGGCTGAGGAACCTTAGAGAATGGTTTAACTGTAGTTAATTACAACTATTCAGAGCAGCAGCCAACAAAGTGACCATAGCCATTATGATATTTAAGAAGAAGAAAAAGATCTCTTAATATTTCGTTGCCTCCTTCTCAATTTTTATGCTGACGTTTTTGAGAGAGTTAAGGTTCTGCTCCATATGTGGGGACTGGTAGAAGGCACTGGTTAAAAGCTTTCCTTTTTAAATAAATTGGTATATTTGTTTTACACACCTCTCTCATTTTTCCAATTGCAGCCCTAAAACTAAACCTAAATTTATTCTTCTGAATTGCTCGCACGTTTGGTTGTCTCGCGTTAACTTTATTTCGTGACCCAAATACACATATTTTTTCACAAGTTCTATGGGCGATTTCTCGATTTCTATTAGCTCATTGGGAATGATTTTTTTTGTTCCATTAAAACAAACTGTATTGTAAATCATTTCTATGGTCAACAATAAAAATTTCGCTTTCAATAATCTCACTGAAGAATAAACTACTGACGTGCCATCCTATATAAGTCTCCAAGAATTATTATATGTAGATGTTAAAAAATAGGAGTAAACTCAAACAACTATTATAGTGACTAAAAGATAATAAAACTCCTTAGAATACGAAGAAAGCGCTAATAAATTAATAAAGTAGTATGGTGGTGTATTTTAATCCTTTTCCTACTTCCAATTAGGAAGATATACAAAAATCGCCATTTTTCTTAACACTGCAATCTCATACTTATAAAAATCCGTTAGCACTTTCTTATGGTGAAGAAAAATATCAAATCTGTTACGGTTTTTATAGGTGGATAAGAAACTCACGACTTTAATTAACTTGCCAGAGTTTAAATAGTTTAGCTAAAATACGGTAAATTAACTGACGATCTGATTTTATATACTATTAAATTCTGCATATTACGTATACATACGAGTACAAAAGAACTAATATATGGATAGAGAAGTTTATTTTCTTGAAAATGTATTCAGTATACCTACAGATATGTTTTAATAAGACACGTAACACTATACACTGAAGGAAATATGATTGGAAGTTTTCACATGTTTTTCTTCATATTCTAGCAAAAAGGAAGAAGATGTGAGCAAATTAAATTTATTCATTTTGTTCTCTTTGATTTCATCCAACCTGCTGTATAGTGCGTCTTGTTTAGTTGTGACTTTTTAGTTGTTCAAATTTACGTTTGTTTTTGATAATGAGGTTTATAAAAAAATTAAAATTCGTGAAAATTAAAATTCGTGATGATGCATATAAGAATTTCAAATCATGTGGTCATGAAACACAAAAACAAGTTATGTGTAATAATTTCAAAAAACATAGAAATGATGTAGTTAGTACTTTAAAGTCCAAAAAATCTGCATACTATTATAATCAAATAGATAATTATAGATCAAATCCTAAAAAAATGTGGAAGACACTAAAAAAATTAGTCAATACAAATACAAAAGATACACCTAAATGTGTTCAATTTCGATGTAACATCAATGGTGAAATAGCCGTTAAAAGAGACAGTATGGACATATCTATGGGTTTTAATGAATATTTTGTTGAGAGTATTTCTAGTATTGTAAGTCATGCAGAATTTTTTAATGATTGGATAAATGTAAATTGTAATCTTTATTTGCCATTTGACAATTTTGTACAATTAACTTTGAAAGAGTTAGGTTCATTTATGAATGTGTTGGATAATAAATATTCTAACTATGAAATTTTAAATGGTAGAACGTTAAAGGAAATTTATGAGACAATTGGTCACATCATACTAAACTTAATTAATACGTCACTGGATGCTGGTAAGGTGCCAAATCAGCTTAAAATTATTGCTATCCAAAAGATCAGTAATACAAATAAGGCTGAGGAATTTAGACCTATTAATACATTACCGACAATTGAGAAACTCCTGGAGCTAGTTGTTTATGAGCAATTAATGGAACATGTAAAAAGGAATTCAATTTTAATAGAAAATCAATCTGGGTTTAGAAAGAACCATTCTTGTGAAACTGCATTACAACTAACAATCTGCAAGCTAAAGAATGATATAAAAGATGGTAAATATACTATTGGAGTTTTTTTGGATCTGAAAAGAGCTTTTGAAACCATTGATAGAAACATTTTATTAGCTAAAATTGAACAATATGGAGTTTTCGGTAAGGTTTTAAGTTGGTTTGAAGATTATCTAAGCAATCGCAGGCAAAAAGTATGTTTTAATAATACAGTATCGACTGAGAAAGACATTTTGGTAGGGGTACCTCAAGGTAGTGTCCTTGGACCACTCCTCTTCATACTGTATATAAATATAAATATAAATGATATAGATTTGTTTTTGGATTGTGAATTTATCAATATTTTTACTGATGATACTTTGATAGCATGTAGTGATGTTAAGTTAGAGAATGCTGTAGAGAAGATGAACAGAACACTTGATCGAGTTAATAAATACCTCAACATGAATAAATTAAAACTAAATATTGATAAAACCAAAGCTGTTATTTTTACTACTAAATACAAGTATAGTTTAATAAATTTAAATCTGATTAATTTACACATTAACAATGAAGAGATCAAAATTGTAAAAACGGCAAAATATTTAGGTTTTCAGCTTGATAACGTGCTGTCATTTGATGGACATTTTGAGTATATAAGTAAAAGAATTTCAAAAAAATTGTACTTTTTCACCAGAATAGCTCAAAATCTGTCGACTGAGACTAAAGTAACGGTATATAATACAATAATACAGCCACACTTTGATTACTGTGCATCGATTGTATATTTATTCAGTCTTAATAAAATTAGTCAGTTAAAAAAACTTCAAAATAGAGGGATGCGCATCATATTAAGAACTAGTAGAATAACGCCAATATTGATTATGTTAAAATCACTTGAATGGTTGTCAGTTCGTCAACGTTTGCATTACCTAACCATGGTTTTTGTGTATAAAATATTGAACTCGTTGGCTCCATCTTACTTTCAAAAATATGTTTCTTTTCAGAGAGATGTACATGATTATAATACAAGGGGTACAAATAATCTACATGTTGTTGAGTTTAAAAATAGCTTTATGATGAATTCTTTAATTTGCAAAGGGTTTAGAGAATATAATGAACTACCTGTCGATTTAAGAACTTGTAGAAACATTAATACATTCAAGTACAGTTTAAAAAAATATATTATAGAGAATAAGATGTGTTGAATGTATTTGTGTTGCCTTGTATGTATACTTATTGTGCTTACATTAATCGCATTGGTATTTTATTCAAATGTTTGTGGCTTTCGATATTGACATTTTAATTAGTTTCAGTTTTTTACTTTTTAAATTTTAAATTATCAAATGTTTGTGGCTTTAGGTATTGACATTTTAAATTAGTTTTAGTTTTTTACTTTTTAAATTATGGTATGCACTATATCAATACTTGTATTGTTTTGACTATATGTACTTTAGCATGTTTATATTAGGTTATCCTATTTCAAATAAATAAAGTATTATATTTATTTTTTGATCAATCTTTTTCAAAAAATGATATTTATGGTATAATTGTTAGCAGAAATTATGGTCGGTAAGATAACATAAATAATATAGTTATACAGTGTGTTTGGTAAAGAATGGGCCATAGCTTAACCCCAGACTGCTGAGGTTAAAATAGGTCGATTTAAGCTAACTTACCTTAGTACCAAAGTTGATAATAACCGAAATACAGGGTGTCAAAGTTAAACTTTTATTTTATTTATTTTTGAATATTTCCTAAGAGGCATGGGATATCAACACGAAATTTGGTAAGTGCGGGTTTTTGAGACGAGCAAACTAAATTTCCCACCAAAAGTTATGTGTTGCCCAGAGGGTGCCACATACGTCTTTCAGCACTAATTTAATACCTTCAATTTTTAAATCCCCACTCTATATATTTTGAGTTTCAATTTTTTATTTCCCTATTATTTTTACTTAAAAAAGGTATACTACATTCATCTCGCTTAATTAAACCGTTTTCGAGATAAACGCATTTTAAATATGCGATGCAACATAATTTTTTGCATATCGTTGTAGTTACACCCGAAAAATAAATTTGAAACCATAATAATTGTGAAAGTTATCATATTTATGTCACTGAATCGCAAATTCCATTTAAAGAAATTGGAGATATATTTTTGGAAATTATTAGTTTTAAATTTATTTTTCCGGTGTAACTGGAATAATATGCAAAAAAGTATGTTGCATCGCAGAGTTAAAATGCGTTTATCTCGAAAACAATTGAGTTAAGCAAGATCGATGCAGTATACCTTTTTTAAGTAAAAATAATAGGGGAATAAAAGTTTTAATTTCAGAATTATATAGAAAGGGGGATAAAAAAATTGAACGTATTAAATGAGTGCTGAAAGACGTATGTGGCGCTCTCTGGCCAAAACATAATTTTTGGTGGGGAATTTAGTTTTCTCGTCCCAAGAGAACCCAACTAACCAATTTTCGTGTTGATATCCCATATCTGTCCGCAAACATTCAAAAATAAATAAAATAAAAGTTTAACTTTGGTACCCTGTATTTCGGTTATTATCAACTTTGGTACTAAGGTAAATTAGCTTAAATCGACCTAATTTAACCTCAGGAATTTAAGGTTAAGTTATGGCCCATTCTTTACCAAACACCCTGTATATGGCAATAATCTAGAAAGGCTAGCATATTGTAAGTAATAATTGTACCTAATATAGAGGGTGTAACAAAAATGCAGGTCATAAATTAAAACGTAATATATTCTAGGACCACAAATAGTTCGATTAAACCTAACTTACCTTAGTACAAAAAATTTACACATAAAAAACGTTAGAGCTCTTTGAAATTACAAAATGAAAATCGATTATTTTCAATATATCGAAAACTATTAGAGATTTTTTATTGAAACTGAACATGTGGCATTATTATGGCAGGGGCATCTTAAAAAAAGTAACAGTGAATTTGTACACCAGATAAAAATTTTATGGGGATTTGTTCCCTTAAACCCCCCCAAACTTTTGTGTACGTTCCAATTAAATTATTATTGTGATACCATTAGTTATGCATAATGTTTTTAAAACTTTTTTGCCTCCTAGTATTTTTTCGATAAGCCAGTTTTTATCGAGATGCGGCTTCTTTTTTAAAATATGTTTACATAAGAAATTTACGGGAGTTTTGTTCCTTTAAACCCCCCAAATGTTTGTGTACGTTCCAATTAAACTATTACTGTGGCACCACTAGTTAAACACAGTGTTTTTAAAACTGTTTTGTCTCTTATGGTTTTTATTAAAATGGTGTCTAACTTTTTAGGTATATTAAAATATACCTAAAAATGCAAATTATAAATAAATCAGATTATTAACAGGTCTCTTCTAATCGTACTTAAACATATACAAAAATATGTGATGTATTCGACAAATATTCTGAATATCTCGATAAACACTGGCTTATCGAATAAGTACTAAGAGGCAAAAAAGTTTTAAAAATACTGTGTTTAACTAATGGTGTCACAATAATAATTTAATTGGAACGTACACAAAAGTTGAATGGCAGGATCGCCATATGGTGGTAAACGAGTTTTTACTACCCTAACAATGGGGTTGATTAACTGGATACACTATTTGCCCATTTAATACTTTATTAATATATAAGGTACATTTATTCGTGGTTTCTAGTACTCAGTTGACGATGGAATGAACGTACTCTCTTCGAGGTGGCACTCTCTCAAGTAACCCCAACATTAGACTGTCCTCAATATCTCTGTGTATCAATACTTATTGATTACCTATGTTTGTGATACTTTCGTATATGTATGTTAAGATTATTATGTCAATAATAATATAAATGCAATCTTGCACTAATACCTACATGTGTAATTTTGTTTACAAGACTACTTAAACATTCGGCATGCTTGATTATTTACTAATATATTTAAATATAGTACAGTGGATTAATTTTAAGATATTTGAAATTATCTGAAATATTGTTAAAATCTAGGACAAGGGGTTTAAGGAACAAAACCCCCATACAATTCTTATGGGGTGCACAAATTTCACTATAATTATTTTTTAAGATTTTTGCTCCCATAAGAATGCCACATGTCCATTTTCGATAAAAAATCTATGGTAGGGGAGCAAAGTATGCTAATTGTGCAGTCACTCGAGCGCTTTGGGGATCTATTGGGTTGTGAAGAGTAGGTCCTAAAACCAAAAAAAGTTAAGTAAAATTTTCCATTTTAGTGGGCGCTTGCCATTTTTTAATTTAATTTTCCATTTCCAACAATCGTTTTTTCCAATTATAACGCCATCTATCCATAATTTGAAAAAATGTTTCGAATAAAAGTTACTTTATAATAGTTTTCGATATATTGGAAAAAATCGATTTTCATTTTGTAACTTCAAAGGGCTGTAACTTTTTTTGGGTGAACATTTGTACTAAGGTAAGTTAGGTGCAATCGAACTATTTTTGGTCCTAGAATATGTGATTTAATTTATGACCTGCATTTTTGTTACACCCTGTATTTCTGTTTGTAGAATCTGACAAATAGACGACGCTAAACGCTAATATTGAAGTAGGAAAATAGTTCACATACCTATGTGTGCAGATAACTGAGGACGGTAGCGAGAAGGAGGAAATAAGCAAACGGATAAAGCTTGCTAACAAAGCATACTTATCTCTGTCGCAGGTATTGGGATCCAAACCATCCATATGGAAGTGAAGTTCAAAGTATATAAAACTATCGATAGCAACATATGGCGTAGAAACTTGGATCTTGTCACAAACGACAAACCTTACCAATACTCTTGAAAAAAAGATATTGAGAAGGATGTTGGGACCCATCTGCGACAACGGTATGTGGAGAATTAGGTTCAACCACGAGTTATATCAATATTACAAAGAACCCTCGATAGCAAATTATGCAAAAATTTAAAGATTTTGCTGGGTAGGTCACCTCATAAGAATGGATAATGACAGATCACCTAGTAGAACGCTTAGTGGAACTATTGTGGGACGTCGGCTAATAGGAATACCGAGGAACAGTTATACAGACGGAGTGAGAACCCATACTAAATAGATATTGAGGGTAGATAAACGGAGAAGAGCAGCGAGGGACAAAGATACTTGGAGGTGGATGCTGGGGAGGTCAGGACCCGACTTAAGGTGAAACAGTAGCGATCAACAGGTAGCGAAAACGCGTTCCTAGATTGCGGCTGTAATTTTGAATATTTTTTCGAGATATTTGGTACGCGTATTCGTAACATAATAAAGAATGGCGGTACAGAGTCCAATTTGAAAAATATATTAATATGTGGAAATTACTCTGTAATTAAATACAATATTAAAAAACGAGCCTGTACCGCCATTAAGAAGAACAAAAAAATGCACTTTCTTCAAATAAACTTTTTTATCCAATGCCTAGATTTTGTGTCATTTTGGAATTACTAATGAAATAAAAAAATTTAGTAGTTCCAAAATGACACAAAATATAGGCAACGGATAAAAAAGTTTATTTGAAGAAAGTGTATTTTTTTGTTCTTGTTAATGGCGGTACAGGCTCGTTTTTTTAATATTGTATTTAATTACAGAGTAATTTACACATATTAATATATTTTTCAAATTGGGCTCTGTACCGCCATTCTTTATTATATTACGAATACGTGTGCCAAATATCTCGAAAAAATATTCAAAATTACAGCCGCAATCTTGTAACGCGTTTTTGCTACCTGTTGATCGCTACTGTTTCCTCTTAAGCTCTAGCGCCATAGAAGAGAGAGAATCTACTTCTGCTTATTTTTGCAACAACTGCTGTCTTTTAATTTATGGAAATAAAAGACAGATAACGAGCAACTAGTTTATTAAATCTTACCCAAGTATACTTTTGCTCCTAAAGCATCATCAGAGGCGTTTCGTCAAATCAGGAAGGTATCCTAGCAGAACGTCTTAACATTTGTTTAGTAAGAGAGATAGCTTGGCAAATTAATATAGTACATATAGTGGAGTCACTGAAGGTTTTCACCTCCGATTTCGTTGAACCTTCATCGATTTTTATGAAAATTGGTGAGTTGTAAGAGGATACTTTAAGCAACAACGGTGACATAATGCAAACTTGCGCTTTTACCTTGGAGGTGGAAGCCACCCCTTCTCGGGGTGAAAATTATTTTATCAAAAATAATACTACAAATCGGTATAGGGACAAATTCTAAGCAAAATTTTTTATATAAGGTTATTAATATAAATCAATGCTTTTTGAGTTATTGAAGATCAAAGATTTGATTTTTTCGTAAAAAATGCATGTTTTACAGCAGATTTTCACGTATAACTCAAAAACTATAAGCTTTTACAAAAAAGTTATTATTACCAAAATTGAAGGTAATAAATAGTTGAATACACTTCTTACTTAAAGAACTAAACTTATGTTAATTCAAAGTATATTATGGGCAATTGAATGTAATTTTTTTTTTCGAAGAGTACACAAATCTAAGTATTCAAGCTTAAATAACGGGAAAACGATGCATTTTATTAAATATACCTGCTGAACACTTGTCAAAGCACTTTAGATTACCTATCAAGTAAGCTCCAGAAGAAGTTAAATATCATTAAAATTAAGCAAGTTATGTTGAAAATAAGAGAACCCTTCCGAATTTTCGAGAACCCTTTTTAGGAAAAAGTGAAGAATAAAACATACGCCATTTCCATAAAAAGCAAAATTTATAGTAATACTTACAACAATTTCTTTATATTAGCATAAGTAATGATTTCAAAAACTTTGACCTGTTTAGAATGCAAAATTTGAAAAAAATTTATATAATTTAAATAAATCATAATTTTTAAAATTAACGTAATTTTTATTTTCTTTTGATATTAACTCCAAAAATACTCAATACACGTAAAAAATGTTATATAACCAAATTTTAGTTTTTTCTGTATCATATATATTACCTTTTTTTATTTCTGTAGGGTAAAAAATAACCGACATAGAAACGTTTTAAACTGAAATTTTGCTGCGGGAACCATGTAACCGAGGCCATTTAACCTTTTATTTTTAAAAATGTAAGGTGTCTAAAAGATTACATTCAACGTCGTTTAATAGCCCTTAGAATTTACTTTCAAATGGTTTTTAGGTGAATCTGAGATCCTAAAAATTAACGGAGTTATTATAAAAAAACAGTAACATTTTTTGGAAAAAATTTTAAAAGATAAATTTTGTAAAATTTTGGAACATAAATTTTAATGCTATCAACTTGTTCGAGTACTCATTTGATAGATATTTCTAAGTACTTTGACAAATTTTTTATAAGGTTATGTTATAAAATGCATCATTTTTCCGTTATTTAAGCTTGAATACTTAGATTTGGGTACTCGCCGAAAAAAATATACATTCAATAACCTATAACTCAGTGTTAGTAAAACATTAAAAGGTTTTTCTAGTAAGAGGTTTATTTCATTTTTTATTATCTTCAATTTTCGTAATAATAACTTTTTTGTATAAACTTACAGTTTTTGAGTTATTTATGAAAAGTCAGTAAAAACATGCATTTTTCTCACGAAAAATTAAAAGCTTTGATCTTTAATAACTCAAAAAGTTTTGATTTATTTTAATAACTTTATATAACATATTTTGCTTAGAATTTGTCCATTTATCGAATTATGGGATTATTTTTATTAAAATAATTTTCACCCTCGAGAAGGGGTCGCACCCACCCCCAGGATAAAAGCGCAAGTTGGCACCATGTCACCTTTGTTCCTTGAGATATTCTCTAACCTCTCACCAATTTTCATGCAAATCGATGGAGCTTCAACGAAATCGGAGGTAATAGCTCATATCCGCCTTCAGTGACTGCACTAATAAAACACACGCTGGACAAAAAACAAAATAGATGAAAAATTAATAAATGATGTAATACCGGCACCTATTAATTTTTAATTCGAAATTAGTTTTGTCAGAAAATACCGAGAAATCCGAAAATATGGGAAAATAGAAATTTTTCGCAATTTTCTCGAAAACTGCAACTAGCGGAAAAATAATTAAACCATTGTATTTTTGGACGATTTTACATAAAAATAGATGTTTAAATTTTAAAAAGTAGATAATTATAGTGACAATTATATAGGGTGTCCCAGAAGTAGCGGGACGGTCGATTATCTCGCGAAATATACATCGGATCAAAAAACTGAGAAATACATTTTATTATAGCCCATAGATTATAGCGCCATCTATCCACAATTCGAAAAAATGTCTCGAATAATAGTTACTTATTTTTGCGTAGGCAATCCGATTTTGCAATAAAAAATGTGTGTTTATATTTAAGATTTTAAAGTTACCCCTCATCCCACCTCCAGGGTGTGGAGGGGATGTCGTGTTTGGTGTCATTCGATAGATTTTTGAAAAATATTGAAAACGTATTTTTCTAACTATGGTTTTAAGCATGTACATATTTATCTGAATAACTTTTAATAACCCTTTACATCAAATAAAAAAAATAAAATGAACGAAACATTTTATCATTTGTGCATTATTTTGAACTCTTGACTATGTAGTACTAACGAACTATATTAGTACATCGAATTTCTAAAAAAAATCTAAATCGATTTTATCTATAAACATTTTAATACCTCAAACTGAACAAAATAAATTTTACACTTCTACTTTCTTAATTAAATATTCCTTACCGCATCCGTTCACATTTCACAGTCAAACGTCTTGATAAATAGCATAAAATTTTTGATTTACGAACTCTAACAACTATATGTATATTCGGACAAATTAAAATTTATTACAAATTCAGGTGTTAATTTATCATTATATTTTAATAAAATTATGATAATAATGCTAAATAGGCAATATTTTAAATTGTAACTAATCAAAAAATGTAATTATTTTTTATAGAACCCATATAATTTATTAATGTCATAAGTCATAAGGATCACAAATTAGTGACAACTAAACAATGAGACAGTAGTATGAAGTAGGTTCCTGCTAAAAACCGAACAGAATAAGACAAGTATGATAAAAAACAAAATGATAAAAAAGCATGCCAACCCTAGAATACTCTACGTTGCTAAATATAATGCTAGATTCCTAGCAATAGAAGAAAGAATAATAAAGATGGCAGAAATGAGATGTAATGTGCGTTAGTGATGCAAAATCATAGACACATTAACAATAGGTCAAACTGGCAAACAGGTGTATGTTCTCAAAGAAATTGAAAGTGTGTAATTTTTTTTTTTTTAATAATCAGCTAAGTACTTTCAACACATTACGTGCCATCATCAGAGCTTCGACCTATTATAAATCCTTCATAGAAGAGCAATTGTTAAAAATCACATAAAAAATCATGGATACTGGGCAAAAGCCACAGATATCGGGTATAAAAACCTTAAAATTGTAAAATTTCACATCTAAATTCTCTTTTAGTTTAAAATTACCACATGGCTGCGTCAAACCATTTGTGAGTTCACGTGAACAGCTCGTGAGTGAGCATTGTGAGTTCATTTGAACTCACAATGGTTTGACGCAGCCATGTGGTAATTTTAAATTAAAAGAGAATTTAGATGTGAAAGTTTATAATTTTAAGGTTTTTATACCCGATATCTGTGGCTTTCGCCCAATATGCATGATTTTTTTATGTGATTCTTAACAATTGCTCTTCTATGAAGGATTTATAATAGGACGAAGCTCTGATGATGGCACGTAATGTGTTGAAAGTACTTAGCTGATTATTAAAAAAAATTTTACACACTTTCAATTTCTTTGAGAACATACACCTGTTTGCCGGTTTGACCTACTTAGAAGTGTGTACAAGTCATATAGTATTTTTCAATATTAACAATAGATCAGGCTAGGTATATTCCACTCAATGCATCGGGGTATAACTCTAATATCAAGTACGGTGGTCTAGCTATCTTTGTCTGTCGTACGAGTGTGAGCGTATCTACCAAGAGGTGAGAGTAATGGAACGACACAGACACAGAGGCAGCGGCCATCATATGCTAGAAAGAGAGAGCTAAGTGCCAGTAGAGAGAGATAGATAGACCATCGACCCGAACTGCTCCGCGTTACGCTATTTTTCAGACCTTGCCTAATCTATTTTTTATTATATATATGGGCAAAATACCGATCAGAAAGCCTAAAAAAACTGAAATCAGTTTATTTGTTTTATTAGGTCGATATTGAACCTGAAACAATGAGAGGCTTTGACTACTTTGTACACAGAAAACATAAATACAACATTATATCAGTAAAAAATTTGTCTACTACAGTTGCCTTCTTTAAAGTTAGAACCTAATGAAAGGTATGATTTAATATCGTAAAGGTATAATGCCTCAAAAAGTCGCCATGCAGTCTACAAAATAGACGAATTCTACGATGATATTACTCCATCCCCAAACGATCCAATAGCACACTATTCACTAATATATGAAGGCTTCACCGCTGAAATGGGGAGAAAGGCAGATGAGACAGAAAAATTACTGGGAAATTTTGTTTTGGGAAAAAAGAACGAGCGCGGTAAAACTGGCAATATATTATAAAGTTGAAGAACACATTAAAGTTTTCTCGAAAAGCAATAAGATTTTAGGCTTATTAATTGTCAACACTACTACTCCAGGGAAATAGGGCAAAAATATACCATGTTTTTTGGGTACTATATACCTAATACATTATACATACAAAAATGCCCGTCAGAGTTCGGACGAGAAATTTAGTTATTAACAAATAAGTGTCAAAAATGGCAGTTTTTTCGTTTAAATCGCTACGGGTAAAAATAGGGTAATTGAATATCTTACTTATACTGTTATTCTCATATTAGATGAGCCAAAGTTTAAAATGGCAGTTTTTGAATTTCGGTTTGATCATTTGTTACTTCAGAAATTGCAAAATAAGGCTAAAATTTCGAAAATAAAAAAATTGCTATAACTTTTGTGAAAATGACCTTAAGACTTTCATATTGTATGAAAAGTTAAGACAAATAGTCCATATAATGCACAAAAATTTTTAAGACGATTCGTCAATTAGTTTAAATTTTATTCAATTTGTTTTTCCCAATGAGCTTTTTCTTCGCAATAATATTGTTCAGAAAATAGTAACGTAATAGCAATTCCGTGAAAACTACATGAAAGAAGAAAAGTCATGATTTCAAAGTGTTTAAAAAAACTCATTAAAAAGTCATTTTTATCATTCCGAAAACATTTTACAAAAGTAGGGTCATCTTTAGTTCATAAACAATTTGAATAACTTTGTTAGTATTGACTGTAGACTAAAACTACTTTGGGATTTGAAAAGCTGGTATTTTTATACGAATTTTCAAAAAAACACTTTTTGCCTAGGTTAATTACAGTCAAAATTAGCCACTTTTTTTATTTAATTGACAGCTACTTTGTTTATAACAACTAAGCAACCCAACTAGCGCCATTTCGAAGTTGAAGGTATACAGTTTATGTGTAAAAGTTTGAGTAAACTTTAAACTTCAACAGAGTTGTTAATAAAGCTTTAAAAATAACGTTCTAACGAAATCGATTTGTGGTCGGTGGAAATGAATTATTAAAATCCGTGCACTCAAAAACTGAAACTGATTCTTCAAACATATGCTGCGATTAATATCTCCAGAGCTTTTTGATGGATTTTGATCATAATTTTTTTAAATTGTATGTACTCGTAGTTTTGTAGAGTACGTTATGTACGTAAATCCCCGCCTAACATTTCAAAATGTTAGGGGGAGTTCCCCTTATCACTCAGGGATATGAAAAATAGATTACGACCGATTCTAAGACCTACCGAATATACATATATAATTTCATAAAAATCGGTCAAGCGGTCTCGGAGGAGTATGACAACTAACACTGTGACAGGAGAATTTTATAGATGTAAATATATAGATGGGTATTAACAAATAGGGGTTGGTGATGGAAAAGTGTAAATTAAGGGTTGTATGTATTTCTTAATCCTACATCATAAAAAATTAAGATAGACAATTTTGTCCAAAAAAATAAAAAAATGTCAGGGGGGCAACCCCCCTTATAACTTATGGATATGAAAAATAGATTAAAACCTATTCTCAGTCCCATAGGATACACTTGTAAAATTTCATAAAAATCGGCCAAGCCGTTTCGGAGTAGTATGGTAACTAACACTGTTACAGGAGAATTTTATGTATATTGAAGTAACTGTGAATTAAATAATAAAAGTGGCTAACTTTGACCGTAATTAACATAGGCAAAAAGTTTTTTTTTTGAAAATTTGTGTAAAAATACCAGCTTTTGAAATTCCAAGGTAAATTTACTCCACAGTCAATATTAACAAAGCTATTTAAATTGTTTTCAAGACAAAAATGACTCTACTTTAGTAAAATGTTTTCGTAGTGACAAAAATTACTTTTTAATGATTTTCTTCAATAATTTGAAAACAAGACTATTGTTATTTCATGTGGTTTTCACAGAATTTCTATATAATTATTATTTTCTGAACAATAACATTACAAAAAAAAGCTCTTTGGGATAAACAAATTGATTAAAACTTAAACTAATTGACGAATCGTCTTATAATTTTTTGTGCAGTATATGGACTCTTTGACTCAACTTTTTGTGAAATATAAAAGTCGTAAGGTCACTTTCGCAAAAGTTATAGCAAATTTTTTATATTCGAAATTTTAATTTTATTTTGCTATTTTCGAAACAACAAATGATCGGACCAAAATTAAAAAAAACTGCCGTTTTAAACATTGGCTCATCTACTAAAAGAAGAATACTATAGATAAGATATTTAATTATCCTATTTTTACCTGTAGCGATTTAAACGAAAAAACTGCCATTTTTGACCCTTATTTGTTAATAACTAAAATTCTCGTCCGAACTGTGACGGGCATTTTTGTATGTATAATGTATTAGATATGTAGTACCCAAAAAACCCATTTGCAACCTGGCTGCTCAAGTGTCCCGACAAAAACCTTATCTCCCTGGAGTATACTGTTTATTTTACGTTAAAAATAGAACATTACGCTTACGGAGATCAGTATTGCCAAACCACTCGCGCACTGGTGGATACTCGACTGCCGATATACGATTCATTCTAGTCAGTACAGCGTGGCATCGGTGTGCTTCTATCGCTCATAAGAAATGCATGGAGCTATCTCCGCAATATTCTATTCTTGACGTGAAATGCACATTAGACGCTTGTTCTATATTATGTAGGTGAGGCAACGAAGCATTAAACCTAGGAATTTTGTGCAGTAAGATAAATCGTCATGGAACTTTTTGCATTCGATTCGGGAGAGTGTCAGAAAATTTAGTGAACTAAATTGATCTCAGGGAGATGAAAATTGCATTTGAGCATAATAAAAATATATTTTCAATATGCATCTCGAAGAGATGCACATTGAAGAGAATTCAGGAAATATTGACGGATATGAGTTCAATTTTTATACTCGTGGTTTTGATGATAGCTGAACATGAATTTCATATCGGCGATGTTCTCTAAGGTACCTGGTGCCCAGGGTGGAACTCGTCGCCTGGAGTTTTATCTTATAATCATTCAAAATCAGTCAATACTTATTACTCGGTGATTTTGGGCGCCGCTGAGCATGAATTTCATGTCGACGATGGTCTCCAAGGTGCCTGGTAGCCAGGGTGGAACTCGTCGCCTGGAGTTTTATGTTATATTAATTCAAAATCAGTCATTAACCATTACTAGGGGGTCGCTGAGCAAGAATTTTATATCGGTGATGGTCTTCAAGTTTGCATTTTTATTGAAAAATATAACTGACTCAACAAAGGAGAAGAAAATAACTCTCAGACAAGCTGCAGCGAAACATAGCATTTTAGGGAGACAAGGTTACAAGCGTTGCCAATGCAAAAGTGGCTGTAAAAATAATAATAAGTGTGCATGTCGTGCAAACAATAAAATTTTTAATCCTAAATTCCATGGATATTATCATTATCTTGTCAAAGAAAAAATTATTATTCTCCAAAAGTTATTTTAAATAAAAAATAATACATCATGGATAATTTTATTTATTTATTAATAGAGCTCGGGAAATATGCAGAATGCATATTAAGTGCATATTTGCATATTTTGGATAAATTTTGTAAGTGCATATGCATTTATTAAAATTGCATATTTTTAGACTTTTTTGCATTTTTTGCATAGATGCATTTTAAAGAGAAATGGGAAGTCCCAGATCTAAACAATAAATCTGAAAATTCTCGTGGAACCACTTTCTGGTAACATCCTTTCTCTGCCTTTTACAATTTTTAAGGCGACGAATAAAGGAGACGAAGCAGACTCTACAATATGCAATGCAGTCACATTTTGTTAGTGAAAACATTTTGTTATTGTTAGATGATGCTGCGCCATATGACCAAAAGTGGACAACATTTAAAAATATTTTTTCAAATTTATTACTTGTCTAGAGCACGCTTCTGCTACAAATAGAGTAGCAGGAGGCTACAAACTGTAAGGATGGAATTTCCAATGATTAATACCCTTCTATCCAAAATAAAAACATAATTTTGAAAGCCCTTCTGCGAGTATATGTGTATAAAGATAGTTTACCTAATGTGCCTTTACCACCTGAACCTGTGATAACTAGATGGAGAACATGGTTAAATTCTGTAAATTTCATAACCGATATTTTGAAGGAATTAGAGACGTCAATTTGTAGTTTCGATGTAGACGTAACTCAGGTGCTATGAAAAATGTGTGGATGTTTTAAAAAACCGTTATTAAAAAGTAATTTGACACATATCCAATCCAAACCAATTTTGTAAATATTGCTTAGCCAATTACTAAATTAGAAAAGCGAAACATTTCTTTAGACCAAAGTATTGAAATTATCAATTCATTAAATGAAATAATTAAACACCTTGGTGAAACCAACAAAATGTATCAAAAATTCTGCACGGCGTTAAAGAAAAATGAGGAATATCACAAAATAATTAAAAGAAATATTATTATGATGGGGAAATGTGAAGATAATTTAATTTTATAGGTAGAACCCTCAATTAAATAATATTTTAAGTAAGCTTCTTTAACTTCATGTGAAGTAGAAAGAATTTTTTCCGTGTATGCTTAAACAATTACAATCAGATATACCTACGGCTGTTTTTCTGTAGAAAATTTAGAAAACGTTTAATAATGTACAGTTTTAATAATAATTGTAATAATAAATAATAAAGAATGATGATAAATAAAAAGAATAAATGAATATAATGATGTAGGTTATAGAAATTTCCATAAATATTTTTTATGACTTTAGCATAAAATAAATATTTTTTTTATTTAGCTTAAATGCCTCGACAGTCCATTGGCATCAAATAAATAATTAAATACCTTCAAAACAAGGATTACCGTGTTGTTTATTTATATGCATTAAATGCATAAAAGCATATTTAAGTGCATATTTCAACTGTTTTTTGTGCATATTTGCATGCATATTTTAGGGTTTTTTAAGTGCATATTTCCCGAGCTCTATTATTAACATTGGTCATTTGCTTTTGGCCAATGTCGTTATTGACCTGTTATTGATGAAATTCTAATTTTAAGTTATTTTTTTACAACATTGACATTAAGAGTTGTTATAAATAAAAAATAATACATAATGGATAATTTTATTTATTTATCAACATTGGTCATTTGCTTCTGGCCAATGTCGTTATTGACATGTTATTGATTAAACTCTAATTTTAAGTTTTTTTTACAACATTGGCCAATAAATAGCTGATGTTATTGTCGTTAAAGGTCGGGCATTGTCGTTAATAACCAGGGATAACGGATATTCGCGACAGTTCCTTTATCGTCAATGTCCAATTTACATTATGGTCTGTAACAAATGTATCCATGGCATTTCATCCAGGCTACCGTACAAACTAGTTGAAAAGCGCCAAAATTCAAAAATAATTTTTGGATATTTTTTAGATATAGGTAATATTAAAATATTTTAAGAAAGTTTACTAACAAAAATTCACATTCGGCGACCCCCCAACAAACCCCCGGCTAAAGGTTATTGACTGATTTTGAATGATTATAACATAAACCCCCAGGCGACTAGTACCGCCCTGGGCACCAGGTATCTCGGAGACTATCGCCGTCATCAAATTTGTACTCAGCGACCCCCAAAAGCCCCGAGTAATGGTTATTGACCGTTTTTGAATGATTATAACATAAAACTCGAGGTGACAAGCTCCACCCTGGGCAGCATGTACCTCGGAGACCATCGCCGTCATAAAATTTGTGTTTAGCGACCCCCAAAATCACTGAGTATAAAAATTAAACTCATTTCCGTCAATAATATCCGAGTTTTAAATTTTTCATTTTCTATCTTTTCAAAATGTACAGTTACGATCATTGAATAGTTTACACCTTAATTTTTATATTGTAATACTGTCAAATTGCAGTGTCGTACGGATTTCATAAATGTCAAAGTAAAAAAATTTCAAAAAGTCAATGCTTGTCAAAAATTTCGCGAGCGTTGAAAAATAAAATAAAACGATACCAAAGTCCTCCAAAATATTTAAAATGCATTTGAATTATGAGCAAAAAGCAATAGCAATTGCCAAACTCGAAAAAGGTTGGTCACTAAGGCAAGTTGCTGCAGATTTGAACGTGATCGATATGTGCATAATGGAAAATCAAACAAAGATAGGATAATGTTCACCCTATTGCACGGTTGGGCGGTTTAAGAGGGCAAAAGATCTCCACAGATCAACAGGATGAAATGTTCGTAGATTATTTGAGAGAATCTCCTTTTACCACAGCTCAAAAAGCTAGCGAAGTGACAGCGTTTCCGGGCAGTATTTGCAGTACACGTAGAAGCATTAAAACAAGTGGACTGATAAATTGTGCAGCTGTAAGGAAACCTTTTTTAACTGAGGATCACAAGAGGGGATGAGTTGCATTTTGTAATGAATTGATAAACCGTTAAGAGAACTTTTGTTCTAGGGTTGTTCCTCCTCCTCCTCAGTCGTTTCCTCATTGCTGAATGTCGTGATTCCCTATAATACGAGCAACTATCTATTTCCATCGGCTTCTCTCCTGAGCTTCCCTCATGGATTCAGAGAATGTTTTTCCACTGGCTTTCTGTACTTGATCCGTCCATCGAGTAGGTGAGCGACCTCTCCTTCTGCTTTTGAAGGATTAATTTTGAATTCTCGTGCTTTCTCAATGAGTTGTCGCATATTAAGAATTTGCTCCCTTGTGCCTTTACCCTTCACGAAGCCTGCCTGTTCTTGTGGTATTTGTCTATCCAGATATGTTTGCATGCGACACTTGATGATTCTCAACAGAACTTTACTTGGGTGTGAAATAAGTGAGATGGTTCGGAAGTTACTACATTTTGTGGTTACGCCTTTCTTATGAATGGGAGTAAATAGTGCGGTACACCAATCACTGGGCCATTTGCCGATTCTCCATACATGGAGATGCATGTCTAGGGTTGCATATTCCAATTAAAAATTATTTCAGTCATATAGCAGTGGTCGAGTAAGGTATGATAAACAATATCCGCATCATTTAAGAAATAGTGGAGAGTTCTCAGCCAAGGTATGGGGATGGATAAGTGCGGAAGGCCGGTGCGTTTGTTATCATCTAGAAGAAAAATTAACAGGATTACATTACAAACATTTATTGAGAACCCAATGTTGTCCTCAGTGATAGAGATTCCCCAACAACGACTTCATCTTCCAACATGACAATTGCTCGGTGCATATAAGTAAAATTGTTCGAGAATGGCTGGAAGAAACTCATGTTAAGGTACTTCTGTGGTCTTCCCGGAGTGCAGACGACTTTAACCTCGTCGAAAATGTGTGGGCAGAGTTAACAGAAACCAAATGAAAGAAACCTTAGGCCACGAAAAAGAATTGAATTATGGGAAGCAAATGAGCAGTCCTGGGAACAGTTAGTTGACTATATCATGAGGAGATTGGTGCTATCTATGAACAGAAGACTGAGAAGTTGTATTGACAATAGGGCTTTCACCAAATATTAATTATTGTTTATTATTTATCATTGTTTATAATTTTTTATTATAAAATAGATTTAAAATAAAATGGATATTTTAAAACCAGAGTTCCTCATTTTCGTTATTAACCTTCGGATGACCAAGCGTGGGAAATTGTGACCCCAGCGTATGTTTTTCTTTAATAAATTCAAAAGTATTTTCAATTTTTAACTCAGTATTTTTTTATTTGACTTTAATATCATTTTAGATATCCTCATATTTTGAAATAAAAAAAAATTCCATATATTTTTTTAAAAATATATTCTGAAGTTGATGTTTAGTAAAATACCGTCTATTATGTGTAAATCCAAGTAGTTTGACGCTAATGACGTCGACTTTGCAAAGTAACAAGACACCTACTCAACTTACACACTGCACATGATACTAATACTCATGTTGTGACTGGCTGAATGACATAAAGTCCATGCCATTAAAAAATACTTCATTTTTTTGTTAATTGTCATTTTTGACATTTTTGACCTGGCGTCATTTTTCTCCCTTGGTCATCCGTGTAACAAAAAAAGGTTGGTCATCGGAAGGTTAAGACCATAATCCATTTTATACAAAAAACTTTTTTCTATACTTTCCATTTTGTTAAATTTTGTAAAATAAATATTTATATTATTTTGATTTTTTTATTTTAATCAACCTATCCTAGGTAGACCACTGGTAACGTCACTTTGACGTAAAAGGTGCGTTTAAACGAGGTATAAATTTAAAAAATCGGCTCCTAGATACGTAAGCCTGTAAACTATTCAATGATCGTAACTGTACTTTAAGAATGCATCTTTCTTATGCACAAAATGCATGTCCCGGAGATCAATTTAGTTCACAAAATTTCATGACACTCTCTCGAATCGAATGCAAAAAGTTGCATGACGTTTCATCTTACTGCACAAAATTCCTAGGTTTTTGGGCTTTTTAGTGCTTCCTTGATTCGCCCAACAGTTTGGCCAATTCTATTACCTATATAGCATTTTTTCATAAAGTTTGTAGACCATTCTTAGAAACGCAATCGGATGTTAACTTTTTGGCATATTGTTAGCTTTCCTGGTTTTAAAAGGACAACCAGTTTTACCCTTTTTGTTGATGGGGAACATTTCCAGTGAGAATAGTGAGAAGAAATTTGCAAGCCATTGCTTAACAAAAATGTAACTGTGCTTTAGAAATAGGATGAATGCCGTCAAAGCCAGTGGCTGTTCTGGTATTCACATCATTAAGAGCTTCCGTGATTCTTCACTGCTGAAAGGGTTGAAATACTCTGTTTCACATGAACAAGTGTATTTTAAATTCTTGAGGTGTTTTTAAATTTAGTTGAATACAAGCGGTTTTGAGGTGCTCGTGATGTATCCCTAATGCGGGACGCCACTTGACTTGGTTCCTAGTTTTAGAAGATTTTTCTATTGGTGTTTTTAACATCCAGATTTTCAACTGTCTCATTTTATTTAAAGTGCCTAGTGGTATCATTCCTGTAAAGTGATTTGACTGCAATTTCCTGCTTTACTTATTAACATAATTTTTCACACAGTTTATTAGTTTAGAGAAATTAGGAAAAAAAGATATCCTGTTGGTGACACAACCTCTTCCAGGCCAAAACCAAATTTTTTAAGTAGTATGGACATCTATAATAATAACCTATATGTTTCCTGCAGCCGATTTTGTTGGTATACATAGTTATAAACAAATGAAGATAAAAAAACGTTAAATTTTTGCTTTTTTCGTCTATTACCAAATTTTAAACAAATTTGAGAGTAAGAAACTCATAAATCGTAAAAAAAACTTCAATCTGACGTTCGCTGAATATGTCTGTCCTTAGTCTATTGGTTGCTTAGAAAATTGCAAAATATATAATAAATTTTGAGTTTTTATAAATATTCATAACTTATGTAAAAATTAATTAGAACCTTCTTATTAAACGGAATGGTGAGACTTCTGGTGCTTAAATCATACCCTAAATTTCAAAGCAATTGGTCAAATAGTTTAAAAGTTATTTGATTTGTTTATCCCAAATTAATTTTTTTTATGCATTAAGTTACTTTGCAAGTTACAATAATAATTTGGAAAGTTTAGGACGAAGAAGATTTACACTATTAATTTAATTAAAAAAAATGACAAAAAATAATTCTAAGTGTTGCAAAATATTTTGCAAGAGTATGTGAATTAAAAAAGGGGGGCTAACTTCATCCCTAATTGTCCTAGGACAATTATTGTTTTCCTTTCTAAATGTGTATAAAAATTTAGTCTTTCTAAATATGAAAAAATCATTTTTCTACGAGTAACGGTTAAAAAGTTATTCTAATTGTTTTTAAGTAAGCAAAAAATCGACATGTTTTGCAAAATAATTTTACAGTGTTTAAAATTACTTTTTGTCATTTTTTTTTAATTAAGTTAATAGTATAAATGATCTTCTTTCATAAAATGTCCGAAATTTTATTGTCCCCTCATAATTTTCTGACTTATAGTGTTGCAAAAAAATGATCTTGGGATAAACAAATTAAATAACTTTTAAACTATTTGACCAATTGCTTTGAAATTTAAAATACAATTTAAGCACAAGAAGTCTCAGCATTCTATGTAATAGGAAGGTTCTCACTACTTATTTTTACATAAGTTATGAACATTTATAAAATCTCAAAATGTATGCCTTATTTTGCAATTTTCAAAGCAACAAATAAGGATAGACATATTCAGCAAACACCATATTGAAGTTTTTATATGATTTATGAGTTTCTTATTCTCGAAGTTTAGAATGCTTCACTTCTTAGTAATAGACGAAAATAGCGAAAATTTACCGTTTTTTAATTTCCATTTGTTTATAACTATGTATATCATCAAAATCGGCTCCAGGAAACATACAGGATATTAATATAGATATCCATAATACTCAAAAAATTTGGTTTCGGCCTGAAGCGGGATGTGTCACGAGAAAAATCTTATTTCTCTGGACTATATCGCTCTGCGACCATTCAGGAATATAGTTTTTGCCGTATTCTCTAGGAATTGCTGCTTTTTCTGATGTTACTATTGCTTCCTTCAATCTCTCGTATTTACACTTTTTGGTAGAATCCAACCTACGTCTTTATCAAGATTACTAGACAAAGCAGGCCAGTTAGCTTTCCTGAATTTCCATCTGGAGCATAACAACAATCTTATAATTGGAATGTTAATACCGATTTTGATCAGAATAGAGCGGTGATGGCTATGGGGGAAATCGGATATGACTCTTCTTGATGTTAGTAGAATGCTTCTATTTGTTGTCAGTGGTAAGAAGACAAAGATCGGGGTTATAATCCCCTTTCCAAGCTGCAGATCTGAAAGTGTCACTATCCTTGGCGTCGAATAGAAGGTGGATACCATATTCTTCTGATCATTTCAAAAGGGACGAGCCATTTTTGTCATTTCCAGAGTATTTTCACATCTCATGGTAAGTGTTAAAATCCGATACATATATTTACGGCTGGGTGTTCGCAGGATGCTTGTAAATATTAGCTATTGTGATATCTCCGATCAGAGTTACCACGTGGATGTTGTTCTTGGTAAAAGTGGAAATTAATGCTGCATTTGGTATGTTTGTGCGTACAAAGGTTGCTACATCATAGACTCCATCGTAGGTAGCACTCAGTAGATCATAGCCTGGTATTTTTTCGCTTGAGCCCAATTTGACTTTATATATCAATGTGTTTCTTGTATTGCGACCATGGCAATATCGTTTTCATTTATTAATATGGACAGAACTCATTTTGTTCTGCTTATGCCTTCTATATTAACTTGGCCAACTCGTACACTGGGTCCGAGTTCTTTTGCCAATTGGTCCTTAGAAAGTTTAATTATTGGCAGTGGCATCTTTATTAACTTTGAAACCTGTAATTTCTTTCTACCAGGAGATCTTGTGAAATATTGTCTGGCGCCACTTATGCTAGTTTATTTAGTTAAAGAAAAAAACACTGGATATTCTCCCACTTTCTCGGTAAGCAGTTGTCTATTCTTTGTTGTGAATCTTCTTAACCTTTAACTACCCGCGCATCAAGTTATAACATAACTACACGCGTGGCGTACTTTATACTCCACAAGAAAATACACTTATAAACAGCGGAAATAAAATTACTAAAAAAAAAATTTTTGAACTGTGATTTTCTACGGGAGAAATAGTATTGTTTATAAAGAAAAATATATTTTGTGCCATAATAACTAAAAAACAATTGAAATATGTACTTATATTACTACTTATATTAACATAATCGTGGCATATATTGTCCACCACCGGAAACCACAAATAATAAAGTGTAAATGCGCATTCTTCCCAGAACGCCGCGCCGATTAGAACGAAACTAAAACCAAATTGTAAAGCACATTTCAGTGATGGGTTAGGGCAGTGTTTCCCAAACGTATCTAAAGCGCGACCCCTTTTTGTTAAAAAAATTGTTCACGACCCCCTACTCATCACCCAAACCAAAATAGCGACAAAAATAGCGTGCCTAATTTACAACTGATGGTTTCTCAAATTTTATTTTACTTTACTGTTTAAATTCAAACTAAATACATTTAATAAATTCAACAATTATTTTAATAATTGCGATCTGTCCACTAGTACACTAGTAGTACTTCTGCCAGACTAGCATTTACAATAAAAATAAATAATAAAAAGTCGACTGCACATTGTACACCGCGACATCTTTGTGTCTACATCGCAATACTTTTCCATGATATTCGCGAAGGCTCTACTCCTGACTTCGCTACTATATGGCACTCTGGAACGTTCTCGTAGCCTCGTTTTGGCTTTATATAAGCGGCGATGTGCAATGAGACCTCAGTTCGAAACAGCACGTTGTGGCGAATCCAGCGGTATTAAGTAATGAGTAAATATTTTGCGACTTACGTATTCCCGTTTACGTATTTACGTCTACGATAAATTACAAATTATGGATAAGTTTTTAAAAAGAAGTGCAGAACCATCTACGTCTGAAAGTGGCAGTAATAAAAAGAAAAACAGACTTTACAGTGATGAATATCTTAAATATGGTTTTACCATTATTTCCAATAAACCACAATGTGTTATTTGTGGAGAAGTATTGTGAAACGAAAGCATGAAGCCATCAAAGTTACTACAAGCAACTCAAGCAAATAGCAAACATCCAGATAAAAAAGACAAACCCGTAGAATTTTTTGAAAGAAAGCTGAACGTCCTTCACAAACAGCAAGATACTTTTCAATTGGCAACCACTACTAATGAAAAAGCATTATTAGCAAGTTATAAAGTTGCTTATCGCGTTGCCAAAACTAGTAATCCGCACACAATTGCTGAAAATCTGATTTTGCCAGCAGCTGTTGAAATGGTATATATAATGATTGGTGAAAAAGAGTCTGCAAAATTAAAAACAATACCTCTGTCAAATAATACTATCCAAAGAAGAATTAGTGATATGGCAGAAGATATTCAAGCGCAATTTGTGGAAAATCTTAATAAATGCACGTACTTCTCTCTTCAAATGGACGAATCCACGGATATATCTAACTGTGCCCAATTTATTACGTTTGTAAGATATGATACAAATAATGGCATTCAAGAAGATATTTTATTTTGTTCCCCATTGGAGACCAATACCACTGGAAAATGTTTATTCGACAGTTTTGTGAAACGCACAAGTAAATATGTTATTGACTGGGGAAAATGTATTGCTATATGCACAGATGGCGCTAAAGCTATGACAGGACATCAATCTGGTCTTGTCGTCAGATTACAAGAAATAATGCCTAATGCCACATGGAGACATTGTTTTTTACATCGAGAAGCTCTGGCGTCAAAAGCTTTACCTCCTGAAATGGACTGTGTTATGAAATCCATCATTAAAGTTGTAAATTCCATTAAAGGAAAAGCTTTACAGACCCGTATTTTTCGAAAAATCTGCGAAGACATGGGTGCTATATTTCAAAATATTCTTTATCACACCGAAGTAAGGTGGCTTTCAAGGGGCAACGTCTTAAAAAGAGTATTTGACTTAAGAGCAGAGCTTTTAATGTATTTGAAAGATGAGAAGTCCCCATATGAAAATCAATTTTCCGATCCTATTTGGCTTTTGAAACTAGGTTTCCTTGCTGATATATTCGAACAATTAAATATTTTGAACAGTAATTTGCAAGGTCGCGACATTGATATAATTACAGCCACAGATAAAATGAAGGGGTTTATAAGAAAAATCGATTTATGGTCAACTTCACTTGGCAAAAAACAGCTCGATTCATTCCAGTGCGTTCAGGAAATTATAGAAAATGTATGTTACAGTGCTACAAATTTTGAACAAGTTTATGCAGGCATGCAAGTTACTTTGCTTAATTTAAAACAACAGCTCTGTGATTATTTCCCCGAAGAAATTCAAAACAGTTACGACAGTTGCAGATGGATACTGAATCCGTTTTTAGCCGATTCCTTTCAACATGCTGAAATACCAATAAACATGAAAGAACAACTTATTGAAATATCAAGTGATGGAATGTTGAAGCTCCAATTTTTTTCCCAGAACCCGGACGAATTTTGGACCAAAAAGATGCAGGAATACCCTCAGTTGGCGAATGAAGCTGTAAAATGTTTGGTTCCATTTGTAACATCATATTTATGTGAGTTAAGTTTCTCGTCTATGACTGCCATTAAAACAAAAGTCTGAAATCGTCTCGTACTTGAAAACGATATAATTGTGTGTGTCTCAAATACACAGCCTAGATTTGAAAGACTAGTTTCAAAAAAACAGGCGCATGGGTCTCATTAACATTGTAATATTTGACTTTATTTTTTTCTTTTACTTTTAAGGACTTTTAATATTTAGTTTTATGTTTCGTTTGATAATTAATTGTTAATTTTTATTTACGGCTTTATTAAAATAAAAATACATGATTTAACAAAGTAGTGTTTTTGTCTTATTTTGGAAATTTCCGGCGACCCCCCTAGTACCTCATTGCGATCCCCCAGGGGGTCGCGACCCACACTTTGGGAAAACTGTGTTAGGGAGATAAACAAGGTCAAAAAGTAAATTTTTAAATATATTTGCAGTAGAATTCTTATATCTGGCGTACAAAATACGCCAGCGCGTGTAGTTAAAGGTTAAACAATATAAATATTTTGTTTTTATTTGGATTATTTTTAGTGGAATTTTTTGCCCTGTTTTTAAGCTATTATCTTCCTTTAATAGAACTTATTTTTTAGTGTTACTGAATTATTTACAAAAGTCAAACAGTAATATGCATTTTTTTAAATTATTTCTTTTATCATTATCTTGTATTTTCAATTTATTATTTCACGTTTTACATTAACAAGTAGGTACATAAGGAGTACGAGTAAAACGAGATTTTTTTGCTTCAGTTCTTAAAGTGATTGGATTACCTTTCTTGGTATTTCTATTTTTTGATTATCCGATCATTTAATTCTAGTTTAATGTACTTAATGATGTGTTAAATAACAAATTAATGATTTTTCGGCAAAAATTAGTTTCGTGGTCAATATCCATCGATGCCTGAAGATGTTCGCAAAACGTACGAAAAAGTATATTAGTATGGTGTCTTTAGAAAAACAGTGCACTCAATTTTAATTATAAACATTTGATTTTACTTGTCTATTTTAAAACTTAATTAGGAACTCTCCGAAAATTATAATTTTATGGGCAATAATACGTTTATCAATCTTTATTAAACCAAAATTTTTTAAATATCAAATTAATATATTTTTATGGTGTTTTATTCCATTTTGTTCTAGACAATTTTTTACTTACAAATTTTGCTTAAGTAGCGTATATTCTAGACAGTCATTGACACCATTGTAGTCGTAGAGAGGTTCTCGTTTCTTGGAATAATTGATAATCGTGTTTTATAAATTTGTTACATTTGATCCAATAAGTAACACCCCTCCAAAGGTACCTCTTCTTGATTAGAACTATAAATATTTCACTCAATGGTCCACTAAAACAGTCTCCTTTGTACCTTTCCAACAGTATCACAAGAAAAGTAATTGCCAACGTAAGTAATTTCTCAGAATTTTATTACGTTATTTGTTGTATCTTTTATTGTTATAAAAATTTTAGTGATTGAAACAAATCAAACATTTCAAGAATCTGCTAAAGTTTTTAAAGGAATGATTGGTCAAATTAGCTTGTAATGAAATTGTAAAATCTAACGTTTAAATAATGATTTTCAATGACTGGATTGTTTGTTTTTACTGCTAAAATTAACCCTATTTTATCAATTTTTTCTAAAATATTTTTGCAATTGTTGTATTTGTAAACGTTTTTATAGATATGATTTTGGAGATATTTGTCTTTACACAAGAAATTTATTAAATCTTTCTTTTTTATATTGGTCTTTACACCATATTTTCTTCTTTAATATTGTTCTGAGTGTCATTTTATAATCCGTTAATTTTTTACTTCGCCTTAGGATTTCAGATCCTCCTTTTGTATGCTATGTTACGAAGTAAGGTTATTTTGTTTCTCGCATTTTATTTTTTTGTCTAGTCAAATTTTGTACAGATTAAGAACTATTTTTTCTACTTGAAATATTAGTTTGATTTTTTTTATTGGTTAAATTCTTTGTTTTTGAAATATAAAGTTTCCATTGTATAAAGCAAGTGTTGAATACTTTTATCAGCACTTAAGTTTAAATTTTATTAAACTGTATTAACTACGTCTTGCTTAAATTTTTCATTAATTAAATTCTTTGTTTTTGAAATATTAAGCTTTTGTTGTATAAAGCAAGTTTTGAATACTTTTATCAGGACTTAAGTTTGAATTTTATTAAGCTGTATTAACTAATTATTGCTTAAATTTTTCATTAACCCGGGAGTAGTCGTGCTCACTTCTGTAACGTGAATAGTCGCGTGTTAGATTCTATCTCAAAATACGAATTTAAATACGAATTTACAACAAATTTTTATTTTATAGTATTTTATTTTACTTGTTATGTTAGAAATATTATTTCTAACAATTATTAAAGCTAATTGGCTATCCCCAAAGCCATAAATTCCACAAAAAGAAAAATAAGAAGAACAAAATACACCTCTCCTCGAGGCACTTACGAAATTTTTTCAAAATTGCAAAATTTTTCATCAAGTTATCGCGAAAAAGGATAAAATGTCAGATTCTATCTAACGGCGCGACTACTCGCGGGTTAATAAAATTCTTTGTTTTTGAAATATATAAAGCTTTCGTTGTATAAAGCAAGTTTTGAATACTTTTATCAGGACTTAAGATTGAATTTTATTAAACTGTATTAACCAATTATTCCTTAAATTTGTAATTCTAATAATTTGGCGCTATTTCTACTTTTCATATATTATTTATACTAAAATCACAATCAAGATGCAGTAGAAATAAACAAACAAAGATACTTCAATATTATGAGGAGCACTTCCTAATCATGATTTATAATGTGTAAACATTCTAAATCATGATTTGAATTGGTAAAATATATATACATTTTAAATCAGCATTTGAGAGTGCTCCTCGTAACATTCAACGTGTATATATGTGTTTATGTCTAGTTCACCTTGATTGTGAATTTAGTATATATATTGTTTATTGTCTTTTCTATAATGATCCGAAGTTTACCGGATTCCTACGAATCTTCAATATAAATCTATTTATAAGCATTTTTGTTTATACTTTTACATATTTTAACGGGTAGTTTTGTCTAATACGTCTTATGATTTCTTATCCTTTAGTCTATTTAAAGTTGTACTTATTATATTTTTAGTTGTGTATCCAGAGTCATTTGATTGTTTTTGATATAAAGGTCTTCGTTTCTGTTTGGTATCTAAATACTGGCGTAATGCAATGTTCTACTTTTCAGTTTTAGCTATTTTTGGTTTTACTCTTCACTATAAAGTTAAATGTGTCTACTAAAATACAAAAACTTTTATGTTTGTGTCTTTGTCTAAGTTAATATTAATTTTGTCGTAGTGGCTGCTATTACCTACTTAATATTTTCGTTGTGATCATATTGAATTCTTTCACTATAATTTTCTTAAATCAGAAAATAATGATTATTTTCGATAGAATGGTTGGCTAAAATTTTAGTGCTGAATTTATTGGTTTGTACATTATTTTTATGTGCAACAACCCTTTTATGTAGATTTTGATGAGTTTGTCCAATATACATGTTGATTTGCAGGCTTTACAATTACTTTATAAACAACATCTGACTGCTGATCTTTTGTAACATTGAATTTAAATTTTGAAAAATATTTTCCTGATTATTTATGTCCAACATTGACTATATTTTGCCAACATGTCCGACATTTGTTCGAAGAATTCCTTAATGTATGATAGAGATAGGTAGTATGTGTTTGAGTTAGGAAAATACTATTATTATTGTTAGGTATAGTTTTGGTTTGTTTAAGATTTGTATGGGAATTAAATTTTTTTTGATAAAATAACTTCTTTTGTTAATTATACGGTTGTAAAATTCTGGTGTATATCTTTAACTTTAACTCAGCTTTCGGAATGGTATTGTGGGCTGGATAGCTTTATTTTGCTCTGTCTGTATGGCTGAAAATATAAAGACTTTTTTTGAAATGTAATGGTCTCAAGGGATAGTACTATTAATCATAAAGATGGCTTATCTGCCCTGCATATTTCTTTCATTTATGGCTTTATCGGCTAGTTCGTCTTTAGTTATCTTTAGACCTAGGTACTTATATTCTGAAGGCATTATCCTTGTTTGAGTCTTTTTTTTACTGGAAACCCGTAAGACAATCGCTCATTTATTTTTACATTGGTAGTTATTTCTTCGTATATTCGTTTAACAGATTTATTTTTACATTGGTAGTTATTTCTTCGTATATTCGTTTAACAGATTTTATTATACCATTATGTACGTATATCTTTTCCGTAATGCTACTTATATTTTTGAAATGGTATGCTATCATAGCCTTTTTGCAAATCTACAAATTGTTTATTTATTCTCTGATTAATTGCAGTCTTTTTTCAATTATTCGGGTAATACTATATAGGACTGAACTCTGGATCTACCGGCTCTACCCTGCCTGTTCTTCTGCTTCTTCATCTCCAATTTTCATGCTAATTTAAACGAGTTTTTTTCTAATATATTGTTGTTTATCGAAAAACGGTAATTTATATTTGGAGTTTTGCCGATTTTCATTTTATTGATTTTCTCGATATGGTTGATTATTTATATTGATTTATAATTTATGGTCATTTATGGTCATTTATATTGATTGATTATATTTATATTGATTTTCTCGGGTCAAGTCCCGAATATTTGCAAGACAGTTTCATACTGTTAATTAGACGTGTAAGGAAGACCTTCACAAATGAGTTCATCAAGTCTCTCCAGAGATTTTATTTAATATCCTATTCAGTTTCCCCAACAGTATTCACTTAATAAAATTTGAAAATTGTTAGTAGTAGATGTACATAAATATGGTGAAAATTAAAGAAATAAATTCGTTATATCGTAAGCAGGTGACTTTAAGAAAAAATGCTGAAACAGGTAGATTTTTATTTTTAAATTATGATTTTTTGACAATATATATCATACTAGTGACGTCATCCATATGGACGTGATGACGTAGTCGATGGGGGGGGGGCAATGCTTATTTGTGAAATAAATATTTTTTCTATTTTCTGATACCAATAAAATGTATTTTGAATTAAATAAATTACATACAGTGAGGACGTTTGAGTTGGAATAAATTCATTATCTCGAGAATGGACAAATCTAAAGGGAAATCCTGAGACGGGTCGATTTTTATTTTTAAATTATGACTTTTTCGCATATATATCATACTAGTGACGTCATTCTTCTAGGTATGATGACTTAATCGATGATTTTTTTAAATGAGAGTAGGGGTTGTGTGATAGCTCCATTCGAAAGGTTATTTAATTCTCTATCCAGTAATATAAACATTAACATAATTATTTGTACAGGGTGTACAAAAAAATTTATTAAGTAAATTAATTTACACAAAAAGAAGAATGCCGCCAATTTTTTTAATTAAAAATACATTTTACTTCTGTCAGAAAAACAGGTAATAATGTTAATTTCACAACTAAACATTGCTTTTCTCTAAAATTCAATCTTCAAACTGCTAAGAGAGAGGTTGGTGGAAGTTTTAACATTGAATTTAAGCGATAAGCGATTTATTTGTCAAATAAACATTTCTTTCTGTTTGCTGACAATACTCAAATGTATTTTGAAATAAATGAATTACATACATTCTTCTTTTTTTTCGGAATTAATTAAATTCCAAAAACATTTTTTGGACGCCCTGTATAAATAATTATATTAACGTTAATATTACTGAATCCAAAATTAAATAAACTTTCAAATGAGCTATCACACGATCCCTACTCTCATTTAAAAAAATAATCGATTACGTCATCACGCCCAGATGGATGACGTCAATATTATGATATATATGCGAAAAAGTCATAATTTAAAAATAAAAATCGACCTCTCTCAGCATTTCTCTCCAAATTCGCTCCTTCTCGAGATAATGAATTTATTCCAACTCAAAGTCCTCAATGTATATTATTTTTTGTGAAAATTAATTTATTAAAAAAAATTTGTACACCCTGTATAAATAAGTATGAATGTGTATATCACTGAATAGATAATTGAATAATATTTTAAATGGGCTGTCACACGAACCCTATTTTCATTTAAAAAAATCATCGATTACGTCATCACGTCCAGATGTTTGACGTCACTAGTATGATATTATACAATGTCAAAAATCATAATTTAAAAATAAAAATCAACCTATCTTTTAAACTTTTCTTTAAAATGGCCGGCTTACGACATAACGAATTTATTCCTTTCACTTCCACCATACTGTATAGAAATGGAATTTTTCTATGGATGCTATACAATGTGCAACTTCTCTCACTACTTGCATACATTCAAAACGAACAATTTCTCAGGCTGTGAGAAAAGTCAGCCATTGCAGTGAGAAATATTTTTTCTCACGGGTTCAATACGTAGAATCGCTGTTTCCATGGTAACATGCACAAAACAAACACAAATATTTTTGTAAAATAAAATGTGTCAAATTAAAACTTACCAGGAATTACCTTTCAAAACTGTTCAAATATAACTGTAACTATAATTTTAAATAAATAAAAGTATGTAAATATTAAGAATATTAAATACCTACATATGTGTATAATATGTATTTTATTTCAATTTTGGCATATTATAATCTACATAAAAGCACCTAAATTATTTAATTTTAAACTTTGAACTCTTGACAAAAACGCATCCATAGAAAAAGTACAGTGTTCAACACGTGAGAAAACGACATATTTCTCCCTCGCTTGATTTGCGGCACTCAACAAACTTCTACACTCGTGAGAAAAATTTGTTTTTCTCTCTTGTTGTACAATATACTATTTCATATTTTTAAATATTAAATTTCCCATGCAATGAATTCCTTTATTAAATTAATATTTTATTTGTTTTTTAGTGAAGATGTTCAGGTTTTTCGTACTAGCTACTGCCTGTAAGTATTGTTTGAAATATAATTTTATTTTAAATTAAACGGCACTGATTATAAAAGTTTCTAAGTAAAATTATGTACACATTAGTGAGTTTTACTAGCTGTGGAAAATTATGTTACATAGTTATAGAATCAAGCTCTTTTAATTGTAATTTTTTGTAAATTTTTTAATGATTAGTAACCACTTGTCAGGTACGAAGTAAGTGATTTTAAAAAATAGTTATCTGAGCGTTTTAATTTTTTAAATATATTCTGGAAAAATTGCATAAATTATTTTATGGCAATTATGTATGTATTTCCGCAGTCATCACAAAACAGGAAAATAATATGTATTTATTCTATTACTTCTTTTCTTCAGTTTTAAATATATATTTTATTAAAATTTGCTACATACAAGATTCCCTATCTACAAAAGAAAACAATATTTGTTATAATTTATTATTTCATGAATGGTCTTCTTTCTATGCGCCTATTGTATTGAGCTTCGTGTGCAATCTCCGTGAAAATCTTTTTCCTTCTTCTTGTAGTGTCTATCCATTTCGGATGTTGGCGACCATCATGACAATGGTACTTGCACACTGCTGCTCTAAAAAGATTTGTGGTTGTTGTGTAAAACCACGTGCGTAAATTTTTCAGCCAGGAAATTCTTTGCTTTCCTGGTCCGCGTTTTCCTTCTTCTTTTCCTTGTAATATTAGTTGCAGCAGTCCATACTTTTAGCTGTTCCTCATGATGTGACCGAGGTGTTTAATTTTGGCTGTTTCTATTGTGGTTAACAACTCTTTTTCTTTTTGCATTCTCAGCAAAACACCCTGATTAGTAACGTGGTCGTGGAAATCTTTAACACATAATAAATATAGATTTTCTCTTGTTTGTATTTAGTCCCTACGAGACGCAATCATGACTTTTGATTTCTTCTTCTCCTCTAGTCTTCAAAGATGTTTAGAAATTTGTTCAAAATCTCTATGGTGATTAGATATAAAAGATAGGATGTTTTTTACCTTTACTGGTATTATGTAGATACAGGGCAGTATTTATTATGTTTGATACCGTCTCGTTAGTGGCAGATTGTTTTAAATCTGCTTTTATGTAGTACCTACTAAAGACAAATCATAGCGTTTTAGTATTTCCAATCTTGTGACAATAGATAGTTTTGAGTTACATATATCATATGTTTCGACTATGCACAAAACCTGATCACAATATTTGAGTGCTCTTTCTAATTCCCTTGAAGTGATCGAATGATATAATTTATCTTTTTATCAAGATAGATAAAGCCTAAAATATAGAGGATTAACACTACTCAAATGGCTCCTAAAATTATTTGTGGATAATATAATAAATATCGGAGTAGTACCAGCGGAATGGAAGGAACGTCTCCTGCTACCGATACTCAAAAAGGGAGACTCGAAAAATCCTGAAAATTATAGAGGCATAAGTCTGATGAACAGCACATTAAAATTGTTGACGGCAGTCATAAAAGATAAAATCGAGAAAAAAGCGAACATGGCAGATGAACAACAAGGCTTCCGGAAGAACAGCAGCACAATAGATGCAATTTTTATTATCAGACAAATAGTAAAAAATTCTATTGAATATGTAAAACTAGCATACATATGGTTTGTAGATTTAAAAAGTGCTTTTGACAGGTTGAGGCGAAATGACATCTGAAATTTATTACAAGCTGAACAAATAGACCACCAAATAATAAGGCTAATTAATTAAATTAACAAGAACAACAAGACCAGAATAATAATGTCAACAGGAGAAACAGAACGCATAGAACTAAAAGGAAGAATCCGCCAAGGAGACTCGCTCAGCCCATTGTTATTCAATATGGTGATGAATCAAATAATTCACGAAGTAAGAAAACGACATGGATACCACATGGGAGCGCATAAAATTACGATACTATGCTATGCCGATGATGCAGTACTAATTGCTGATAACGAGGATAACCTACAAAGGCAGCTCCACACTTTTAATATCACAGCAAATAAATTTAATATAAGAATATCAGTAGAAAAAACTAAATATATAGTGATAAGTAAAGAGCCGCATAGATGCAAGTTAGAAATAGACGGCAAAATTGTAGAACAAGTAATGAAATTCAATTACCTAGGAGTAGAGATCACTAGTGACAGGAATATAAGAACAGAGACCACAACACAAGCAACAAAAGCGGCAAGTGGTTGCTCCGAGAAACCATATGGAGAAACAAATATCTGACAACGGAAAGCAAAATAAAAGTATACGAGACAACAGTAAGACCTCTAATATATGCAGCGGAGACAAGGACCGATACAAGAAAGACGAAACAACAAATCAACAATATCGAAATGAAAGTATTAAGATCAATAATAGAGGGTATATCACTAAGAGACAGACAAAACAACAGAAGTATACGAGAACGATGAAAAATTCAAAATATTAACAGGTGGATAAAAACAAGAAAGAAAATCTGGAACGAACATGTAAACCAAATGGAGCCAGATAGATTAGCGAAAATCTGTATAAACAACAAGCTGTATAGCAGAAGACCCGTAGGAAGGCCGCCGAAAAGGTGAAAAGACAACGTACAGTCAACAACAACTGAAACAGAATAGGAGTTACTCATAATTATTTATTTTTGGTAATTTTGTTGATTTGTTTTTCTTTGGTACTATGTCCATTTACATTGAAAGGTATTTAGTATCATACTATCATCCGCTTTTTCTCCTTAAGGTGTCGTCTTCTTTCGAAGGTTGTTGATCATCATAACTATATATATTCTGTTTATAGCTGCTCTAACATAGCTAGTTTGATGAGCAATTAAACCACTCTCAGATTACGCAGCCCTTACAATCGTCGCTTTCCGACACTACGCTTTCCTAAAATATCTCCCTTCGTGATATTGTGCAGAAGATGTTATTTTATTATTTAAAGATGAGAGAAGGAAGAAGTATAGGAAGCAGGAAAGTGTCATGGTTGAAAATTTTAAGGGACTGGTTTAAATGCATTTCCATCGAACCCTTCAGAGCAGCGGTAGATAGAATAAAGATAGTGATGCTGATATTCAACCTCCGATTGGGAGACGGAACTTAAGGAAGAAGATTTCTTTTGATATAAGTCCTGGTCTTCATCTGGCTCGTTGTTCAATCGGCCCTTTTCGGTCAAAAACGTTTCTGACTGTTACACCTTTCTCTCACTCGATTATGTACATCCCCTACCATTTAAGACGTGTTATCTTAATGAATTTTACGTGAGGTTCCCAAAACTTCTATACAACTAAAAGTTGCAATGCAGGCGCCTTAAACCGTGCTCTTTTAGTCCTCCATATATTTTTCTTAGGTTTTTTCGCTTGAAACGTTTAAACAGTTCTTGGCCTTTCTGTGTTGATCCTTGACCTTCCGTGACCTGCTTTCCCCATGTGTTAGCACTGGTCGTATTAGTATTTTTGCAAACTGTCACTTTAAATGCTCTGGTTAGTTTTGAGACCATCTGTCTTGTCAAGTCATAGTATCACTTATTGGCAAGCACTTTTCTTCTTTGAATTTCTTCACTTACATTGTTATCTTTAGTCAACAGCGAGCCTAGATATGTCAAGGTGTCCAGACCTATCATTCCTTAATCGAGATCTAAATGCAGTTTTAATATTTTAAAAGAATTGTAGTTGTGTTTCTTGCATGTGCGTGATTTTTACCAAATAAAAGTTTGCTGTTTTTTCTTCTTGTCTTAATATTTAAATGACTTTTTATTTTTGTTTGTACTTATAGTAACAACGATCTCAGCCTCAGGATCTAAGCAGCAGAAGAATGAACCCGTAGTTCTTGAACCCTTTCCAGATGGCTCTTACGTTTCTTACAGTCACTTCGATGAAAACAGCGTAGGCGGACATGGACATGGAGGCGGCGATTATGATACTGGCAAAGCAACTGGTGCTGAATTGGCTAGCCTTGCTCACTCGTCGGCTGTTCAAGCAAACAACGCAGTTCAGAGTCAACACACAGCGGGTAGCCAAGCGGCATTTGGTATCAAAAGTAGTTTAGCTAGTGCTGCATATGGGGTAACTATTATGTTTATTTCTAGATTAAAAGTAAATTCATAAAATTATAATATTTTGTTTAAATACAGTTAAAATAGCTATTTGTATAACAAGGGAGGAAAGTGCCACTTTTCCTCCCGAGAATGAAGTTTACTGCCCGACGCGTAGCGAAGGGCAGTAATCATTCAAGGGAGGAAAAGGCACTTTACTCCCATGTTATACATATGACTTTTCCACCCTCCTCAAATAACGGTCATTTTTTTATTTTTAAATAATTTGCTTATGTACATAACAAACAAAATTTATTAGAGAACTAAAACTAACAAGTAGTTACATTATAACTGTCAACCATCAAATTTAAGTCAAATTATTAATGTAAACATTGTTAAATCAAAATAACAATTTACTGTCATTATGCAAAATACAAGGTGTTCTATAAATAAACGTTTAAATGTATAGATATTTCCGTAATAGATAATAGAATATTGTATAGGGTGTCAATAAGTTATTTCATCAATGACATAGCATGACGTCACTTTTACTTTTACTCCCTAGGGAGAAAAATTACGACTTTGCTCCCTAAAAATAGGTCAGGAAAAGTATACTTTCGGTAGGGGTAGGTGGAAATAGCTATTTGTATAACAAGGGAGGAAAGTGCTACTTTTCCTCCCGAGAATGAAGTTTACTGCCCGACGCGTAGCGGAGGGCAGTAATCATTCAAGGGAGGAAAAGGCACTTTACTCCCATGTTATACATATGGTTTTTCCACCTTCCTCAAATAACAAGTCATTTTTTTATTTTTACTTAATATATTTATATAACTAACCAACAAAATTTATTAGAACTAAAACCAACAAGTAGGTACATTATAACTGTCAACTGTCAAATATAAGTCAAATTATTAATGTAAACATTGTTAAATCAGAATAACAATTTACTGTTTTTTACCATTCTGCAAAATACAGAGTGTTTCTAATAAACGTTAAAATGTATAGATACTTACGTAATAGAAAATAGATATTGTACAGGGCGTCAATAAGTTATATTTCATGAATGAAATACCATGACGTCACTTTTACTTTTCCTCCCTAGGGAGGAAAAGTACAACTTTGCTCCCTAAAATCAGGTCCGGAAAAGTATACTTTCGTTAGAGGTAGGTGGAAATAGCTATTTGTATAACAAGGGAGGAAATTGCTACTTTTCCTCCCAAAAATGAAGTATTCTCCTTTTCATGAACATTTTTCAGTGCGTCACAAATTATAGAAAAAAAGGTAAGTCCGTGATAATACATATTTATGACATTTATTCTAACGTGACATTTTAGTTAAATCTGACAGTTGTCAAATTTTATTTTCAATTTGGAATAAAACCAAATCAATTGTGTCTATTGCATTTATAAAATGGTATTTTCTTTCATTTGTATAGTCTTATAAATTGTACAGATTATATTGATAATATTATTATTTTATTTAATAAATAATTCTTTTTTGATTATGGCGCCATCTATCGACAACTAGAATAATCACCGAACTAGAATAATTACCGAAGTATTCCCAGACGTGCCTTTTTTTCTGTCACATACAATTTAATGCGTTAGAGAGTAATCGAAAAACTGTGACGCACTGAAAGATGATCATGAGAAAAAGAATATACTGCCCGACGCGTAGCGGTGGGCAGTTATCATTCGAGGGAGAAAAAGGCACTTCACTCCCATGTTATACATATGATTTTTCCACCTTCCTCAAATATCAAGTAATTTTTTTCATTTTTAAATAATTTATTTATGTAACTAACTGACAAAATTTATTAGAGCACTAAAACTAACAAGTAGTTACAGTATAACTGTCAACTGTCAAATATAAGTCAAATTATTAATACATTGTTAAATCAAAATAGCAATTTACTGTTTTTACCATTCTGCAAAATACAGGGTGCTCTATAAATACACGTTAAAATGTATAGATACTTACGTAATAATAGAATATTGTATAGGGCGTCAATAAGTTATTTCATCAATGACATACCATGACGTCACTTTTACTTTTCCTCCCTAGAGAGGGAAAGTACTTTCCCTCCCTAGGGAGAAAAAGTACGACTTTGCTCCCTACAATCAGGTCAGGAAAAGTATACTTTTGCTAGAGGTAGGTGGAAAGCATATTTTTTATACATATGTTAGTTTGATAAGAGATGTTAAAATCTAAACCTTGATTTTTTAATTTTTACTAATCCAGTACCTAATCAATATTATTGATTTCTTTACATTTACCTTATCATTCAGTAGGCCTGAAAATACTGAACTTTATTATAGTTAATTATAGCGAAGTTAATTTTAAAACTTTATTCATGAATTTATGCTTTTAATTTAAGTGATATGCTGTCTTAAAAAGCTTTCTCCTATTTTTGAATGAGTTTATTTGTTGCTTTCTTGTACTGTCACTGATTTGTCTTGTATCTCTTTGTAAAATTGCCTGCCGCAAATATTTTTTTCTGTTTATGCTTTCCATACATCCATCATCAAAGTATTTTATATTTTTTAGTCCGTTTTACTCCTCGTGCTTACTTCGGTTTTCTTCTTTAACTTCTGTTACCTTTTGCCTTACTTAAAAATCTATACAAATCTTAAAATAAAGATGTCTCTGAAGGTATTTCCTTGTGGAACCTTTATGTTAGATACTATGTTTACTGTAAATTAACCGTAATTTAAGTTTACATATGTTAAACATTTTAAACTAGAGGACTTTTAACAGGTATTGGCAATATTTTTAAGGTGCGATGAGACGAATTAATTCACCTTTAAGTTAAGAAATCATGAGGAAAATTTAGGAAAAAACCCATGACACAATCCCAAATTGACTTGTTCTTCTTCTTCTTCTTCTTCCTCTTGACAGTCAATTCTGTTTGTTCATTGGCGGTTTGATAAATACCTCTATGGAAGGTTGTCACTCCATCTTTTATGTGGTCGTCCGATACTTCTTCTGCCTATTGGTTATTTATCTCTTCATATTTTGACTAAACGGGTCGCTTATGTATATTCCATTTTTTTATACATTCATACACTGTACGTTACATTTTCTTCTAATATCTTCACTCCTCTTTCGATCTCTCAGCTTATTTCCTGTAATTCTTCTCAGTACTCTCATTTCTGCCGTTTCTTGTTGACTTTATATTGTGGTTGTGTCGGATCCTATTTCTGATGAATATGTGACTATTTCTGATGAATATTGAAGCGTTTTACATGTCTGCTCATATGGGAACAAGGAAAGACTATCTATAGAGATACTGGGGGGTAAGAATGGGGCTAAAGAAGAAGAAGCAGACACATAAAGCCTCGTTGCGGGACGGCAGCTCATTTGTTGTGCGGGAGCTAGGTCGTAGATTCGTTAGGGAGGGTGAAGGGGTGTTAAGATGACTACACTACCATAACTAAATACATAAGGGTACTTACTCTGACTAGAGGATCTTTCTACTATTTAACAAAAAGGGACGCCGTTTGAAATAAATCCTCTATTTCACCTATGGGTACTTACTGGATACTTTCTTACTTACGGGTACCAATCGGGGGGACAATCATCATTGATTCCTCTTTGGGGTTACATTGGGACAACATCTTTCCTTATTATTGGCTTCTATGCCATATTCTTTCTTTTCTCCTGAACTAAAACTTTCATACAGTTGCATTAGTTTTCTGTTAAAATTTTTCCAAAGGCTACAGAAATGAGATGATAGATACACTTTCACAAACATTTATTTAAAACTTTACGGTGTTTTTTTTTTTAAACAAACAAAAAAACTTTTAACAGGAAATGATTTTACAGGACAAAATATCTACAAATCTTTTACATTACAAAAAAAATCTTCAATTTAACATAACAAAAGAATGACAAAAGAACTTGTTGGACAGTGTATGTCAAAACAAAATTTTGACGCAGCTGTCAAAGGTCAAAGTCACTGTCATTTTAATTTACAAGTTGCATCATGAAAGCACAAACAACTATTATTTTTCAAAACTCTTTACCAACAAAAATATTTATCCATTTGGGATCCTTGCAAAATTTAAAAAAATATATCATACCATATTTAAACAAAATCCTTTATCACACGTCACAAACTACACGGAAAGGGGGTTCATCTACAAACAAGCAGAGTCATCGACCTGAGGTGGGCTTCATGGCTTCCTTTTTATTTCGGGGCAATCAACTGGATAAACATCACGGGACTGGAACTCAAAATGTCTACATCAGGACATCAATCGGGACTCGGAAGACTTCATTTAAACAGGAACTTGGACAAGATACAGGGACTTCATACCACGCCGGCGTATAGTACTGCGTCACAACTCAAACACAGTGTAAGAGCACCCAACTTCACTACGGGGTAAAAAAAAAACATCGTGCCCTCACACTAGATCTTCCAGAACGACATACTATACCCTTTACCGGCGGGTAACAAAAGGCACCACGCCCTTTTGGGGTGAGTCGGCAAGCGATCTTCACGCTTGAAGAAATCAAACCGGACTGATCTGCGCTTCGGTCTGAAGCCACAGATCGGGGAAAATACGACGGAAGTACCGAGCGATTTTGATCCTTAGGGATGCTTAGTTGACAAGAACTCAACTTTCAGTTCAAGATTTGTTCTAGAAAGTTCATCTACGCATTAGAACTGTACTTTTGTCAACACTTCTTACAAATTCTGTTTTTGCGTCTCAAATAAACAGGAATCTTGTAACACATTGAAATGTTGCTGCAATACTTCATGGCTGTATACAGGGTCGGCTTGGGATCTTATAATGATATTGAACTTCACAAAATAAATTAAAAAAATAGACATTCTTTTTGGGAATTGGGATATTAAATTAATGTTGGAGTTTTTTCAAACGTTACAAAGCCTCCGCGCAAAAGAGAAACCTGGATAAGATTATCCAGTTTTCGATAACAAACAGAAAAAAATCCAACATGGACATCTTAGGTGTGACAGGACAACAATATCAAAATATTTAGATAATGGCTAGTGGGGATTAAACAAAACAAAAAAGTCGTTAGGGATTGGGCTAGCGTGCCATCAATCGCCAGACTCTTTAAAGTCGAGTAGACTTAAATGTTTCTTGACTCTACAAAGAACTGTAGGTGACAAGAGTTTCTGTGCCTTGGGAAAGAAACTAAACTTGTGCCCTGTGTGGACCTCGCTGACATCCACAGCAGTAACACAAGTGACATACCAGGGCAGACACAGCCTTGTCACCTCGTTGCCTAACCGCGAGCGGTTCTCAAAAACTAAAAAAAATCATTTGAGCTCTAGGCTCAGCAGATAGGCATCTGCCTAAACTCCACTAAACGCCTAGCGAGTTTCAGGGAATTTTGTTGGCAACGGTTCAGCAAAAATGAGGATTTAGACAATCCAATCTAAATACCTCAGTGAGACAAAATCTCACCAACAACTTACTTCAACAACTCATTCAAACAAAACAGGGCTAGACAAAAGGGTATATGACAACAACAAGGACTAAAATCAAGACAATATTAACAAGGGGGGAGGGGGGATACGTGTGACAACAACAAAAGACCGAAAAGACTAGTATACTGGGTTCAAACAGGATATCAAACTTTTTAAACAAGACTAAGGGAAATGAACGCAACATATGATATAGAGAACACTACATCATTACGTTTTCAATCAACAGTCCAATCCAGGACATAAGAACCTTTCATGAACGTTCACTAGACAACTCTCTCATTTTCAAATCACAAGCTGGGGAAAGACTTCATTTTCAAAACAGGGCTACACTTCACTTTTCGAAACAGGGGATAGACTTCATTTTTCAAGACAGGGGGGTTGGGCTTTACTTTTCAAAACTGGGGGCATTTCATTTCTCAAGACTGGGGGCATTTCACTTCTCAAGACTGGGGGTGGACTTTATTTTTCAAAACGGGGGGCTACTTTTTCAAAACAGGGGGTGAAAGCAACACGCAAGGGGAAGACCAAAGGGACATTGGAAAGTATGACAGTTCTGACGAACAACCGCTTCCATTTATCGACCGAAAGCAAGCTTCACCTGTACTCAACGCGGCCAGATCCTAACCTCACCAGCCTTGTCACAGCTTCTGCTCTTGGCCTACTTTCAATCAACAAAGAGAAGAGAGGTCAACTAACTATTCGCCAAAAAAAATCAAACTCCAGCACGGACACGGGCTAACAGACAACACGGGCTAATAGACAACACGGGCTAATAGACAACACGGGCTAATAGACAACACGGGCTAATAGACAACACAGGCTAATAGACAACACGGGACAACAGACAATGGGCTCTAAAACTTCCAGACAAAACAGGGATAGACAAACAAACAGACAACAACATACTTTTTGACTTCTAGATATACTCAGGGGCTTACAAACACAAACAATATTGAAATTTGGTTCCTATATGAGCTCACACGGGATAAGACATTTCTTGCTCCGACTACTAATGAAAGTGTTCACAGATAGCTGAACAACACTTCCTTCATCACGAGTATTACACTTGTGACATGTCAGATACAAAAAGACATACTTCATTCACGGGGGGACTTCAACTACTTCACTGGGGGGAGACTTCAACTACTACTTCACGGGCTCTTTTTAACTAACCTCTGGCATCCTTTTGACACCTACAAAGATAGATTAGTCAAAAAAAAAAAAAAACAAGGGGCAACACAGACAAGGGGGGGGCTTTTTCAGGGGCTAACTTCTACACTTCAAGACAGTTATTCTCAAACAGTGTCGACAGAGAACGCTATCTTCAAATCTAAAAGTGACAGCTTTTCTCCTGGCTGCTTGAAAAAAACACAGAAGTGGGGGGCCTCTCCACGGTTTCCCTCTTCACTTCTTCACGGGGCCACTTCTCAAGGGGATGACTTCTCAATGGGATGACTTCTCCAACTAACCTGTGGCATGACATACACCAACAGAGATAGGCTTCGCTGGAAAAACAAGGGACTACTCTCACACAGACTATACGGGGCTAAGCTCATACACGGACCATACCAACAACATCACACATCTAATCAAATGACCAAATCAATAAATCACAAAAAACGATTATTCTGTAAAAAAAACTGTTGATCTATAGGAATACATGCAAAAAATACAACATACTGTTATACTTCATAATTGGATTCAATATTCAAAATATTTAACGTTACTTTTAATCAAAATTTTCAAAAAAATTTTACGTTACTTTTTTATTCAACTGTTTGTCTATATATATTTCATCAATATTTTCAAAAAAATTCAAATCAATGCTTTCATCATGGGTACAATATCAATACAATACAGTTAGTACGCTACAATAACATACAATTCTGTTCTACGATACTTACAATACAATACAATACCAGTATACATATGGGGTTACAAGTTAAATACACTATGATGTATGAAATGGTACATGCCCATACAATCAACAGCACGACCAAATCAACATCACAACAAAATGTGTACTTACTTACACCTCTTTGGAAAAATTATTAACATTCTGCAACAAAAACTACAAAAATGGGCTCTTTCATGGGGACTAACAGACTGAAACAGTTTCGGGGGCACTAAAAGACATGAAACAGTTTCGGGGGGGCAAGACAAGAGGAATCTGGGCTAAACTACATGGGAAGACTGGGGCGATATCTACTCAGGTCAAACTTCAGGGTGTACGTTACAAATGTAACACTAAGTGGGGGGTGGCTAAAGACATTGGGGACTAGTAGATAGGCTAACTACTAGTTGAACATGTCTACAAGCTAGACTTGTAACAGTGGGCATACAAAACATGACACGAGTCGAGCTTCCATGTTATCGGAAACACTTGCACCACAAACTGAGATCGGCTACCCAAGACGGGCACTGCCTAACAGTTGTAGTACAAATGAGACCGAAAGGAGGCTAAAGGGATATGGTAGTGGGCACATGCTAATGGGGTCTAAGGGAGGCCAAAACAGACATGCCCCACGTAGTCGGGGCCATTTGAAGCATTCAACTGGACAAGACAACTACTGGATACTGAAGGAGGCAGAAAAATGAATCGGCCTCACACGTTGGGCGACATTTGATGCGTTTAGAGCCCCACACGTTGGGCGCAATTTGAAGCGTTTTGAGCCCCACGTTGGGCGCCATTTGAAGCGTTTTACATGTCTGCTCATATGGGAACAAGGAAAGACTATCTATAGAGATACTGGGGGGTAAGAATGGGGCTAAAGAAGAAGAAGCAGACACATAAAGCCTCGTTGCGGGACGGCAGCTCATTTGTTGTGCGGGAGCTAGGTCGTAGATTCGTTAGGGAGGGTGAAGGGGTGTTAAGATGACTACACTACCATAACTAAATACATAAGGGTACTTACTCTGACTAGAGGATCTTTCTACTATTTAACAAAAAGGGACGCCGTTTGAAATAAATCCTCTATTTCACCTATGGGTACTTACTGGATACTTTCTTACTTACGGGTACCAATCGGGGGGACAATCATCATTGATTCCTCTTTGGGGTTACATTGGGACAACATCTTTCCTTATTATTGGCTTCTATGCCATATTCTTTCTTTTCTCCTGAACTAAAACTTTCATACAGTTGCATTAGTTTTCTGTTAAAATTTTTCCAAAGGCTACAGAAATGAGATGATAGATACACTTTCACAAACATTTATTTAAAACTTTACGGTGTTTTTTTTTTTAAACAAACAAAAAAACTTTTAACAGGAAATGATTTTACAGGACAAAATATCTACAAATCTTTTACATTACAAAAAAAATCTTCAATTTAACATAACAAAAGAATGACAAAAGAACTTGTTGGACAGTGTATGTCAAAACAAAATTTTGACGCAGCTGTCAAAGGTCAAAGTCACTGTCATTTTAATTTACAAGTTGCATCATGAAAGCACAAACAACTATTATTTTTCAAAACTCTTTACCAACAAAAATATTTATCCATTTGGGATCCTTGCAAAATTTAAAAAAATATATCATACCATATTTAAACAAAATCCTTTATCACACGTCACAAACTACACGGAAAGGGGGTTCATCTACAAACAAGCAGGGTCATCGACCTGAGGTGGGCTTCATGGCTTCCTTTTTATTTCGGGGCAATCAACTGGATAAACATCACGGGACTGGAACTCAAAATGTCTACATCAGGACATCAATCGGGACTCGGAAGACTTCATTTAAACAGGAACTTGGACAAGATACAGGGACTTCATACCACGCCGGCGTATAGTACTGCGTCACAACTCAAACACAGTGTAAGAGCACCCAACTTCACTACGGGGTAAAAAAAAAACATCGTGCCCTCACACTAGATCTTCCAGAACGACATACTATACCCTTTACCGGCGGGTAACAAAAGGCACCACGCCCTTTTGGGGTGAGTCGGCAAGCGATCTTCACGCTTGAAGAAATCAAACCGGACTGATCTGCGCTTCGGTCTGAAGCCACAGATCGGGGAAAATACGACGGAAGTACCGAGCGATTTTGATCCTTAGGGATGCTTAGTTGACAAGAACTCAACTTTCAGTTCAAGATTTGTTCTAGAAAGTTCATCTACGCATTAGAACTGTACTTTTGTCAACACTTCTTACAAATTCTGTTTTTGCGTCTCAAATAAACAGGAATCTTGTAACACATTGAAATGTTGCTGCAATACTTCATGGCTGTATACAGGGTCGGCTTGGGATCTTATAATGATATTGAACTTCACAAAATAAATTAAAAAAATAGACATTCTTTTTGGGAATTGGGATATTAAATTAATGTTGGAGTTTTTTCAAACGTTACAATATGTGACTATTTTTCTTACACTGGCTTTACAAATTCTTCACTTCATCTCAATGTTAATTATTAATAATATGTCGGTTTCGTCATATTATAGGTTATTCCTAGTGTTATTTAGGCATCCTGCCTGTATACTTACTCTTTTTGTACTAGACCTCTCACGTCTTTGTCCAGGTCTCCATACCGGGACAGTGTAGTTCTATGATACTTTATTTTCATTACTTGTTCAATATTGATGCCATTAATTTATATTTAACATCGGATTAGTTATTTGCTGATTACTGTTGTTTTAGTTTTGTGAGCTGAGATTGTCATATTAAATTTTTTTGCTCAATCTGCGGACTATTCCTTGCAGACTCTCTTCCCTTTGTTTCCCATTTTGTATCCACTTCCTTTGTTGACATTTGTGATGATTTCATCCATAAATAAATTGAAGAATATATATATACAGTATGTCCCTGTAAGTTGTATCCATAATATGGAAAACTGTTTTATTATTAATTTTACGAAAAAAGATATTCTTCATAAAAAGTTCTGCATAGTCCAAAACCCAAGATTCAACTATCAGATATCAAATTTTATGAATGTTATACGAGGTATGTCAAAAAGTTTGAATTTCACTCAAGAATAAGGTAGCTTTATTCTTCACAACATTGAAAATTGCTATTATGAAAAGTTGTTTGGAATTAAAACAATATTCTAATATGCAATTACATCCTTCTAATTGAAAAAAATTTTTTTTTTTTTTAATTATGGGTAACTAACATTATTTTCAGTTATTTCAATTCTGATAACTCTCTTATTAATAATTTTACGAAAAATAGTTATTCTTAATAAAAAGTTCTGGATGGTCTAAAACCTAAAATAAAACCATCTTATATCAAATTTTATCAATTTTATACGAGGTACGTTAAAAAAGATAAATTTAGATCAAAAGTAAAGAACCTTTATAGTTCAGAATATTTTAATAAAAAGATGTAATTACATACTGAGACATAGTTTTTAATTTTAAATAACTTTTTAAAATAACAATTTTCGATATTGTGAAAAATAAACCTATTTTACTCTTGAGCGAAATTCATATTATTTGACATACCTCGTATAAAATTGATAAAATTTACCATAAGATAGTTGTACTTTAGGTTTTAGACCATGCAGAACTTTTTATTAAGAATCACTTTTTTTTTGTAAAATTAATAATAATCTGAATTGAAATAACTGCAAATAATGTTAGTTATCCATAATTTTTCAAAAAAAAATTTTTTCCCTACAACTTTTCATAATAGCTATTTTCAATATTGTGAAAAGTAAAGCTACTTTACTCTTAAGCGAAATTCTAACTTTTTGACATACCTCGTATAATATTCAAAAAAATTTGATATTTGATGGTTAAATCTTAGATTTTGGATCATGCAGAGTTTTTTATGAAGAATAACTTTTTTTCGTAAAATTTATGTGTAATTTGCTTTATGATGAATATCCATCTGTACATGATTTTCCAATACGAAAACCCTGTTATTAATCTAATAAACTTATCCTCTGGTTCATTAGTTCTTGTAAAATTTTAGTTGTAAATTTGAGGGTAGTACTTAACAAGGATTAAGTTTATGGGTATTACCTATGGTTTGTACTTAACAAATTTACTTAACAAGTTTTTGGATAGTAGACTTAGTTCGCTACTTCTCCATTATTTCAGTATTTTATTATGTTTTTAAATAATGTTGTCAATTGTTTTGCATTTACTGTTCCACAAATATTTCAGTAACTCGTTTGGTGCTCTGTCTTTACCAGCAGCTTTCCTGTTGTTCAGCTTTTTCGAGTGTTTCTCGAATTTCGTATGTATACGAATTTATACTAATTTCTTTATTTGTGGTCATTTCTGGTGACTCCGGTTCTAGTGTAGAGATGTCTTAAATTCCGATGAACCATTTTATTTAATTTGTATTTTGGGACCGCTTTCCGATGTGAAAATCAAATCGGTCAAATAAACGTATTTCCAACTCAAATTGTGTAGGTACCTACTAAATCTACAAAAATAAACTAGATCAAAAGTAAACATAAATATATGAAAGGTAGAAATTTAAAACATTTTTTTTGTGTCCACGTTATTATTGGTTTCATTTATGGCATTTTCATTAAATTTATACGTATATATTTTTCACTAACTAAATGTATTAATACTAGTTGCTCCCACTAAATAATTATCTAGCTATTTTAGATACAAATCACTTTTTATATAATAGTAACATAAACTTCTAATGTTTTCTTTATGTCTCTGTTTTAGATTTTAAATAGTTTGTTTAATTATTCAAAACGTTTGATTTCAGGCTGCTCAAGCTGCCCAAGCTGCCTTGGTCGGCAAACAAGCCCTAGCAGGTAGCATAAAGCGACAACTCGCGGAAGCTCAGCAACAGCTCCAAGGTGAAATAGCTCAATATCAACAAACTCAAGCTACGGCCCAAGCTGCTGAGAATACTGCTCATCAAGCCCAATCCCAACTTAGTGCCTTAACAGCAGCCGTAACTGCTGCCCAAGCGGGCGCTCAGCAAGCGAGCCAAGCCGCCGCCGAAGCCGCACAAGCAGCAGCTGCTCAGCATGCTATGGTAGTGGAAGCTAAACAGCGCATAAGTCAGTTATCGGCCCAGCTTCAAAACTGTTTGGCCGATTTACATCAAACAGAAGCCGCAGCACAGAAAGCAGCTGCGGCAGCTCATCTTGCACAATCAAATGCTGCGGCAGCTGGTGCAGCTGCCGCTGGACATGGTGGACATGGTGGTAAAGGATATGGAGGATTCGGTTCCGATTATCATCATTAGTGTTTAGAGTTTAGAGTTTATTTTTTTATATTTTTTTATGATGTTTTTTATGTTTTTTATACTATGCTTTCATAATAAAATCTTACGAAAATAATTTATTTGGTTATTATTTACTTACTATTGGTTATTAGGTAGGTATATTAGGTAGGTTATTAGGTAGGTTCTTAAATCATCTAATCTTTTCCGATAACATAGTTCTTATAAGCAACAAAACAGGAACAACACTAGAAGAAGTTGAACAAGAATCTTCGAAAATGGATTTAAAAATTAATTTAAATAACACAAAAGTGATGACACATTAAACTATCACAATATACTTAGATGGAAGTGAGATCGACAGTGTTGAATAGTATATATATATCTAGATGTCTCGATAAAACTAAACAAAGAGGATCAAACGGCAGAGATAACTAGTAAAATCAGAATGACTTGGGCAGCACAAGGAAGACTCGGTGTTGGGTTAAAAAAAACAAAAAGGTACCAATAAATCTAAAGAAAAGGGTATTCAACAGCTGTATTTTACCAGTTTTGACCTAAAGAATGGAGGCCGTGACACTTACAGAATTATCAGCCACTAGATTAAGAACAACACAGAAGGCCATCGAACGAACTATGTGAGGAGTTTTTCTGAGAGAACATATACAAAATGAGGATGTGCGAAACAGGACGAAAATAGAAGATATGGCAAATGAAATTCAACTGGGTAGCGCACGTGGCATTGCAAAACAACAAAAGAAAAACGACAAACATTGTACATTAGAGACCTCACAAAATCACATTCGTAGTAGAAGAAGACCACAAAATCGATAGCTACACTCCATTAATGCCAAAGTGGTGAGATACTGGCACCAAAAACCACATAACTAAGAAGATTAGAGAACTCATAGGGCTGCCTTATTTGTCCAGGGATGTCCTTATCCCTCCAGGAGTGGATGAAAACAGGCTGAAGAAGAATAATAAGAATAATGGTTTAGTTACACGATTGTATCTACAATTAGTAATTATATCATGTTTAGTGCAAGGACGTCCTCCTGATTTTAGCGCTAGAAATTTTATCTTGAGTAACTTTTCCCTTTTACGATAACATTACGTTTTTTAAAATAAGATTTTGTTGACACATTGGCACATAGGTTCTTCTTGGGTTTAAACAAACATAAATTTAAGTCGTTAAAAATTTGAGATAGCTTTTAGCGAGATAGTGCACTATCATTAACTTTTTGGACACCACAATCTTCTTCATAAAACAAGTAAAGTTGTCTTTTAGAGCTTCATTCAAGATAGTTCTTGGAAGTATGTTTCCGGTAGTAGTGAGAGTCTACACTGGATACGCTGAGTATAAATAAAAATTGTTTTCTATCTTGTTGTAAATGTCATCATCTGGGGATTCTGTTGTGGTATGTCCACCTGTGGTGGTATGTCCACCTGAATGATATGGAAATTTTCTGTTTTTGCTTTTGATGTTATATTTAGGAGTCTATCGTTTTATGGTTCATATTGCCCGATATATTTCGATATTCTATTATTTATTATTATAATGCTACTCCATATCCTGTTTTTCAATGTCCTTGATCCCTCCAGTGTGTTTCTTCTATAGTCCGTCCCACCTTGACTTTACAGTATAAGGAACACAAGAATAAAAAACCGCTAAACGCCGTAAAAATGAGTGGCGCATAAAATATTCCAGATACAAAAGATCTGATATGAATGTTACGTGGCGCGAAAATGGATTTTCATTTGATGCAAAACAAAATTCTAGTTTTATTTTAAAAGATTTTTCCATAATATTTGCTAAATTTGAAGTAAACGCGCCACAAAAGAGTAACCAAAGTTACTCAAAATACAGTTTGAATTTTGAAACTCTTTTGTGGCGCGTTTACTTCAAATTTAGCAAATATTATGGAAAAATCTTTTAAAATAAAACTAGAATTTTGTTTTGCATCAAATGAAAATCCATTTTCGCGCCACGTAACATTCATATCAGATCTTTTGTAGCTGGAATATTTTATGCGCCACTCATTTTTACGGCGTTTAGCGGTTTTTTATTCTTGTATCAGGAGTTTTTCAAAGTTATTTATAAATTAAATGTATGAAGTTGAATGCAATGTTCCTCTATTACACGTCAAGCTTTATAAATGGTCACCTTTGTTGCATTATCTCCCATATCATCTAGTGTCCATCGAATGTACACTAGATTTTTTTCTATTCGAAATAGATTGAAAAAAAATATATTGAGATGGCCGGTAAATGAAGTCGGATTGCCCGTTGCCAGATCAAATTTAGCGTCGTAACCACTACAACTCATAAACTATTTGGGGAATAATCGTTAATTGGATTATACTTTTGTATCTTAATAATTTCTCTAAACGGCTTAACCGATTTTGATCAGTAAACATGAGTTTGAAACGTATTGACCAGTAGTATCTGATGGATCTAAGGTCAAGTATGATAACTGAAGCTACCCACATAACAATGATGTTCGCATCATGCTCTAAGCATATACTACCAACATTCGTCGGAGTATATTCTTTTTAGTATATGTGTAGTACAAGCATAGCATCTACCTTAAAAAACATCCTAAATTTCATGTTCTTTGCATATACTTCAAAGTATATTCTCGTACCGAATATACTAAGTATATTCGTGTACGTAGGATCTCGGAATATTCGTAAAAGTTTATTCTTAGAATATACCTTTATCGAATATTCTTAACACATACTTATAAGTACATTCTTAACACATACTTATAAGTAGATACTTTTAAAATATCTTAAAAATAATTTGTATGTATAGGAAGTATAATATTAGCCTTACACTTCGTTATTTTTTAGAATACATAATTAATAAAATTTATGTATGTAGGTAGTATTGGACGAATTTCATTTCAAAATTGTTGTAGGGTAAAAAAGTTTAAACATTAATTGTATTAACGTTTACATAGATACTATTAAAAATTCGTTTTCATAATTGAAATGACTTTACCATTTCGAGTTTATCATGAATCATTAGTATTTTTACATCCTTGGAATTTGAATTTAGGTACATTCAATTCAATAGGCCATTTCGCAGAACCAAAACGTGCCAAACTGCACAACCAAAGCAACCAAAGGCTTTGGCGTTGCCAACCGTCGAGTAAGCTTTTTCCGTCAACTTACCTTAAAAATTCCCACTTTTATAAAAAAAAACTTCCCTCCTGTTTACAAAATCTGAGAAGATATGTTGAATTATTTTCAAATATTTTGATTTTTTCTTAATATTTTACAATTTGGACTGGAACAATAATTCCCTTTTGAGTTAACTTTTTCCCTTTATCACCTTTTATGTTGAAAATTCCCGCAAAAAGGGAAATTTCTCTCCGTTTGGCAACACTGACCACCGATTTTGTTATTCCACAATACATTCATAACCCCCCCCCCCCTCTCACCATCATATTCTGACCATTTCTATTCTTACCTGAATGGATCAGGGATAGGAAAAAACCGTAAAATATGAAAAAGAAAACAGGCATTATTTCATTATTTGTATCATCTATGGATCTATGCAGTGTTAAGGATGAAGGCGAATGATGTAGTACTAGGACTAAAGAACATACAGTAGGAAAAATGAAAGAATACCCATGAACGAACATATAAAACACGCTGTATTTTCCTATTACCTTGTCACACAAGAAATTAGCCAGCGCAAGTACATGTAATAATTATTGTTACATGTACTTGCACTGACCAATTTTCTTTGTAACACGATGACAGGAAAATACAGCGTGTTTTATATGATCGTTCGTGGGTATTCTTTCATTTTTCCGACTGTACATAATCTGTTTATTTTGTTTGCGGTGCTTCAAAATACATATAATCTATTTTGATAACTCAATATTACTTAAATAGGTAAGTACATATAAGTATTATATAAATTTTAGTTACTTATTATGCATAGTTTAGTTTAGCTAAATATTATATAATGATTTATATAAATAACTAAAATTTATAAATATGTACTTACTTTTTAAGTAATATTGTAGAATGTAGGTACTAACTACATTCTCATTTGCAATTAAAATATGTAAATAGATATTTGGTAGAAACAGTAGAACCTAAGATGAGATCAGGTGATGCTGAAAACATACTTCTAAGCAATATAGCACTTGATAGCACTTTCTTAGAATATTCTTAAAAATATAATATTCTTCCCATACAAAGATATGCGGCAGTACGTTCTTAGTATATAAATAGAAGGTTTATAGCACTTCCTTGGAATATTCTAAAAAGTACCTTCTTGGTATAAACTAAAAAGATGTGCGGTAGTATGTTCTAAGTATACACATAGAAGGTTTATAGCACGTCCTTGGAATGTTCTAAAAAGAACATTCTTGGTATATACTGAAAAGAAGTGCAGTAGTACATTCTAAGTATATACATAGAACGTTTAAGTACTGTAATGTAGTATATACTCAGTATCTGCTCTGCACATTCGCAAAGGTAATTACGCACATTCTCAGTATATACTTTTTCTGAAAAGTATGTTCTATGAATCTACTAAGAACATGAAATTGTTATGTGGGTATTAGGTACAGGAATTATTTAGCTTTCGAAACCGTTTTTCCCACAGAAAATAGATTTTATCATATTTATGAAGCCTATAACCTAAAAATTTGAATTTTCCCGAATATAAGGTATACATCGTTAGATTCGTCTTGAGTCCTTATACAAACGCTAAGTTATTGGCACAATTCGTACGTTGAAATGTTGAGTAATTGTCGAAAAACCAAAATTTTCAAAGTTTAGTTTTTCAGTTTTTCGGCTATACTGAGCCGTGTGTATGTCTGATCCTGACGGCTTGGACACCATTTGAAAGCTTAAGTCAACACTATTGATTTGATATATTTGCGATTCTCATGCCTCTTCTTGATCCGAATATATATACCCCCAAAAAATATGCCGTTTTGTACCTACAAAGTCCTATAGCTGGCTTATGGGTGGTCAAAAGTCACAAACTACACCGGTTCGAAATCGGCCCTGACCCCCTCTTTAAATACAGAGAAAAAATATCAAATCGGTTTAACTTTCAAACACACATACATACATATCCACAAACATTTTCTCTTTTTTAAATAAAAATTGAGTCACATTTCTAAGCTCTATAACTTTTGAATGGTATAACCGATTTTCAAAATTAGACATGCGTTGGAAAGGTGATGATCAGTTCTATTAGAAACCGCAAAGGTTGGACTTAAATTTTCGAAGTTTTTGGGAGTTTTGGGGACCAGAACGAAAAACAGACCCTAAATAGGAAGGGCCGTAAAATCGACACCCTTGAACCAAAATGGATGGTTGACATATGAATGGGTGAGTCTTTTTCTGAACTTGAAGATGGGAGTTGGCACAATTTTCAATTCAGTCAGATTTAGAAAATTGAAAATTTCGTGTATATAATAGTGTCGCGTGTAGGGGGGTGTATTTCTGCGCCACTGGCGAGAACTGCCGTTATCTGGTAATCTTTCCGATATAAAACTAACAGCTTCGATAACTAATAAATCGAAAACTATTAATTTTATCAAAAAAATGTATAATGAACATTTTTTGTTTATAATTAATATTTTTACCAGCATTTGCGGTCAAAATATAAAAAAAAAATTCCACCCACGAGATGAGGTGGCAACTACCCCCTTGGTAAAAGCGTCTTTCGGCATCATATAGATTTTGATCCTTGGACTATCCACTACTTATTGTCAAATTTTTAAACAAATCTATCCATTCTGTAAAAATTGCGAAGTGAAAAATTTCAGTTCCTGGACTAATTATACCTTTGGAGCTCTATAATTTCTGAACGGCTTACCTGATGTTGATCACTAAACATGAATTTGAAACGTACTGACAAGTAGTATCTGATGCATCCAAGATCGAGTATGATAACTGAACGTATTACAGGAATTATTGAGCTTGAAAAACCGTTTTTCCCATAAGAAATTGATTTGATCATACTTATGAACCCTATAACTTAAAAATTCGAATTTTCCCAGATATAAGGTATACACCGTTAGACGCGTCCTGAATCCTTCTACAAACGCTCAGTTATTGGCGCAATTCGTAGGTTGAAATTTTGAGTAATTGTCGAAAACCAAATTTTCAAAGTTTAATTTTTCAGTTTTTTGGCTATGGTGAGCAGTGCGTATGTCTCAGCTTGATCGCTTAAGGGCCATTTGAAAGCTTAACTCAACCCTATTAATTTGGTGTATTTGCGGTTTTCCTGTCTTTCTTGAACCTAAGATATATACGCCCAAAAAATATGCTATTTTGTATCTACTTAGTCCTCTAGCTAACTTACGGGTAGTCAGAAGTCAAAAATTAGACCGGTTCTGAATCGGCCCTCACACCCTCTTGAAACACAGAAAAAAAATTCAGATCGGTTTAACTTTTCCACATACATACATACAAACAAACATACATATCCACAAACATTTTCCATTTTTTAAATAAAAATTGAGTCATATTTCTGAGCTCGATAACTTTTGGATGGTACAACCGATTTTCAAAATTAAACGTGCGTTGGAAAGGTAATGATATATGCTATCAGAAGCCGCAAAGGTCGGGCTTAAATTTTTGAAATTTTTGGGAGTTTTGGGGACGAGAACGAAAAACAGGCTTTAAATGGGAAGGGCCGTAAATTCCACACCCTTGGACCAAAATGGAGAAGTAACATATGGATGGACGAGTCTTTTCGTAGACTTTAAGATGGGATGTGGCCCAATTTTCCATTCAGTCAGGTTTAGAAAATCGAAAATTTCGTGTATATATAGTGTCGCTTGTAGGGGTGTTGTGCGCCACTGGTGAGAACTGCCGTTCTCTGTGGATAGGCAATGCAGTCCTTACGAGAGTTTCTAGCGCGGTGATGCCGATTTTATCAAAAAGAATGTGTAATAGAACATTAGAGAAATTAAATTAAAACTTGTTTAGAAAGGCAATCTACAATTTTAGGATTTATATGCGTATAACTATAGTATATCAAATAAACTTAAACGCATATGAATCCTAAAATGGTAGATTGTCTTTCTAAAAGAGTTTTAATTTAATCTCTCTAATGTTTGATTACACATTCTTTTTGATAAAATCGGCATCAATGCGCTAAAAACTCTCATAAGAACTGCATTGCCCATGTTCCTTTTACTGTAAAGTCAAGGTGGGACAGACTATAGATCACAATATTTATATCCATATTTTGTATTATTAGATAGTTAAGAATGAAGTAGGTAGGTACTATAAAAATTTTCAATAGAAGATAAACGGAATCCAGGCCGTAGAAAAATCTCATTGTTGCGGAATTTGAGAGAGTGTTTTGGCTGCACCACTAAATGAACTTTTTAGGTCAGCTGTAAACAAGGTCAGGATAGCCTTGATGATTTCCAATCTCCGACAGGAGTGGTATAAGAATAAGAAAATAAAAATTTTAATTTTGAATTCCAGGAAAATTTGTTTAACGATTTGTATTAACGAATATGATATAAATACTAATGGATAAGGCGAAAACGACGGGTTCGTTGGGAAAAATATTCCGATGAGATTTTTTTGCATAATTACATTCGTGAGACATCCCAGAATAAGGTTTAATAAGTCGCCTACGTGAAAAGTGGACAAATTTTTTTAACAATATTTTTTAATCAAATTGCAAAAATTAACATTTTTGGCCCAGACAATTTTTTTTGTAGGTTTTTTGGACCATTCTGGATAAAAAAGGTCTCTTATAATTTTTCTCTAAAGTTGATCGTTTTCGAGTTATAAGCAATTTAAAATTGAAAAAACGAAAAATGGCGATTTTCAAGCTTAATAACTCGGTTAAAAGTTATTATTATGAAAGTCAGAAATTGAAATTGAAGTGACTAAATCAAAGTTTAATGCCCCCTACAAGACCCCGAAGAAATTTTTGTCATTATTTTATTACTAAGCTGTTATTTTTAAGTAACAATATTGAGCGCCATGCACGTGGCCGTAAATGCTGAGTGCGAGAGAGATGCCACTCCGACAGTCCAATTGTGCATCTTACTTGCACTCAGCATTTACGGCCGGCTACCACATGCATGGCGCTCAATATTATTACTTAAAAATAACAGCTTAGTAATAAAATAATGACAAAAATTTCTTCGGGATCTTGTAGGGGGGGGGGGGGGGCTTTACACTTTGATTTAGTCACTTTCAGACTTTCATAATAATAACTTTTAACCGAGTTATTAAGCCTTGAAAATCGCCATTTTTCGTTTTTTCAATTTTAAATCGCTTATAACTCGAAAACGATCAACTTTAGAGAAAATTTATAAGACAATAATTGTGCATCTTACTTGCACTCAGCATTTACGGCCGGCTATTACGTGCACGGCGCTCAATATTATTATGTACTTAAAAATAACAGCTTAGTAATAAAATAATGTCAAAAATTTCTTCAGGATCTTGTAGGCAGGGGTATTAAACTTTGATTTAGTCACTTTCTGACTTTCATAATAATAACTTTTACCCAAGTTATTAAGCATTGAAAATCGCCATCTTTCGTTTTTTTCAATTTTAAATTGCTTATAACTCGAAAACGATCAACTTTAGAGAAAAATTATAAGAAACCTTTTTTATCCAGAATGGTCCAAATAATTTACAAAAAAAAAATTTTCCGGGCCAAAATATTGATTTTTGCAATTTGATTAAAAAAATTGTTAAAAAAAATTGGCCCACTTTTCACGGGCGACTTTTTGAACCTTATTCTGGGATATCTCACGAATTTAATTATGCAAAAAAATCTCATGGGAATATTTTTCCCAACGAACCCGCCGTTTTCGCCTTCTCTATGATTAAAGCCGTAACTGTTCCCAAGCTGGCGCTCAGCAAGCGAATCAAGTAGTCGGAGAGATAGAAGCGGATTTTGCTCGTGATAAGATATGGAAAAACTATTTGGGGATTACCCAACTATTGTTGAATTAGTTGTGTACATCACTTTCCCCAAAGGGCGGAAACCAGAATGGGGGACGAGGGTAGTTATAAGGAGTCAAAGTCGCGGTTTTATTATTTTTTTGTGACGAGATGATCATGATCGAGATCATAAGGGTAGTTATAAGGGGTCAAATCGCCGTTTTTATTATTTTTTTTGTGACGCTCATGATCGACAAAGTGCACCAAAATTTGGGAATAAGTAAGCCATGACGTAACTAAGTAAAATCTCCAGGGGCGGAACGCTGCGTGACCGACACAGGTGTGGTGGCAGGGGTGAATATAAAAATTATAAGGGGTTTTTTTGTGACGTTCGTGATTGAGATAGTGCACCAAAATTTTTGAATAAGTCGATCATGACATAACTAAGTAAAATCTCCAGAGGTGGAAACCAGAGTGGGGGACGACGTGGGCATAAGGGGTCAAAATTGCGGTTTTTATTATTTTTTTGTGACGCTCATGATCGAGATAGTGCACCAAAATTTGGGAATAAGTAGGTCATGACGTAACTAAGTAAACTCTCCAGGGGGGACCCCGCGTGGCCGAAAGAGGGGTAGGCGCAGGGGTGAATATAAAAATTATAAATGATTTTTTGTGAAGTTCGTGATCGAGATAGTAAACGAAAATTTGGGAGTAAGTAGATCATGACGGAACTAAGCAAAATCTCTAGGGGCGGAAACCAGAGTTGGGGACGAAGATAGTTTTAAGGGATCAAAGTCGCAGTTTTTATTAGTTTTTTTTTGTGACGCAGCACAACTTTTGTCCCCCACGTAGCGTTCCGCCTCTGGATATTTTACTTAGTTATGTCATGATCTACTTATTCCCAAATGTTGGTGCACTATCTCGATCACGAACGTCACAAAAAACCCCGTATATTTTTATATTCACCCCTGCCTACCACCCCTTTGTACCCCAAGCAGCATTCCGTCCCTGGAGATTTTACTTAGTTACGTCATGACCTACCTATTCCCAAATTTTGGTGCACATGAGCGTCACAAAAAAAATAATAAAAACCGCGACTTTGACCCCTTATAACTACCCTCGTACCCCACTCTGGTTTCCGACTCTGAGGATTTTACTTAGTTATGTCAGGGTCTACTTATTTCCAAATTTTGGTGAGCTATGTCGATCATTAAGGTCACAAAAAACCCCTAACAAAAAAAAGTTACCGAGCTCAGAAATATGACTCAATTTCTATTTTTTAAAAAGGGGAAAATGTTTGTGGGTATGTGTGTGGAAAAGTTACACCCATCTGAATTTTTTTTCTATGTTTCCAGAGGGGGTCAAGGCCAATTCAGAATCGGTGTAGTTTGTAACTTTTGATCGATCACCCATAAGCCATCTATAAGACTGGGTAGGCACCAAATGGCATGTTTTTGGGGGTATATATCTTAGGTTCAAGGAGAGACAGGAAAACCGCAAATACACCAAATCATTAGCATTGAGATAAGCTTTTAAATGGCGCCTGAGCAATCAGGATCAGACATACACACGGCTCAGTATAGCCGAAAAACTGAAAAACTAAACTTTGAAAATGTTGTTTTTTCGACAATTACTCAAAATTTCAACCTACGAATTGCACCAATAACTGAGAGTTTGTAGGAGGACTCCAGACGTGTCTAACGGTTATACCTCATATCTGGGAAAATTCGAATTTTAAAGTTATAGGCTAAGTATGATCAAATTTATTTCCTAAGGGAAAAAACGGTTTTTCAAGCTCAGTAATTCCTGTAATACCTTCAACTTCCTGTAATACTTGAACTTGGACTCATCAGATACGACTTGTCAATACGTTTCAAACGCATGTTTAGTGATCAAAATTGGTTAAGCTGTTTAGAAGTTATAGAGCTCCAAAAGTATAATCCATGTAACCAGTATCGCCGAAATGGTTTATGTAGTTGTAGTGGTTACGACGCTAAATTTGATCGGGCAATCCGATTTCATTATCTGGTTATCCAATTTTTTTTCAATCTATTTCGAATAGAAATAAATCTAGTGCACATTCGATGGACACAAATAATTATATTGAAAAAAAAAGTATTAGGATGGCTGGGATATGAACTCGGATATTGTCCTATCACAAGTTTAGTGTCGTAATCACTAGATCATTTGGGAGATAGTGCGACAAAGGCAACCATTTATAACGCTTAACGTGTAATCGAGAAAGATTACATTCAACTTCATACATTTTATTTATAAATAAACTTTGAAAACCTCCTGATTCAAGAATAAAAAACCGCTAAACGCCGTAAAAATGAGTGGCGCATACAACATTCCAGCTACAAAAGAGCTGATATGAATATTATGTGGCGCGAAAAATGTATTTTAGTTTTGATGGAAAATACAATTCTAGTTTTATTTTAAAAGATTTTTCTATAATATTTGCTAAATTTGAAGTAAAACGCTCCACAACAGAGTTTCAAAGGGCAAACTTTATTAAAGTTACTATTTTGTTGCGCGTTTTATTTCAAATTTAACAAATATTATGGAAACATTTTTCAAAATAAAACTAGAATTTTATTTTTCATCAAAATGAAAACACATTTTTTGCACCACGTAATATTCATATCAGCTCTTTTGTAGCTGAAATATTTTATGTGCCACTCATTTTTACAGCTTTTAGCAGTTTTTTCTTGTTTGTTTTGTGCATGAAAATTTTAAGATGATCGTGTTTATTATAACAATTATATTTCGTCATTCAAATTAGCATTCCTCGTGGCTGCGGAACGAAAAACTTTAGAGAAGCCAGTTTAAGCATGGTTGTTTACATATTCACAAAAACACTTTCATACCTGGTTTACCTAAATATATTATGTTGCAAGACTTAATAAATAAATGTTTGAAGTTATAAGTATTTACTATAATTTTGTTGAAGGTACGAGTCTTTCTACAGCTAAGTGTTCATTTGAGACAAAATAGTCTCGAGAGCAGTCTCGAGATTGCACTCACAAATGTGTATCTGAGAAAACTGACTGAGACAAACTGTGACTTGTCGCCGAGACTGCGCTTGTCACAAGTGGATATGCTTATTTATGATCTAGAGATCTAATCTCCAGTCGTCTGTGTATGCCATAAGAGCTGAGACAAGTCTCAAGTTGTTTTTTAATGCAAAACTTAATATTGACTTACTAAAAATTTAGTGCAAGACAATGGACCGATGATTAAGTTTTGAAATTAATTCATGTTTACAAATAAAAAGAATTCTTATGAAATGTTTACCACAAGTTATACAGGAAACTCGAAAAAAAAAAGTTGTTATGATGAGGTTTCCATAAAATTTAATAATTGTGATGCAAACGAAACATAGGAAGTTACACAATTTAAATTTATATTCTCGTTAATCTAATGTTTACTAATGTCTGTTCTTTACTAAATCTTAAAGCAGTCCAAACTGCACAGAAGATATTCGAATAAAATTTTTGCATTGCTTTGGATCCTCCAACCGCAAATCATTTATGAGAGCTTAACAGGCTAACAAGTCAATTCCATGATCCACCTATTTTCTTACCCAATACCACTTTTTTTTCTCACCTTTCTTTTTCATTTTTGTAGAATCGTATACGCAATTATAAAAGCTACAATACAAAAAACACAATACAATAAAAACAAAACATTAGGCTTACTTTCTATCTTAATATTTTTTTATTCATACAATGTATTATGATTTTAACATTCCTAACTCCGCCTGCATGACGGCTGGGCGAATTGAGTAGTTTAGCTGTTATGTTGCCGGTCCCAAGCCCGGATAAAGGAGGAAGGGGGAGGAGTAACAACCTCGTTAAAAAACCAGGGTTCATCTGGCCCGGATGATAGCACCCTGTAGGGGCACCTGCCTAGGGTACAGGCGAAGCTACTGCCTTGTAGTTAGATGCTGAACCATCAAAGGCTAGAGGAAGAAAACCTTGACAACAAATCACCCAGGTTGGGGGTTGAGGCATTGGGCTAACTCCTCAATGTTGTTCTGAAGCTATTTATTGGCAATATTATTTTAAAGTCTACTTTAAAATGTATAATACGTGTCTGAATTGCCGATATAAATGAGTCAGATTAAATAAATTATTAGAAGAATTTTTTACTAAGCAACAACATTTTTGTTTATTTAGTATTATTTTGTATTTTGACAACGACACCCGACTTGGGCGTCGAAACGTTAAAAAAATCATTTTTAGGTAAAATTGTGGCTTATTTCCCATTTGAATATACTTGATTATAACTCTAAGCTACAGTCATTTGAAATGTGGTGTTACAGAAGAATGCTTAGAATAGCATGGACACAGAGGAAAACGAACACGGAAGTACTGCGAGAAATGGGTAAAGAATGCGAAATAATAAACACAATAAAAATAAGAAAGTTACAATATCTGGGACACGTAATGAGGGGACCGCGATATGAAATGCTAAGACTGATAATACAGGGAAAGATAAGAGGCGGAAGGAGTATAGGAAGAAGGAGAGTGTCATGGTTAAAGAATTTAAGGGACTGGTTTAGATGCAGTTCTATAGAACTCTTTAGAGCAGCGGTGGATAGAGTAAAGATAGTGATGATGATATCCAACCTCCGATTAGGAGACGGCACTTGAAGAAGAAGATTATAACTCCTCAATACTCAGAAAAATGTAGAAATGTTAAAAAGCCAAATCTACAGCCTCGGAACGGATGGAATAAAACACGACGACTTAAGCTACGAAAATGGATCAAGAATATAGGAACATGGAACGTACAGGGTCTCTCTACAAAAATCAATGAAGTAATGCATGAAACAAAGAAGCTCAATATGGACATAGTGCTGTTAACAGAAACCAAGAGAAAAGGTACAGGGTCAGAAAACTTAGGACATTACGACCATTTCTATAGCGGCATATCAAAAGAAAAAAGAGCACAACAAGGAGTCTCAATAATTATTCGTAAAAGCTTAAGAAGATATATCACCACTTGGGAAGCCATAGATGAAAGACTAATTAAAATAAACCTGAATATACATGGTCATAAACTAACAATAATCGGTGTATATGCAGTTAACGACGATGCACTGGTTAACAAGAAAGAAGAATTCAACGAGAAACTAAACCGAGAAATAACATCGATAGGATATACGAGGGAATTAATCTTGCTTGGAGATTTTAATGGCAGGGTCGGAAACAAACAACACTGTAAAATAGTTGGTCCTTACGGAGAAAACATAACAAATGACAATGGGACCAGACTCATCACAATATGCGAACAGAACCAGCTCCGTATTACAAATGGATTCTATTAACATCGAGAAGTACATAAATACACCTGGGGACAGAGAACAAGGAATCTAAAATCTATAATAGATTACTTGATTGTACGTTAAAGATCAAATCTTAAAATCTACAACGTAAGATCTTATAGAGGTGCAGTTTGTGGAGGCGATCACCATTTCTTAAAAGCAAAAATAATGTTTTTAAGAAGATGCCAGAAGGAACAACCAGTAGTTCGCTCAGAGATGGCAGAAGATGTAAGATATAATCTTATAAGCCTCGAACAAGATAGTGTAAAAATATTGTATCAAAACAGACTGAACGAGAAGCTTGAAAACATAAATTTCAATAACATCGAAGACCACTACAATTACATTAAAGAAAGTATTCACTCTGCAGCAAAAGAAGCCCTTGGATATTACGAAAAGAAAAACAAAAATACTCCATACTGGTGGGATGAAGAAATAGACTCAGCGATAAAACAAAAGAAACAAAAGTATGAACACTATTTAAGTGCAAAAACAGATACCAATTGGTCTAATTACAAAAACCATCAAGCAAAGGTAAGACAAATGATAAGACAGAAAAAAAATGAATCCTGGGATCAAAACTGTCAAAAAATAAATACGTATATAGGAGGAACCAGAAGTACAGAAAGCTGGAAACTTATTAAATCTCTTAGGACCAACGACAAGAAAAAAGATTTAATCTCACCAATTTCGTTAGAAACATGGCACGTGTACTTCAGTAAACTGTTACAAGAAGATCGAAGGGAATTCAAAATAAAAGAAAATAACCAAAACATACGCGTCGAAGCATCTCCTATAAGAATCACGAAAAAGGAAGTAAAGGATATCTGTACTTCACTCAAAAACAAAAAAGCACCCGGATCTGGCAATATACCCTCAGAACTAATAAAATATGGAACTGAAAAACTATATGAACACCTGACAATACTCTTTCAAAACTGCATAAATAAAGTAGAGGTTCCAGCTGAATTTAAAACCTCTACCATTTCAACTTTACATAAAAAAGGAAACAAACAAAACTGCGACAATTATCGTGGAATAGCAGTTACTAGTACCATTAGTAAAATCTATGGGAAAATTATCAAAAATAGAATAGAAAGAGAATACACTGCTATGGAGGCAGAAGAACAGGCGGGTTTTAGAGCTGGTAGATCGACCATAGACCATCTTTTTTGTATCACTCAACTTATAGAAAAAAAGGTTGCTGTAGATCAAGAAGTCCACTTTTTATTTGTTGATCTAAAAAAGGCCTACGATAGCATCCCCCAAAACAAGTTATGGAACACTCTAAGACAAACGAACATCAACTCAAATCTCATAACAGCAGTGGAAAAACTATATGATAACGCCAACGCCAAAGTTAAAATAGGAACGAATGTTTCCAAAGGTTTTTTAGTAGACAAAGGACTGAAGCAGGGATGCTGCCTATCGCCGACACTTTTCAAAATATATCTGGAACAAGCATTAAAACTTTGGAAGCGGAAGTGCAGCGGCATGGGTATACAATTAAATAATAACAATCTGTACACTCTATGTTTTGCTGATGATCAAATTGTGATTGCCAACGAATATGACGATCTGGAATACATGACTCGGAAATTAATCGAAGAGTACAAAAAATGGGGATTAGAAGTTAACATAGAGAAAACAATTTACATGAACATCGGTGGCAACGAACAGAATCTAGTTTTAAACGACGGACAACACATTAAGTACAACAATAAATATTCTTATTTAGGAGTAGAAATCATGGACGACGGAAAATCAGATCAGGCTATAAAAAAAACGAAACACTCAAGGTAGAAGGGCCATATCTCAACTAAATAATATTATTTGGGATCAACATATATCCAAAAAAAAATAAACATCGAATATACAACACTATTATAAAGAGCATAGTAATGTATGGAAGTGACGTATGGCAGTTAAAGACAACTACTGAAAGAACACTACAAGCCACGGAGATGGACTACTGGAGACGTGCCGCAGGAAAATCAAAACTCGAAAGAATTAATAACGAACGTATACGAGAGATTATGGGAGTCACACATACGATTGTCAAAGATATAAGAGTACAACAACTAAAGTGGTATGGACATGTGCAGAGAATGCCAGAACACCGTCTGCCAAAACAGATTCTAGATTGGTCACCACATGGAAAGAGAAAAAGAGGCCGACCCAGAAAGAGCTGGAGAGAAGGAATAGACAGAGAGATCCGAGAGAGGTTTAGACGAAGACCTTTGGGAAGATAGAGATGCATGGAGATTGGGCATCGGAAGATGAAAAATGGTAAAATATTTTTGAAAAATATTTTACTATTTTTCAATTTATACTCGATTTTTAGAACAATTTTTTATATATAGTTTTTAATTTTAATTTTTATTTACGATTTGTACCAGGACAAAATTTCGTTTTATATGTCAGTGTTTAACAACTAGGCTCAACATCCTCAAATAATTTTCCCTGATGATGAAAATAAACATTTTCGAAAGCTTGGAACTATTATAAAGAGTTTTCTTTGAGATTGCTGCTACCCCAATATTTCAACCTTGTTATATATATATATATATATATATATATATATATATATATATATATATAAATCCTACTATCAATTTGGCATCGATACATTATGCATTTACCATCAATTTGGCATCGTCTTGCAAAGTGGCATCTGTATATCGATGCCACTTTACACTACCTTAATAACTTTTTTCCTGTACTTGTTAGCAGAAGTCTAATCAACTCTGTAGTTAGAGATTTGATTCCTTGATGTTACTTTAATATATCAGCTTTCTTTGTTTATTCCTTACTGACTTATATAAGTTTATTCCATAAAATGTTTGAGTTCAAAATGATGGCACAGTGAAAATATTATATACATTTAGTTCAGTGTTTTACCGTTTTGTCGCTGCCGCTATATACATGAAAACGTATATCCCACTTTCATTATCAATCATTTTGGCATCAGAAATTTGGCATCACTGTTGAATACAATATTATCCACAACGAAAAATAGGCAATTTGAGAATGTATATATTATTTTCATCAACAAATCATTCTGGCATCAAGTTGTTTTCACCCAATTTTGAAAAAATGTGAAAGCTTATAATCCAAGGATGGTACTAAAGGTGAGAAATTTGACCTAAACTATCTGTCCGTCGGTCTGTCCGACCGCGAATATAACTCTTACGTCATTATACCAGGTAGAATGACAAATGAGGTGTCAAATGAAAGCGTATAATCCAAGGATGGTACTAAAGGTGAGATATTTGACTTAAACTTTCTGTCCTTCGGTCTGTCCGACCGCAAATATAACTCCTCCGTCATTATACCAGGTAGAATGACAAATGAGGTGTCAAATGAAAGCTTATAATCCAAGGATGGTACTAAAGGTGAGAAATTTGACTTAGGCTGTCTGTCCGTCGGTCCGACCGACCGCGAATATAGCTCATCCGTCATTATACCAGGTAGAATGACAAATGAGGTGTCAAATAGAAGCTTATAATCCAAGGATGGTACTAAAGGTGAGACATTTGACTTAGGCTGTCGGTCCGTCCGACCGCGAATATAACTCCTCCGTCATTATACCAGGTAGAATGACAAATGAGGTGTCAAATGAAAGCTTATAACCAAAGATGGTACTAAAGGTGAGAAATTTGACTTAGGCTGTCTGTCCGTCGCGTCGGTCAGTCCGACCCCGAATATAGCTCCTCCGTCATTATACCAGGTAGAATGACAAATGAGATGTCAAATGAAAGCTTATAATCGAAGTATGGTACTAAAGGTGAGACGTCGGTCCGTCCGACCGCGAATATAACTCCTCCGTCATTATACCAGGTAGAATGAAAAATGAGGTGTCAAAAGAAAGCTTATAATCCAAGGATGGTACTAAAAGTGAGAAATTTGACTTAGGCTGTCTGTCCGTCTGTCCGTCCGACCGCGAATATAGCTCCTCCGTCATTATACCAGGTAGAATGACAAATGAGATGTCAAATGAAAGCTTATAATCCAAGGATGGTATTAAAGGTGAGAAATTTAACTTGGGCTGTCTGTCCGTCGGTCCGTCCGACCGCGAATATAACTCCTCTACTATACCAGGTAGAATGACAAAAGAGGTGTCAAATGAAAGCTTATAATCCAAGGATGCTACTAAAGGTGAGAAATTTGACTTACGCTGTCTGACCGTCGGTCCGTCCGACCGCGAATATAGCTCCTCCGTCAATATACCAGGTAGAATGACAAATGAGGTGTCAAATGAAAGCTTATAATCCAAAGATGGTACTAAAGGTGAGAAATTTGACTTAGGCTGTCTGTCCGTCGCGTCGGTCAGTCCGACCCCGAATATAGCTCCTCCGTCATTATACCAGGTAGAATGACAAATGAGATGTCAAATGAAAGCTTATAATCGAAGTATGGTACTAAAGGTGAGACGTCGGTCCGTCCGACCGCGAATATAACTCCTCCGTCATTATACCAGGTAGAATGAAAAATGAGGTGTCAAAAGAAAGCTTATAATCCAAGGATGGTACTAAAAGTGAGAAATTTGACTTAGGCTGTCTGTCCGTTTGTCCGTCCGACCGCGAATATAGCTCCTCCGTCATTATACCAGGTAGAATGACAAATGAGATGTCAAATGAAAGCTTATAATCCAAGGATGGTATTAAAGGTGAGAAATTTGACTTGGGCTGTCTGTCCGTCGGTCCGTCCGACCGCGAATATAACTCCTCTACTATACCAGGTAGAATGACAAAAGAGGTGTCAAATGAAAGCTTATAATCCAAGGATGGTACTAAAGGTGAGAAATTTGACTTACGCTGTCTGACCGTCGGTCCGTCCGACCGCGAATATAGCTCCTCCGTCAATATACCAGGTAGAATGACAAATGAGGTGTCAAATGAAAGCTTATAATCCAAGGATGATACTAAAGGTGAAAAATTTGACCTAGGCTGTCTGTCCGTCGATCCCTCCGACCGCGAGTATAAATCCTCCGTCATTATACCAGGTATAATGGCAAATGAGGTGCCAAATGATAGCTTATAGTTCAAGCATGGTATTAAAGATGAAAAATTTTACCTAGGCTGTCTGTCCGTATGTCTGTCCATCCGCGAATACAACTCCTCCGTTATTAATACAGATAGAATGACAAATCGGGTGTCGAATGAAAGCTTTTAACTTAAGGATGGTATTATTAAAGATGAGAAATTTGACGTCGGAGTTCCGGTTTTAGAGTTGCAACCGTAAGTATTTACTATTTTAAAGTTGCCGAAAGAGAATAAGTGATATATTATTCAACGTGGCTTAGCAAGATGAGAACAAATGTAAAATTTTGGTTTTTACGTAATTTCCGCTTAAAAAGTTATAACCGGAAATGCCATTATTCGCGGTGTGCAAGTACTTGGAAAGGATACGAGAAACGATCGTGCGCGAATAGCGGAGAAATATTGCAACTTTCTTAAATAATTCATATTGTCCATTGAAATTGTCAAATTGACGTACATTTCATACCTACTGTCATTGAAGAAGAAAAATTATATGTTGCTCTGCAATATTGATATTATATGCAATTATTATATGAAGGCAAATTAAATTAATTGTATTTTGCTTGCAGTACTGCATTTTAATAACTAATTTTATTTACTACATACAATTGTTTACGTTTTAATAACATAACCTGAATCTTATTTTTTCTTCTTATTATTTTTTTGGATTATGGCCTTGACAATTATCCAGTAACCAGGACTAATATAATTGGCCAATATAATTAAAAGTGCGAATAAAGTTGCAGAGCGTAGAAACCAGGTGTCGTTTTGCCGAACTTGCACGGTCCCAATAGACTCAGAAATAGTATACGAACACATAAATCGAAGCGTATTGAAAGGTTTGAATCTTTAGAGTTATTTCTGTGTAAACAGTTTAGTAAAAATGACTCAAAATTAGTAAATTTGTATATCAATCCACGCAAAGTTACACGAAGAATTCAAATATCGACTTCCAATTCTACTTTCGATTACTTTGGGTGAAAACCTTACGAAGTCCAATTACTTGTTTTCTTTAAAAATAAGACATGTCATAAATATGCCTTAGGCATCATAGAAGACAATGACACAGAAAAATCAAACAAGCAGCAGGTCAAAAGGGCCTTAGTTATGTATCTTCGGTCCTATTGGTTCAATCGTGACGTACAGCGCCTGAAACGATGGGATTTAACTGGCAGAATACGATGGTGTAGACAAATGAAAATGACGGCATGTAATAACACTTTAAAATTGTAGAAATAAAATGGATTAACGCACATGGTATGACATATTATGTGAGAGTATTTAACAAATAGAATACGATTACATACGTCCAGTTTTTGACAAGCGACTTCTCTACATATGATAAACGCGAAAGGGCCCCAACGTTCACTGTTCGACATAGGCCTCCCGTTCACTGCATATACCCACTGCTTTCTGACGCTGTGACTTAAGAGGATAGGATTTAACGAATAAAACGACAAAGAAGACTAAACAAGGCAGATCACGGGAAAAACACAACTGTCCGTTTTATACTCCACAGTGAAGCATCAAATATTCAACGTAAGGATATATTATAGTATAACGGTATGATAAATCTTTTTCTTTTTTTTTTTTTTTCATTTAGTGCATTCCGTACGTTTTTTAAACATAATCAGGAGAAGTTGTTGAATTTCTGAAGTCTATAAAAGAATTTCTTAACAAACCTTTTTTTAATTGTGTTATGGATTATTTTTAAGAATGTGTTTAAAAGGTAGCTCACAGGCTTATTGTTCAATGGTCTTATCACTTTTAAACGCCTGTCTTTTTTGTAGGACTATTAATTGTGATTTCAAACATTCTAGCGGGACAATGCCTTTTGTGTAACTGAAATAAATATTGTTATCCATTTAATTTTTTTCCTCAATTAATTGAATGCCTCCTACTGGTGTTTGGTCTAAGCTTACCGCTTTTCCCCATTTAAGCTAAACTGCTCGTCAAAAGTTAGGGATATAGAAAATTATGCTCATTTTCATAGCTAATTTTTTCGAGAACAGATTAACGGATTCCACTAATTTTTTTTAATATTTTAGATTTTTCGTTAGTATTTACACAGTTGTGCAAAAGTTTACCCAAACTTTTTTTTGTACTTTTACCGAGTGGTATAAGTACAAAAAAGAAGTTTGAGTAAACCTCTTGTTAGGTATTAGTTACGTATCTTCACTCCCATTGGTCCAAACGTGTCGTACGGCGGCTCAAATGATAGGAATCAGTCAACAGAATACAATGACACAGAAAAATCAATTACAGTAAAATATTGAAAGGGCCTTAGTTACGTATATTCGCTGCTATTTTTCCAATCATGACGTACGGTGGCTAAAATGGTAGGAATTAACCAACAGAATACAATGACACCCAAATCCGGTGTCGGAAAGCTGGTCGAGAACACTTCGTCGACGGAAAATTGGTCGACAACAGTTGGTCGACAAACAGTTGGTCGAATGCACAATTCATCGAATGGACAATTCATCGACGAACATTTGATCGAATGGAATTTTCGTCGACAAACTGTTATTTATCTTTAGGATAAAGGGATTAATGGTGACAAACGACGGGTAACTGGAATATTGTATTATATATATTTTTTGGGTTTTGTTAATTTTGTACCTAAATCTTACCGGAGGTATTGCGCCTTTTATAAATGTGTAGTTGTGAATTAAGTTTTTGATAATAAAATCAAGAGGGTAAGAATCGCTTTACTTTTAAACTCTTCACTTTTGGCGCATCATGGACGGCTCGTTTTTAAAAGAATCGTTTTAATTTTTTTTTGTATAAACATGCTCTTTCATTCGTTTAAATGTTGCTTTTCAAATTTTCTAATATTTATAAACAAAGCCCCGGTGAATTTTTGAAAAAAGTGGCTAATTCGGGTTTTAAGGGTTGTAGGGCATTAAATTTTTGTTTCAGTTTCTATAAGAATACCAACATGTCGAATAAAAAAAATTAACTTCCTACGTGTTGTTGTTCTGAAGCTATTTTCTTGTGGCATTTTTGGAATTAACTAGTTTTGATGGGAAATAAGCCACAATTTTACTAAAAAAACTGATTTTATTAACGTTTCGACGCTCAAATCGGGTGTCGTTGTCAAAATAAAACCATTTTTTTTAGTAAAATTGTGGCTTATTTCCCATCAAAATTAGTTAATTCCCACATGTTAATGCGGTTGTTATTTTAATTGTTTATTCGCGAACTCAATCGACTATAGGTGGCAGTGCAGTTGCATGAAAATGGCCGATGTAATTGGGATAATGCATTTTGATATAATTAATATTTTTATTGATGTAATTAATTAATATAAATAAATCATTCATTAAATGAACACACCAGACAAGCATTCAATCGACATTGATATATAGGTTAACGGATGTTTTGTTTAAATCTTCATCCCAATTCCTCTAGTTCAAAATAAGCGGCAGCACCCTCGCTTGAGTTCGCGAATAAGCTTAAAATAACACTACTTTTTCAAAATTATTTTATAATTATTTATAATATTTATTATAAACTTTTTATTCAAGATCTAATTTGATAAATTGAACCTTTCTCTTTGGTTTGATGTCTTTAGAATTTATGTTGACCTAATAGTTTATGCATAATAACGCTGTAGATAGAAGCTTTTTGGGATAAACAATTTCAATTTTGCAATAACTATTAGGTAAAACTTCTTGAAATTTTAACGGCTGAATACTTCTAATATTGTTCCTTTACTTACGCGAAAATAAAGCTTTTAGTGTATTTTTAGAAAAGTTATTAATTATTTTCAAAAAATCGACTTTTGAAGCTATTTTCCCAATAACTAAGCAACAAATTAACAAAAAGAACTTTCCAAACACTCATTTTAAAGAATTTTCTATGCTCTTCAGTAAAATTGTATCACCTTTCCATACAGCATACCGGTCTCCACCTTTAATATTTACAATCAAATAGCGATCTTTAATTGTTTATATATTGTTTATAAGTTAAAAAGTACGTTTGATTTTTTGCATAATTTTTATATTGGATACTGTTGTAACTAAATTTACCCTAATGCCATAAGCAGTTCTTAGATACCTGTATCAACGGATGTCACGAAAGAGGCCATTTATTTGCTAATTTCTCTGGTCTATCACACCCTTTCTTATCTGTGTTTACAATCCAAATCATTAAGCCACATAAAGAGGTAGGGCAATAAACTCACTATAGCTATAGAAATGCTTTTACTACAAAATTTTAAAAGATAAGAGTTATAACGGAACAAGTATGCATACCTGCATTTTAAGACCCAGGTAGATTTTTGGGGATGACACAATGACACTAAAAGATGGCTTTGCCGATGATTGCATTCAATTGAGATGGTAAGTAGGTATGAATCACCTCTAGTTATATTTTAATGGCTTTGTAATTTAACTTCATGGGGTACGAAAGAATTAAGAAACTTTTAAGAATTTGAAAAAACATAGTTTTTGGGGGGTTTAGGTGTTTTACACAATTTTTGAATATCCCTAAAAACTCAGTTATTTCAAATTATATATACGTAACCTATAAAAAACCTTGAGTTAGTCTATTTTGAAGTATATAAAATGGAGAAAATCCCAAAAAACTACCGAAAAAACCAGTTTTCCGGATTTTTGAAGATGGCGCACCTTACGAATAAATCTGAAAAAAGTCAGAAATACAGATTTTGATAAAATTCACAAAACGCAAAAAAATTAGACATGCAGCCATCGCCAAAAAAAGTTATACGTACCTATTAAAAAAACAAAAAACATTGAGGTTATGTACACTCGACCTTCGGGTCCATAAAAATATATGTTTTGTAAAAGCCTCAGCTGTGCGTGTGAATTTTTTGTAATTTATAATTTAATTGCAAACCAACTTAAAAAAAAATAAAATCGAAAAATTGACATTTTTTGATGTGGGGAAAGGGGAAGGGGGTGGTGGGCTAAAATTGCGGTGATTCTTAATTTTTTTAATCACATAGAACGTAAAAAAATAAAAAAAAATATTCAGGCTGTATCGACTTCAAAATAATACAGCATCATGCCAAAAGGGCCTTAGTTATGTATGTTCGGCCCTATTGATCCAATCGTGACGTACGTCGGCTGAAATGATAGGAACTAACCAATAGCATACAATGACATAGAGAAATCAAATACAGCCTCATGTCAAAAAGAATAGAATAAACAAAAATTTCTTTTGAATTAAATATTTGAAATAAAAAATCACACTAAATTTTCTTTTTTTTTCACCCTTTCACTTATCAATATAAACATAAAAGTTTTTAGAGAGTTTCGCCCTCGGTTATAATGTAATCTTTCATTCTGCGTTTAAATTTTTCCAAAATTCTTATTAGTTTTCTCAGGATTCGAATAAACTGAATGCATTTAAATAGCATTGGTCATAATTTTGCGCCTACTCCCTCAAGGCTTAAAAAATGTAACATTTCAAAGGAATGGAGATATTTCAAAGATTCGCTGAGACTATAATTTTTATCTAATATACATATATCTGTAGTCCATCCACTCACGGTAAATATTGCAAAACCTCCGAATTTTAAACAACCGCTTGGATTGACATGAAATTGGGTATGCACATAGCTGACAGGTCAAAGAAAAAGTGATATTGTGCCGACGTGTGCTTTTGCCTTGGGAGTTAGTACAACCACTTTTATAATGTGAAAAGACATACATTCAAAATAAGTCCTAAAGTGGATAAACTGAGTAATTCTAAGCTAGTTTTTGTTCTATAGATTTTTTCTTAACATACTGTTTGAGTTATTTGCAAGTGAATATATTATGTTCGTTTTTCAACAGAAAAGTCACGTTTTTAGACTGTTTTAGAAAAAAACTCAAAAAGTATTTTAACGAAAAATATTCTTAGCAAAAATATAGCGTATAAAAAAGTGAAAACAATGGTGTATGTATGAAGTCTGTAGACCCTGTAAAAGTAGAGTTGTAGTTAAGAGGAAACAGTAGCGATCAACAGGTAGCGAAAACGCGTTCCAAGATTGCGGCTGTAATTTTGAATATTTTTTCGAGATATTTGGCACACGTATTCGTAATATAATAAAGAATGGCGGTACAGAGCCCAATTTGAAAAATATATGAATATGTGGAAATTACTCTGTAATTAAATACAATATTTAAAAAACGAGCCTGTACCGCCATTAAGAAGAACAAAAAAATACACTTTCTTCAAATGAACTTTTTTATCCGATGCCTAGATTTTGTGTCATTTTGGAACTACTAAAATTTTGTATTTCATTAGTAGTTCCAAAATGACACAAAATCTAGGCATCGGATAAAAAGTTTATTTGAAGAAAGTGTATTTTTTTGTTCTTCTTAATGGCGGTACAGGCTCGTTTTTTTAATATTATATTTAATTACAGAGTAATTTCCACATATTAATATATTTTTCAAATTCGGCTCTGTACCGCCATTCTTTATTATATTACGAATACGTGTGCCAAATATCTCGAAAAAATATTCAAAATTACAGCCGCAATCTTGGAACGCGTTTTGGCTACCTGTTGATCGCTACTGTATCACCTTAATGAAAAGCAGGTTCTACTTCGTCAAAATACAAATCGAATATTTTAACATGAAATAACCATAAAACGAAGCACTTTTCGGGAAAAACTCATGACTTACAACTGTTATAAAATGTCTAAAAAGTTTTATTTGTATTTTTATAAACGTTTCTAGCATCAAAAGTTAGTTAGCATCAAAATGAAGTCTCTTTTTTGTTAAAAAAATGTAAAAATCACCGCCTAATTTACTTATGTATTGTTTATGTGATATGTACATTTTTTACTCTTTGAGATATTTAGTATCACTAATGTTTAAGTTATTTTAAACCAAGGCATTTTTTTTCAAAATTAAAATTTTTTTATTTTAAAACCAATTTTTTTTAATAAGCATTTCTTGCCAATAAATCTTATAGATCATATAAACAGTATAATATAAGTAAATTAACTAGGGCGGTAACTATTAATTTCATATGGAATGCTAATTAGGTGGTGATTTTCACGATTTCTTTTAGCAAAAAAAGGGACATATTTTATTTAAAGCGTAACTTACTTTTGATGCTGATGGTGATAGAATAGATACTTTTTAAATAACAAAAATAAAACTTTTTTAAACACTTTAAAAAATTTGTGGCGAGTTTTCCCCGAAAAGTGCGTTATTTTTTGGATATTTTACGTTGAACTAGTCGATTTGGAATTCGACGAATAAGAACCAACTGTTGTTCAGCTCCAACTCTGTTTTTATTGTGTGTCCAGACTTCATACATACATAATTTTTTTTACTGTTTTATAAGCTTTATATTTGCTAAGAATAGTTTTTTCGATCAAATACTTACTTTTTGATTTATTTACGAAAAACCATCTAAAAACAAAAAATACAAGGAATTTAATTAGTTTATCCACTTACGGACATATTTTTACCTATATTTTTTCACACTCGAGAAGGGGGTGGTACTCATCCCCAGAAAAAAGCACACACTGGCACAATATCACTTTTTTCTTTGACATGTTAGCTATGCTTATGTCAAATTTCATGCCAATCCAAGCGATTTTGTAAAATCCAAAAACAGTGAGTAAATTGTCCAATGATATCTTTAAAAAAGACTAGTGCATTTTACAAAAACTTAGGTCAATAAATAATATGAAAACAGCGGAATATCAACCAATGTTGAATGTTTTTACAAAGTATTGTTTATTTTTCGCTACTCGAAGGGGACAACTATTAAACTGGTTTCTTCCACTTCCAGACAATTTTTTAACCGCATATGACATCAAAACCAGAATTAAAAAAATTCGGTTTCGACCTCTTAATACACGTAAATTGATCAAGTATATTTTTCTGTGACTATGTGTGTCACTTCCGGGTACACCATTTTAACCGGAAGTGGTGTAAAACTAAAAAAAGTATTTCTTTGTTCTCATTTTTCTAATGCGCGTCAAATTTCTAATCGCTAGCGCTAGTACCATCTATGGGTTATAATCTTTCATTCAACCTCTGTGATTATATCTGACAGACGGACGGACAGACAGGCATAAAACCGGACAGGCATAAATATTTGTTCTCGTCTTTCTAAGGCGCGTCGAGTAATACATAGTTTGTACTATTTCTGCGAATTTAGAACAATACTTCGGGTTGCAACTCTTTATCCTGAAGTCGGAGGCCAAATTTCTCACCTTTAGTACCATCTTTGGGTTATAAGCTTTCATTCCACATCTAATTTGTCATGTTTTAACCCGGCATCCGACAGGTGAACTTTTTTGCCACTAACAGACAGGTGGGATGTGACAAACCCCAGCATTGAAAGAGTTAAAGAATCTCAAAAAATATCTCTACGTTTAGATTAGTTAACAGAAACAGTAAAGATGCAGTAGAAATAAACAAACCAAGACACGTTAAATGATACTAGGAGCACTCCCGAATCATAATTTACAATGTGTAAACTTTGGAAATCATGACTTGGAATTTACAATGTATATACTGATGTGATCTTGATTATTGATATGAGATAATATTCTTATATGTCACTTAATTTAATCAATGTATTAATACTAATCTAATTAATTAACCAGATCACATATCAATATGTTTTCAATCTCAGGGCGAATTATAAATTAATTACTTACTTTCGTGGCTTCTGAATATTTCTTAATGGTTCCTAATCGGGATAGAAAAGAAAAGAGTAAAAAAAAATACAAATATGGGTTACAATTATAATCAAAATATTTTTTATTTTATTCAAAAGGCAATCAATGCTTAATATTTGCTATTTCTTATTATTCTTAAACATAACATTTACAACTGGGAATTTTATTTCCTTTTGGTTTTCTATTGAAAGTTTTTATTAACATTTAACTATTAGGAGTTATTAGGGACAACTCTATTTAAGTTTGATGAAGCTTTTCTGATATTATTGATTATGTTATTCAATTTTTTATGTGGAATTTAATACGAAAAACCCATACATTCATGTCCAAACAAATGAGACTGACCTTTTCCTGGTGAACTGAAAATGTCCTCACACAAAACCCTTTCCTGCTATCCTTGGCTGCGATCAAACCTCGTCCTGGCTTCCAGTGATGTTCTCCTTTGAAAAACTAGCTCGAATAGCTCTCGTTCCTGCTTTTGTCGTGATGCTGTGTTCTACCTTTTTCGAAACTGCTATCAGCTACCGGGACACTCTGGGCTCAAGGAGGTTCTTTTACTCTCGACCTGGCCTACTTCTCGTTCCACGATAGATACTCCACACTCACGGAACTACCGGCTTTCTCACTCCTCGAACACTACCGTCTACTACTCGACTTCACTTCTCGACAGCTCAAAACATTCTGATCCCACTTTGTCATTCATTCACCTACTTTCTCAATATCCCTTCCAGATTCACAAATCAACCTTCCACCACCAACTCTCATTCTCAGTATTCCTCAAAAACCAATTTTTAATCTTTCTAAATATGCTTAATGGATTTCAAAAGAAAATATTTAATTCCCATTCTAAAATCACTTTCTACTATTTACAAATTTTAATGACCTATTCTCTCTTTCAAATGAGTCTTATTTAGCATAGGCTAATGATCGAAACCTTCCGCGAAAAACGATAATGAACTATCATCTATTTCACTGAGTTTTATTTAGCATAGGCTAATGATCGACCTTCCGAGAAGAACGATAATGGTACGCGTCATTCACTTTGTTTATTTTAAGCGCACTGTCCCGAGTTCCGTCTAATCACTTCTTAAAATTAAATATAACAATTTGTTGTATACAGGGTGTTCTAAATTTATATGCCCGTGGTTGAGAAAATTGAAAATATTTTATATTAAATTGAATCCTGTTTACAACCATCAAAATTTAATTTTCATATCAAATAGAAATATAACAATACATTGTAAATAATTATGATTCGGGAGTGCTCCTAGTAGCATTTAACGTGTCTTGGTTTGTTTATTTCTACTGAATCTGGATTTTAAATTTAGTATAAATTTCTACGTATTATGACTGTTTCTTGTTGAGAATAAAGAAAAAACTTCACCAATTATGGTTTCATTTCGAAAACAACGCACACATCTTATGGAAAATATAATGTCACTCAAATTCAATAAAATTTATACGAATAGATCCGTTTTAATTTACCGATCAAATCTTATCATTGCGCCAACTCTCTATTTTCAAAAATAAGAGCAGAAATTGATACAAATAAATCTGAAATCAAATGGGTAGGTACATAAGTTAGAGAGAGAAAAAATATTTTAAACTACCCAGATTTTCGGTACTCCATAAATCAGCGGATTAGTTTCACTAATCCGCTTAGGCCCAGCGGGATTTAAGCTCTTATGAATAGCACTCGGAGCAATAATGATTGTAACTTTAACACTTTTAACACTTTATGGACTCCAAAAATGTGATTTCGATAAACTTTAATTGCAATTTGCGCCGTAATTAATCATAATTAAGAGTTGGCGCAATGATAAGATTTGATCGGTAAATTAAAACGGATCTATTCGTATAAATTTTATTGAATTTGAGTGACATTATATTTTCCATAAGATGTGTGCGTTGTCCGTATTATGACTGTTTCTTGTTGAGAATAAAGAAAAAACTTTACCAATTATGGTTTCATTTCGAAAACAACATAAGTCCACAAACTTTAAAACATAATATCAAAAAAATAAGCAACATTTAAACTTTTTTGGTCTTTCAGATATAGGTCTGGATCCCGCGTATGAAAAAAAAGTTGATTAATAGCAAGCTGAAAATTTGTTAATAGCTTAAGGGTGTCTAGTCGGATAAACTTTGATATATGGGAACACTGGAACAGGGGCAGTTTTAATTTTGGAACAGGTTAAAAATTTGAAACGGTCACACCACGAAAACGGCACATGTATTTTGTCCGACAGAACAGACTTAAACTCTTCGAACAGAGATTAAACTCTCTTGCAAAAATTAGACTGCTATTTATCACCAAATGGGCCTTTTAATGAGTAGAGCATGTAGAATATGTCAAATGACAGGAATTATGACAGGTGATAAATAGCAGTCTAATTTTTGCATGAGAGTTTAATCTCTATTCGGAGAGTTTAAGTCTGTTATGTCGGACAAAATAAATGTGCCGTTTTCGTGGTGTGACCGTTCCAAATTTTCAACCTGTTTCACAATTAAAACTGCCCCTGTTCCAGTGTTCCCATATATAAAAGTTTATCCGACTAAACACCCTTAAGCTATTAACAAATTTTCAGCTTGCTATTAATCAACTTTTTTTTCATACGCGGGATCCAGACCTAATAGATGCATTTATAACCCATAATACTTATATAAAATATAGTATTACTATCAGAATCTCTAACTACTAATGGAAAGATTTTTACGTTTCCTGAAAAATTTACACATTGTAACATACAGTGCTTCCATAAAGTAACGCATAATTTCATTATTTCGTAAACCGGCGACTTTAAGGAAAATTTTCGAAACAGGTTGATTTTTATTTTTAAATTACAATTTTTTGGCATATTACATATCATACTAGTGATGTCATCCATCTGGGCTTGATAACGTAATCGATGAATTTTTTAAATGAGAATAGGGGTCATGTGATAGCTCATTTGAAAGGGTATTTAATTCTCTATTTACTAATACAAACAATAACATAATTATATATACAGGGTGTCCAAAAAGAATTCTTTAATTAAATTAATTGAGACAAAAAGAAAAATGTATGTAACTTATTTAATTCAAAATTCGTTTTACTTTTGTCAGAAAATTAAATGTTAGAGCTGCCATCCACCTGCCTCTTGGAAGTTTAAGATTACGCTTAAGCGAAAATCAATATTTAGGTTTTAAATAAAACATTTTTATGTTTGCTGGCACCAATAAAATATATTTAGAATTAAACAAATTACATACATTCATCTTTTTATACCAATTAATTTAATTTAAATAACATTTTTTGGACACCCTGTATAAATAATTATATTAACAATTATATTATTGAATAGAGAATTACATACCCTTTCAAATGAGCTATTACATGCCCTTTATTCTTATTTAAAAAAATCAACGATTACGTCATCACGCCCAGATGGATGACGTCACTAGTATGATATGTATGCCAATAAATTGTAATTTAAAAATAAAAATCGACCTGTTTCGGTATTTTTCCTGAAAGTGTCCGGTTTGTGAAATAATGAATTTATGCGTTACTTTATGGACGCACTGTATATTGTTTCGCAATGACCCATTAAATTATTATAAATGCAATTAACCATTGACCATGTCATGAAAATGGCAATATAAAATTAATTTTTCAAATGTCAAACTTTAAAATTTGTTTTTGTTAACAAAAAAATAATTTAAATATCTATTATGAAATTCGTTACAAACAAAATCTGATATTTCAACTAAACGAAACAAAATACACAATAAAAGTGAATTATTAAACTCATTCAGGGACCCGTTCAGACAAAAGAGCCTACAACTGGTTTTTACCTGAGTGCGAGTGGAAGACTTGTAACGTGAAGCGATCGATATTATGTATCTAACTAGGTACTGTCTTTTCCGTAAAAATGTATATCTTGGCAACATCCTGTTGTTGCCAAAGTGATGTTTAAGCAATGTTTTTGACCTACGGGGGTCAAATTGTCGTTATAGTGTAAGGAATAAAATATATAAATAAATCGGATTACTGAAAATCCGACAACGGTGCCAAGCTTAAAGAAGTGTACTAAGCGAACATTCACGGATTATACCTAGAAAATGATAGCATTTCTAGGTGATGCCAAATGACTGCAACGTGAAAAGATGCCAATTTAATAGCGGGATGTATATATATATATATATATATATATATATATATATATATATGTTGATGTGATCTAGATTATTGATATGAGATAATATTCTTATATGTTACTTAATTTAATCAATGTATTAATACTAATCCAATTAATTAACCAGATCACATATCAATATGTTTTCAATCTCAGGGCGAATTATAAATTAATTACTTACTTCCGTGGCTTCTAAATATTTCTTAATGGTTCCTAATCGGGATAGAAAAGAAAAGAGTAAAAAAAATACACATATGGGTTACAATTATAATCAAAATATTTTTTATTTTATTTAAAAGGCAATCAATGCTTGATATTTGCTATTTCTTATTATTCTTAAACATAACATTTACAAATGGGAATCTTATTTCCTTTTGGTTTTCAATTGAAAGTTTTTATTAACATTTAACTATTAGGAGTTATTAGGAACAACTCTATTTAAGTTTGATGAAGCTTTTCTGATATTATTGATTATGTTATTCAATTTTTTATGTGGAATTTAATACGAAAAACCCATACATTCATGTCCAAACAAATGAGACTGACCTTTTCCTGGTGAACTGAAAATGTCCTCACACAAAACCCTTTCCTGCTATCCTTGGCTGCGATCAAACCTCGTCCTGGCTTCCAGTGATGTTCTCCTTTGAAAAACTAGCTCGAATAGCTCTCGTTCCTGCTTTTGTCGTGATGCTGTGTTCTACCTTTTTCGAAACTGCTATCAGCTACCGGGACACTCTGGGCTCAAGGAGGTTCTTTTACTCTCGACCTGGCCTACTTCTCGTTCCACGATAGATACTCCACACTCACGGAACTACACCGGCTATCTCACTCCTCGAACACTACCGTCTACTACTCGACTTCACTTCTCGACAGCTCAAAACATTCTGATCTCACTTTGTCATCCATTCCCCTACTTTCTAAATATCCCTTCCAGATTCACAAATCAACCTTCCACCACCAACTCTCATTCGCAGTATTCCTCAAAACCAATTTTTAAACTTTCTAAATATGCTTAATGGATTTCCAAAGAAAATATTTAATTCCCATTCTAAATTACTTTCTAACTATTTACAAATTTTAATGACCTATTCTCTCTTTCAAATGAGTCTTATTTAGCATAGGCTAATGATCGAAACCTTCCGCGAAAAACGATAATGAACTATCATCTATTTCACTGAGTTTTATTTAGCATAGGCTAATGATCAACCTTCCGAGAAGAACGATAATGGTACGCGTCATTCACTTTGTTTATCTAAGCACATTGTTCCGAGTTTCGTACGCTTATTCTAATCACTTCTTAAAATTAAATATAACAATTTGTTGTATACAGGTTGTTCTAAATTTATATGCCCGAGGTTGAGAAAATTAAAAATATTTTATATTAAAGTGAATTTTGTTTATAATTATCAAATTTTAATTTTTATATCAAATAGAAATATAACAATATATATATATATATATATATATATATATATATATATATATATATATATATATATATATATATATATATATATATATATATATATATATATATATATATGTATATATAAATATATACACATATAAACGCTCTTATACAGGCCCGTACAAGATATATTTTGAACGTTTACAAGCCCGCAACTACCTTTTGGAGCCCGACTGCGGGTTTCGAAACGTCGCCCGAGTATCTAACAACCATTGGATTCCCCTTACTTTCTTACCCAACTGGACAAATTTTTGCGAAGGCTTCACAACGTACAGCTTATACATACACTTATACAAAAAGTTTCCAAAATCATGCGGTAGGGGGCGCTTTCGTGTATAAGTTTTATACATTTGAACTATTATATTTAAATAAATCGCTATGATGCCCGACATTTGACAACGCCGCTGGGCTTGAAAACGTGCGTGAAATTTATTTTCACATATATACCATTGGGCGTAAATCACAATTGTTAGAAGTAAGAACGACACACACATATATAAAGATAATCGATCTTAAAAATACTATACAGAGTGCCTAATTCAATAAAGAACACAAACATCGGTGTAGCTTCTCAGGGACACGAGTGGGTAATGCCCACCTTGGAAAAATCGACAGTATTGGTGAAATATAAAGTTCTCCTTCTTTTCATCTTGAAAACAAAATTTGATACAGTATTTAGATAAAATAAAACAAATACATTGTTTTATAATAAAACACCCTATACCTATATGTATTGTTAGATATTTCTTTACTCGATTTCATTGAGTAAATTTCCTGCAACAGGTATTACAGATTTAAAAAAAAATGTCTGAAAAACCAGAAAATAATACAAAATAATAAATAAAATATTATATTTCGAATTATGGAAAAAAATTTAAACTGAAAATACAAACAGCTGCAAGAAAAAAAAAGTACAAAAGTAAATACGAGTACTTCATTAAATATTTGGTTAATAGCTATTTTACATTTTATCTTATTTATAATTAATGCTGAGAATGACTAAAATAATTATTAAACATTGAAATAAAATTAAACGTTTATACTAGCGCAGTGCAAGTCTAAAATATTTAAAGTAAATTAGCAATTGTTTAACCTTTATAACAGTTATAAACAAAAGCTTTCACTGTGGCCCACGTCTTATCCTTGAATAAATCTTTATGTTTTTTCATTATCAACTCGGTTTCTTCTTTTCTCGGAGCTTTTTTGTTTTTTATGTGATCTTTGAAAGCTGTTTTCAATACATTTTTTTGCTCTGAATTCCACTTTCCTCGCTTTCCTTTTTTTATACTATTTTCCCTTTCATCTAAAACATAACAGTTTATCTTTCATTCCACGTTCTTTAAATTCTTAGTTCTGGATAAGGAAAAATAGATAATTACCTAATACCGCATTTTTCATTGCTTGTTCTCCGAATTGCTGTTCCCACGTCTCTTCTATTTCATTTTCATTAATATTTTGATCTAAAAACAATATATATATTAAATCTTCATGCCTGCATATATTAACTTTTTCTAGTAATCCTAATGAAATATCAACCTGATTTGCTAAAGTTACGTGGTGAGTAAAGCATGTTTTAAATTCCTCCATATTTCGTAGATACTAGTTAACGTATTAACTGAAAATTTAAGCATCTATATTTTTTTAACGGGGCGAATTTTGAAAATAAACTGAAATTTAAAAATTTTCATTGCACTATTGTTTGTGTTCCGAATCAATATTACAGTAATGAATTTGGCGCAGTACTTCGTGTTCTAATGACAGCAAATAACAAACGATTTCATTAACCTATTAATTTTCAAACAAAATATTCACTTTTACGATATTGGAATTTATGTTGTTGATTTTACAAAAAACTTTATTGTCATAAAAAAGTTTCCTTCATTCTGGTACCTTAAAAGAAAATAAATAATTATGAATTTCTTACCATGAAATAAAGGTTTTTCTGCTTCAGTCTCATCCAGCAATGATTCATTGTCTGACAAAGTTATTTCGTCAAGGGATTTTCCTTTATACTTTGCTACTTGTCCACTATTAACAGCGATAAGTAATTTGGCAACTTTTGCTGTCTGATACAAGTCTTGAGGAAGCCTACGAGACAGAACTAGTTAAAGTATCAGAAGTACGTACATTTGAGTATGTAGCCAAGTAGACTGACCTTTAGTTTCTGTTTTTTAAAAGAGGATTGGAAAACAGAACTTTCCCATTAAAAATGTATGCGAAATATGGACAGTGCCACAAAAAATAGGTAATAAGCACGGTTTTTAAATAAATAAAGCAAAATGAAAACGTTTTTGTACTACACATGAATTTTTTTAAATCAAAAATGTAGTAGATACTACTTGATTTTGGTGTAACTTGTTTAATTGGAACAAAAGCAATGAAATTAAGATTTTAAACCCCAAATACTATTCTAAACATATAGGTTCGATCCCCTACGGTGTAAGAAGTTTTTTATTTTTTCTTTAGATGTAAGTTGTTGTATTTTTATATAAATAAACTCAAATTGTCATTTATTTATGACCTGTGAATTATGATTCATTATTCACGACTAAATAAAGTTCATCATTATACTTGATAAAACACAAGTGAATGTAGTTTTTAAATGGTCGTTGATAAAAATGATAAAAAAATTGAATTTATAATTACCTATAATACGATTCATGTGTTTTTTGGTGTGTCCCATGAAAGTAGCAAACTGTTCCATTTCGTCATCCTTAATATTGATTGCTTGCAATAATGTGGCAATTTGTTTTCTTAAACGGGTTGATGTAAACAGAGTTGTATCCGAAACATCAGCTTTTGTCGCCAGCTTTTTCACAATATGGTAGCCACTCAACCACAGCTCTGTGTTAGGATTACCAAATAAATACGGATTTGTTGGAGTCACACAAATACTTCGGAAACTTAGAAGAAGTTCAATGAATTTCTGAAGGTCCGGTGGAAATAAAATTGCAACAGGTCTGCTTCCTTTTCCACCGGTCACTACTCTTTTGTAATTCTTGCACAAAGTTTGTTCAGTTTTTGAAAGACAATCTAGAAACTCGGTTTGCTGGTTTTCACTGACTGTTGAATTATAAGTCTCGGTTTTTAGGTACTGAATTTCCCCAATGCGCTTTCTATTTATTAATAATGTCAATGCTAAGACAGACTCGATCAGCTTTCGATAGTTCAACTTAATGTGGATATTCTTCTTCAATGCATCTGAAGCTTCATGGGCTTCGTTCATTACAAAAGTTTGGAATTTTATAACATCTTGGGTCAATGGCAACAATTTTGGAGAAACATAATTATTTTCCTTTAAATTTTTCAGTGCAAGGCTTGAAATCTCAGATGTCCAATGGTTTTCAATAAGATTTTTTAAACGCTTAATGTCTTTAAGACTTTCTTCGGCAGTAGTACAGATTATAATAGGACTTTTCTGTATAATATTTGTAGCTATGTCACAAACTTGTTTAAGCGTGGTCCCCATGTGTAGTGCCAAACTGCTCGCTTGAAAGGTTTTGGTTTCTTCACAATATCCGCTAATAACTTTTACAGCTCCGACAATATTATCAAAAAACTGTGGTTTCAAAGCATCAAATAGTAGTTGAATTCCAGTTGTATTTCTCAAACTTATAAGAAGTCGTCCCAATTCTCTCATTTTATTTGAGATAACATTTCTTATTTGAGCACGCTTGTGCTTTCTTAGCAAGCTTTCAGCATATGAGCAAATGAGCATATCTTTCATAGCAGTTCTTGAAATCTCGTCACTTCGCATAATTGGAAACACTTCTTTTTTTAAACGCAAAGAAGCAAGACAATCACCGTGTACACCTGAACATACAGTGAATACTTGTGATAAAGATAAATGATTTTCACGTTTGAAAGTTTTACATTTAGATCTGGCAGGACATTGCTTTCTATGTCTTCTTAAATACGTTCTTCTAAAGAATCCCATGCAATCGGGGCAAGAAACAAATAATGATGTATCTATATCTTCAGCTTCCTTGGGTTTTCGTACAGGTCTTATATTATTAGTTGATAAGGAACTAACAAAATTTCCCTGACGGCGAATAGCATCTAACAATAATTTTCTTTTGTGGTAATTTGGAGGAAATGACGAAAATTCCTTAACAGCACCTTGATCACAATGTCTTCTAATCAAGTGTCGTGCAAAATGGGTTACATCGTCCAAGCAATACGGACATGTTGTTTTTTTGTCTTGTGAACGACTGAAGTGTGACTCAACTTTAACATGAGAGGGTCCTACAAATTTACCGAAGTTAACTATAAAAGGGTCTACGTGCTTACTTGTAGTTTCTAATTCAAAGCTTTCTTCTTTTGGTTTTAAATTTTGATCAAGCAAGGTAGTAGTTGTGGATATTTCATTAGACTTGTAAGAATAATTGTTGCTTATATATTTTTTTGTTTTTTTGGTACTTTTACCTTCAGCTTTACTAATTCTTTCATAACGTATAAGCGGAAATTCTTCATTTTCCTCATCATCGCTTGAAGGTAGATACTCACTCCCAGAAGATCGAGAAGGTTCTTCCATTTCATCAATATCATAGTTTTCTTTAGATTCTTCTGACGGTTCTCTTTGTCTTCGAGTTACATTTCTTAGAGGAGAGTACGCTCCTAAAATGTCCTTACTGGTGATGTCTGATGGTGGTAGTATTTGTAGATCTTCCAATATAACTATTTTTTTCTCCATTTCTTTATTGGGTCTTTGTCTTCGAGGTACATGTCTAAGAGGAGAGTACGCTTCTAAAATTTTCTCACTGGTGTGGTCTGGTTGCGGTCTTATTTGTTGATCTTCCAATACAACTATTTTTTTATTTATTTCTTCATTGGATTTCTCAATATTGTGTCTCTTAACTAGCTGTACATCTTTTTCTTCATGATCTTCAAAATCATAGACATCTTTTAGCTCACCTTTTGCAGCAGCTGTCAAACTTAGATGGGTTAATGCTTTATTTTTATAATATGTTTGTAAACCCTTTGTTGTCTCGTAATCTGGTAAAAAAAGTAGATTACTCTCGTCACGCCGCGTCAGATTTAGTATTTTTTCCGTTCGTTTTTTCATGACTGATGGAGGTTAATTTATTCTGGAAAAGAGCAAGTCAATCAATTGGAGTCAAGGTCAGATTATAACAAATATATAATGAGCAAAACATCCAAAGTATTCATTCATAGGCCATGATGATTAGGTGAATTTTATCTTCCTTATGTAGTTAATGCTGCTTGTAGTTCTACCTTTTCAAACATAAACAATATTCCCATATTTATTATACATTAATGTAGGTAGGTACAAACTTATATTTTAAAAGTTTATCGCAAAGTAAATGACAAAAAAATAAAAATTATTTTAACTTTTTTTATGTAAATAAACAATATATTCAATTCTAAACCCCTTTTCTTTATAATGATTTTTAATATTGTCGAAAATAAATGTACTTTACTTTTAGCAATAATCACATTCACAGGCAAAACTAGTATAATATTGATAAAATCTTGATGGAAAATGATTTTTTCTCTTAATTATTATAATAAAATATTTTCCCCTGTATGCTAAAACTTATGTAAATACACTGTATAAGAGTTTTATTAACCTTCTCTCATCATCTTCCGTACATGAGCAATAGTTCCTAAGCAATGTTTGATAATCTGATAGAGAGCCTCTATAATCTATCTTCGTTATAATACGATTCAGTCCATATTAAACTGAAAAAATCGTTTAAAATAAATAGTAAAATAATACTTACTTTATTCCCAATATCAAAGTAGTAATACTACCATATAAAAGCAAACAACACGAATGCAACTGTGAGAAGCCCGGTTCTTCTCCTATAACACTGATAATAATAATGGACAATATTCAAATATAACCTTGAGTCTAAAAATAGATGTACTATTAATAGTATCAGTAACCTGGCAACACCGCTAGGCTTTAAAACGTTGCAATAGTATATAGATTTTTAAACAGTGGGCTTATAAAGGTTCAAGTAATATCTTTTGGGCTTCAAAAGGTGAAATTCGTTTCTAACGACAATTCTACGGAAAAAACTTTACCCCTCTGCTTTCCCCTCTATAGGTTTTAAGTGATTTTAAGGCGATAGGTACAAAGTATACACGCCGTAACCAATAGGAAGTGCAGGGCTCTGAAACTGCCCGTTTGTCTTCGGGCTCCGTTACGTGTCATTTATCAGTATATATACATATATACATTCTTATGCTATTATTAATCTATTTTTGACCTTTCTCCTCACTATAAAACTTAAAACCATAAGCATGTATAGAAAAGGCCCAAGAAGTTGTTTGAGGACAAATTCGCCTGTCCAGAAAAAGAATGACGCAACCGCAAAATGCAAAATTCTTCAGAAGAGAAAAACGATTTTTAAATATTTAAAATAGGCACTAAATGAAGAGTAATCGTCCAGGAACATCGGTATGGCATTTGTTTTTTGACAACGATGGCTTTTATTTTCATCGATATTTGTTCAAATTTCATTATCTTAATTTAATCGCCCCATATTTAACCCTATCTACAGTTGCGTCATTATGCATCTGAAACAAGGTCTAACATAGCGAGTATTTCAGTAACGACGCAACTACCCTATAGTGGGTTAGCACATTTTTTCAGTTCTGTCTTTTCGTATAATCTTTACATAGTATTTTAGAAGTTAATTGCGTAATAAACAGGAATTGACAAAATTTGCAGTTACATTATTTTTCTTCGGTATTTGGCCACGTGCAGTCGTATTAAAAATTGTGAAAAGTATTTTGATTTTTATAGATAATACTATTGAGAGTCTTGTGGGTAAAATTTATATTTTTGTAATTAGATAAGCATTTTGTGTTTTTTGTAAGAGCGCATCATGAGTGGTGGTTATTTTATTTGTAAGAAACCTCTAGGGAAAATTATTTGTCAGTGGGAAAGTCGAGCCATCTTTACTAACTGTTGTCGGCGAACGTTTTTCGTCTCTTTATATGGCGGAAATAAAGACGATTCTCGGGAAACTCTGAGATACAAACGATTCGCTAAAACAGTGACAAAAATGCATTTAATCTCTTCTCACTTCCTCCAACACAAGATGTAGCCCGTTTCCACAGACTCCGAGTGTATCACCAGATTCAGTCATGGCTCGGTAAACATTGTGATCTAGAAAATTGGGGCTGGATAAAGCATGGAAAATTTTGGATACCAATCCAAACTTCCAAGCCTCCAGCACCCCCGAGCTTATGAAATTCATCTTTAGCAGATGCAATGGAAACTGGAAGTGCAAACTGGTTGCCGAAAAGCAGACCTCAAATGTTCAGCAGTGTGCCTCTATTGTGGTGGTGAAAGTTGCAGCAACGTCGTGGACATAAGTAAAAAAGTGTTTACCACAAATGAATATACATATATGATAAAAAAGCACAGTAAAATAATTAAAAAACAAAATAAAAATAAAGTAACACAAATTGTACCTATAAAAATAATATTCTAGTAGGTACTAATGTTATGAAATTAGAAATTTATTACTATGAATCTGCAATCAATCACAAACAAGTCTGGCTAATTGGCTTTGCCAAAGCCATTTTTCAGAAAAAAAGACCATTTTTTTCTTTAATTTTGTACCTTGTTATGGGGGAAATTTCCCCATGTTTCCTCCCCGTAGATCCGCCACTGGAAATAGCTTACGAAAAATAAATCTTAATCAATTTAAATCCTAAATGCCAGACATCTAGTCATATTCAAAGTCACTTTGCTGTTTACAGTACACTATTATTACTTCAGGGTACTTAATTCTTATGCGTAATAATTTGCTTGAACCACGATAGATGACGCCAAGGATTAAAGTTTGAATAAATTTCATTCATTATTTTTTTTATTTGTATTTTCATGGAAATTTTAATATCTACTAAATTTAAATTTGTAAATATTTAGAGTATTACTCTTATTCTATTTAATCAACAAAACATATTCGTATTAGGTATATTACGTTAATAATAGGACGCAGATTCTGTAGAAATAATAACCCATTAGACAAAGAAAATCAGTAATTTTCACACACAGGTGGTTATACATACAATGGTTATACTAATAGCTTCTAGGTATCTGCTAATTATACTAAATAAAAGAAAAATCTAAATTAAAGATACTTACGTATTACATTTATGGAACCTTTCATTTAATAAATTAAAACAATAAAATAAATTAAAAATATTAAAATAATCTTTAAACGTTGTGGCTGAAATAACAATACAATTAGGTCACATTGACAGTTCTTAACATCATTCTGGGTTGCTCTTGAATTCAGTTGTCAGTTGGCCATTGAAATCCAATATGTGAAGTTTTATTTCTCAAAAAAAATTCCAACCACGTGAGAAGAGTCCTGTGTTGCCCTGGGTAACATCCAGACATATCTGGAACATCATCTAACCATTATATAAATATGTAACATAATACGCAACATAACCGTTCACATTTAAAGGATTTTATCCAACACACTTTTGGTGACTCAGGCATGCTATTTTTTGTAAGTATGGCCTCTTGTTTTTTAAAACCTCTGTCAATTTTTTAACTTTGTCTCAATTAATTAGGTTATATTTCTTAAATTTATTCGATTTCTTAATTATTAGGTTATTTGATTTCTTAATCCGAAAACGTTTTGTCTTAATGTGACCATTATTTAGGGTATTTTAAAATATACCTTTTACAACAAATCTAGTATTTTTGTGATCTATGGTATACAGCCAGCTACAGGAAGTTTATTTTCCTCGTGGATTTTATTCGGGAAAACGAAAAAAGAAAAAGAAGTACTCAACACTATAAAGGAAAGAAAAATGAGCTACTTTGATCACATACTAAGAAATGAAAAATATGAGTTGAGTTGATGCAATTGGTTATACAAGGGAAAGTGGAAGAAAAAGATGACCAAGGAGACGACGCGCGATGCACGTCGTGGTTGAAAATTTTAAAGCAGTGGAGAGGAAAATCAAACTTCGGAACCGCTGCAGATAGAGTGAAATGGGCCATGATAATCGCCAATGTCCTTAAAGGATGGGGAACATGAAGAAGAAGAAAGGCGTCTGCTCATTACACTTAAAAGTTATATTAAAATAAAAAATAAATAATAAAAAAAAATTAAAATAAAAATTAGATTTATTAGATGTAAATTAAAAATTATAAAAAATAGTATATTATTCAACGAGCATGTAATGATGGATTCAACTCACGATGAAGAATTTTGTACACGAGCCGTAGGCGAGTGTCGTAATTCATCAGAGTGAGTAATAGCCATTACAGGCAAGTAGAATACTACACTTTTTCTATGACTTTTTTTTTATTTTAATTAGTGAAAAAGTATAATTATCAATAATATTATTATTATTATACTCGAGATTCTTCTTCTTCTTATATTGGGCCTCTTGGCCTGTTCTTAACTGATTTTGAGCTTGTATTCGTAGCTGTGATGTTGACTGCCAGCTATCTCGCCACATTTTAAAAGGCCTTCCTATTGGTCTTTTGCCTGTTTTGGTCTTCCTATTGGTCTTTTGCTTCGAATCCCTGGCTATACGGGCTATTCTCTCGCTGTCCATTCTCGTCACATGCTGATTCCACTCTTGTCGTCTCTTTCTTCCCCACCGTACTATCTCTTGTATGTTACAGAGATCTCTTATTCTGTCGTTCGGTATTCTGTCTCTCAGTGTTTTCCCAGTTATTGACCTCAACGTTCTCATTTCTGATGTTCTCAGTATCCTCTTGGTTTCTGCTGTGTCACATCTTGTTTCTATCGCGTACGTCATGATCGGTCTTACACATGATTTGTATATGCGTACTTTCCCTTCCAGCCTCATATCTTTGTTTCTCCAGATGACATTCCTCAGACATCCTGACACGTGCTTTATTTGCTTGCTTTCGGACGCTCTCCTTAACATCTCTATAACTACATATTTCGACTCCCAGATATTGGAATCTCGAGACTTGTTCAATTAGTTCGTTGTTAATTACTAATTTGCATCTTATGGGTTCCCTTGACACTACCAGGTGAAAGAACTGTTGACATTTTCATGTTCTAGTTCCTCGTTATCGGAGATTAAGATTGCGTCGTCAGCATAACAGAGGATTTTTATTTGTTTTTCTGCCATTTTACATCATTTTCCAGTACCTTTAATGTTTTCTATGATTTTGTAAAAGACTGTAAGACTTGTACACACGTCTAAGTAGGTTAAAATGGCAAACAGGTGTATGTTCTCAAAAAACTTTGATAGTGTGTAAAAAAACAACAATAGTTATTTATGAAACAGTTCGTGAAGTATGCTTTGTGCGAACGCACGCGATATTTAGAGCACGAGCGACAACGGAGCGAGTGCTATACATCGCGTAAGTTCGCAAAAAGTACTTCACGCACAGTTTCATACAATATTTTATTTACTCTTCGATAAACAAATAAAAAAACTGTAACTCTTCTTCACTGGAATTGATTTCTATTCTACAATTTTTAGAAATTTGACATTTAAAAATCAAGCAAGCAAGCAAGCAAGCAAGCATAGTGATTTAACCCAGCCTGAGAGACTTGCTCACCCCTAGAGAATGACATTCGGGTGATACAATTCATTGGGGCGAGGAGGAATAGCACTCTGATGCGCTATAGGGGCTCTCAATCAGCAAAGTGCTTATCATATGGGAGTCTTGGGTACACGGACTCCCATATGAAATCCTACCCCGATCAATGCAGGTCAGCGTGAGGCGCTCTATTTCCGCTATCTCTAGTGACTTATCTTCGATCTGTTTTGCTTGCTCGGGCGCCGAGTCGCCGCTCTGGGCTATGTCCAGTTCGGTGACTCGGCGCTCGAGACATTTAAAAATCCTAACTACTTTCAAACCACAAAACTGTCAAAAATTTTGTTGTAAGTCATTGCTCATATTGTCATCACCATGACAACGCGAAAGTTAAGGATATTTGATTATATTATAGGTCTGGATCCCGCGTATGAAAAAAAAGTTGATTAATAGCAAGCTGAAAATTTGTTAATAGCTTAAGGGTGTCTAGTCGGATAAACTTTGATATATGGGAACACTGTAACAGGGGCAGTTTTAATTGTAGAACAGGTTAAAAATTTGTAACGGTCAGAACACGAAAATGGCACATTTATTTTGTCCGACAGAACAGACATAAACTCTCCGAACAGAGATTAAACTCTCATGCAAAAATCAGACTGCTATTTATCACCTGTCATAATTCCTGTTATTTGACATATTCTACATGTTCCACTTATTAAAACGCCAATTTGGTGATAATTAGCAGTCTGATTTTTGCATGAGAGTTTAATCTCTGTTCGGAAAGTTTAAGTCTGTTCTGTCGGACAAAATACATGTGCCGTTTTCGTGGTCTGACCGTTCCAAATTTTTAACCTGTTCCACAGTTAAAACTTCCCCTGTTACAGTGTTCCCATATATTAATGTTTGTACGACTAGACACCCTTAAGCTAATAACAAATTTTCAGCTTGCTATTAATCAACTTTTTTTTCATACGCGGGATCCAGACCTATTAGGAAAGTGTGCGAAAAAGTAAATCCCATTTAAAATATATTGTTACTTCACGCACACTTTAAACCCTTCACGCACTGCTGTCTATAATGACAGTTTTCACAAACTAAAAACTGATACATAATATGACATAGAGTAGATAAAAGTTTTTTACACATTATCAAAGTTTTTTGAGAACATACACCTGTTTGCCGTTTTGACCTTCTATGATTTTGTCCATTACTAAATTAAAAAGCAATGGGCTCAAGCTATCCCCTTGTCTGATTCCCGAGTTGATTTCTACTTCCGATGTTAGTCCATTCTCGAATTTTATTCTGGTTTTGTTCTTCGTATTAATGTCTTTAATTATCGCTATCATCTTGGGTTGATTTTTCTTCTTTAGCAATCTTAGCACATCTTCCAATCTTACACAATAGGAGGCCTTAGTCAAATCTATAAAGCACATAAATGTTTATTATATTCCAGTGCTTTCTCTCTCTTACTCCTTTCTTTCCCTTCTACTCGAGATTAAAATTATAATTTACAAAAATATTTTTTTTTACCAATAGTACACGGCTGAATAATTGGTTGCTTACTATGTATTAGCAAATAATGCTGTCTTGATTATGTATTGTAAAAAGAAACAAGAAATAGTCAATTTAGCTATATTCATTTCCGAAAAATTATAAGTACCTACAAATTTGTCATTGTAATAAATAAGAAATGGCTATTATCAGTGGACGCATTTTAAAAAATTATATAATGTACATTTATATAATAATATAACTATAAATACATGATATAAATTACAATAATTATTGTGTTAAATAAATGGTAGGGGAGCCCAAGCGGGCATTTTTGCAGTTACTCGAGCGCGTCAGATTATCATACGAGGAGAAACCTGGTATCCTGCAGATGTACCTCTTCCATATATTGGCTCTTAACACAGGGAAGTTCGTTAAGGGGGGCCCGAAAAAATAAATCTATCCTTAAAAATACTCGAAATTGTCAGATTAAGATAAGGTAAGTTAAGTACATGCAAAAGAGTGTATATTTCAAAAATCTGACGATTTGAGCGGGGCGTAAGGAAATGGATGAGTCAAAAAGTTTCACAAAAAAAAGCGAATGGAAAAAATGGAAAGTCCCCACTAAAATGGAAAATTTTACCTAACTTTTTTTGGTTTTAGGACCTAATAATCACAACCCAATAGGTCCCCATAACGCTCGAGTGACTGCAAATTTAGCATACTTTGCTCCTCTAACAAAACAAGTTTAAGACGAATATTAAAAGTGACATTCGTCACTTGAACCTAACGTCAGCCCGTCACTAATGACCCGTGAGTAATGAACAACCACTCACGGGTAAAGTAATGGGTGTTATTATCTATTCAAAGATAGTGAATAATGAGCATGTTATTAAACGGTCGTAGAAAAATATATTTAATATATTTATTAGATTGATTATTTCATTCATAGGAGATTCTGGCCAATAGAAAGCTACAGAAATAAAAATTAAACTGATTATTTCATTCACAGGAGATTCTGACCAATAGAAAGCTACAGAAATCTAAATTAAATCGATAATTTTTGATAATTTCCCGTCGTCAAGTATATTATGTCAGATGCCCTTCGTTGCTATGAAAAGATACATTCAGTGACATTAATGACAATTAATGTTTTAAAAATTATAAAAGTGATAATTTTCATCCGTCAAATGTTTATAAAAACTGTGTGTTTAATTGTACTAATGTGTACTTACATAAATAAATTAAAATAAAATTTTGGTTTTGAACTGTTTTATTCATGAAATAATCGCAACAAATTGCACTCGATCTCTAAAATTAATATAGAATTTTAGAGCTCTTGTGCAATTACTACTGATAATATCCCGTCGTCAAGTATATTACGTCAGATGCCCTTCGTTGCTACGAAAAAATACATTCAGTGACATTAATGACAATTAATGTTTTAAATATTTTAATAGTGATGACTTTCAACCGTCAAATATTATTTATAACAACTGTGTATTTAATTGTACTAATTTGTTCTTATATAAATAAATTACAATAAAATTTTGGTTTTGAACAGTTTTATTCATGAAATAAGTCGCAGCAAATTGCACTCGAGTTTTAAAATTATTATCGAATTTTAGAGCTCTTGTGCAATTACTACTGAAAATTAGATACAGTCCGTTCGATAAACTCAGACACAACTGGCCAGTGATTTTAGTAAATAAGTTTGCCAATTTGGTAAAATTGCCAAGAAATAATTACTAAATAGTTAATAATTACTCAATAGTTAGTAATTAGCAAAATTAGCCAAAAACAAAAAAATTACCCACTAAAATCACTAGCCAGTTGTGTCGGAGTTTAGCGAACTGACTATAATTATTCTTTAATTTCCATATTTTAACAGTAAAAACACAAATGTTCCGTCCATGTTTACGCATAAAGCAATTTTCTTCGAGTATCTCGGAAATGTCATCTTTATATGTACCTCTATATTTATGTCTTTTGCATAAATAAAGACTTGACAACACGTCTCCACCACTGTGACTTACTTAGCTACAAGAAATTCTTATATGCATTCATTCCACTTATCAAAATAGCATTAAGAAATTGTTTCACTGTTTACTTTTTTTGACCCAAGATAAAAGTTTATCATTCATAATTTAAAACTTAACCAATTCAGTCTTCCGCCATTTAAGTTATTTTCAATAAGTCTCCGGATAACACGTACAGCTATTGTTTTTTAAAAAACTTCAAAAAATCGCTAAAATATCGAAAATGGAAGTGTGCAAATACATTAATAACATTGGACAAGACCATGACGATGATTTCGATGTTAAGTTTTACAAAGAAATGGGAAATAATTTACCTGTTGTTAACAGTTTGGATGATTTAATCAAAGAATTAAGGCTCATTTTCGAAAGTGACAAAGTTAATATTGATTTAGTCAGTTATGTGATGAAATCTTACAAGTCTTGTCCAGCAGACTGGAAAAAATATGCCAAATTTGATAGATTTAGGTAAGTTTTTTTAAACTACTTTTACCTACTTATTGTTTACAATTTACATTACGATAGCTTAGTGTGAAAATTTCGGATCTCATTTCACAGAAAATTTTACAGGGGAGACTTTAAACTTAATTTCTGCACACTATAACTTAAAACAAAAAAAAACAATCTTTACATATTTTTGATTCTGAGTACGTTTAGATCATTATACATAATGTTCTTCATATATATTTTGGGTTATAGTATGCAGACATTCCGTTATGTAAAATTGTCTGTAAAATGAGATACGAGGTTTTCACACTAAGCCATCGATTAATATATGAATATACAGAGTGTAATAAAAAGGTAGGCCATAAATTAAATCACATATTCTGGAATAAAAAATAGTTCGATTGAACCTAACTTACCTTAATACAAATGTGCATATAAAAAAAGTTACAGCCCTTTGAACTTACAAAATGAAAATCGATTTTTTCCAATATATCGAAAACTAAAAACCATGAAATCCTTTATAAAAGGTATATTTGTTAAAGTCCCTATACAGGGCTATCATCATCAGTGTTTCTTGAATCAAACATGCTAACCACCAAAGTAAAAGTATTAGGGTTAATCCATCATAGAAACATATGTTCCTATGACGGATTAATTTTAAAAGGTTTTTACCCTAATATTTTTAATTTGGTGGTTAGCATGTTTGATTCCTATGACGGATTAATTTTAAAGAGTTTTTACCCTAATATTTTTACTTTGGTGGTTAGCATGTTTCATTCAAGAAACACTGATGATGATCGGTCAATCGATTGAAAACTAGTTCTGTTTGTTTTATGCTGTAGCCCTGCATAGATATTTTAACAAATATACCTTTTATAAAGGATTTCATGGTTTTTTGTAATAAATGGTATACAGTCAACTACAGGAAATTTTTTTCCTTGTGGATTTTTTTTATATCGAAGACTGTTATAGATTTTATATTTTATGGGGGTTTTGTTCCTTAAACCCCCAAAATGTTTCTGTACGTTACAATTTAATTATTATTGTGCTATCATTAGTTAAATACAATGTTTCTAAAACATCTTTGCCTCTTAGTACTTTTTCGGCAAGCCAGGTTTTATCGAGATGCGGCTTGTTTTTTAATGTGTTTCAAAATTACTGAGTACTAAACAAAATTTAAATTATAAAAAATAAAGATTTTCATATTCTTACCAGGTCTCTATAATCTTACTTATTTTTAGGCATATGTAGTGAAATTTACAAATGTTCAAAATATCCATATAAAAACTGGCTTATCAAAAAAGTGCTAAGAGACAAATAAGTTTTAAAAATGCTTTGTTTAACTAATGGTACCACAATAATAATTTAGTTAGATCGTACACAATCATTTGGGTACACAACTCCATAAATTGTTTATGGGATGCACAAGTTTCACTATTATTTTTATTTAAAGATGTTTTGAAGGGTTGGAACTTTAAAGGGCTGTAACTTTTTTAGGTGCTCATTGGTACTACGGTAAGTTAGGTTCAATCGAGTTAGTTTTAGTCCCAGAATACCTATGTGATTTAATTTAGGACCGATCTTTTTGTTACACCCTTGTATATATTTACGTGACTTCAAACACATAAGAAAAATTCATTAAAAAATAAATATATTGCGATGTTAATGTTATTTTTATAATATTATTTTGTAAACAGTGGTTGATGAAATTCGTTATTCATTGATTTATTTACCAAAAATATGAATTTCGACACGTGTTTTACTTGCGTATGTGCTATGTCTATTGTTAAGGTAAATGCGTTTTATTAAATAGTACCCTTTAATACAATTTCAAAACAGACACATAACTGTATTTATAGTCTTTGAATAAGAGCCTTAATAATTAACTCTTCGGTTAAACGAAAACTGATTGAAAGTGTTCACCTTTACAACCTTCCTTGTTGAATTAAACAACGAGATCAACCATATATTAAAGTCTAACAATAATAACAAAATACCTACTCAACTCAAAGAAGATGCCACAATAGTTTAATTAAAATATTAAATGTTAAAATATTGAACACGTTATCATCAACAATTACAGTAAACCAAGAACTGACACAGTAAGGAAAAAGAATCGATTAGGCTCGATCAGAAAATTTACGTAGGTACACAAAGATATTAAAAAAATTTTGTAACGATTTTCATTATTGCATTTCAAAAATAGTATTTGGCGAGGGAAGATGTGTTGAAAACACTTCTTCTGGAGGAACCATCGTTACAAAAAATTTTTAGTATTATATTTGAGTACATAAATTTTACTGATCGAACCTAATCGATTCACACCAATCTTCCTCCTTGCCACAGCAAGGAGGAAGATTTCTTTAACAAGTGGCAATATCTCAATTAAGTTACGAAAAAAAAAACATTTAATGAATCTTAATTATTTTAAAACTTCTGGTAAAATCTGCCGGATTGGCAGATTTCGTATATGGGTCCCGTAGGATATACAAGAATAAGAAAACAGTTAATCGCCGTAAAAATGAGTGGCGCATACAATATTCCAGCTACAAAAGATCTGATATGAATATTACGTGGCGCAAAAATGTACTTTCATTTTTATGCAAAACAAAATTCTAGTTTTATTTTAAAAGATTCTTTCATAATATTTGCCCAATTTGAAGTAAAACGCGCCACAAAAGAGTAACTTTGATACAGTTTGAATTTTGAAACTCTTTTGTGGCGCGTTTACTTCAAATTTAGCAAATATTATGAAAAAATATTTTATAATAAAACTAGAATTTTGTTTTGCATCAAAATGAAAATACATTTTTGCGCCACGTAATATTCATATCAGATCTTTTGTAGCTGGAATATTGTATGCGCCACTCATTTTTACGGCGTTTAGCTGTTTTTTATTTTTGTATCAGTAGTTTTTCAAAGTTATTTATAAATTAAATGCATAAAGTTGAATACAATGTTTCTCGATTACACGTTAAGCTTTATAAATGATCGCTTTTGTCGCATTTTCTTCCAAATGATCTAGTGTTTATCGAATGTACACTAAATTTTTTTTCTATTCGAAATAGATTGAAAACAATATTGGGATGGTCGGTAAATGAACTCGGATTGCCCGTTGCCAGATCAAATTAGCGTCGTAACCAATACAACTACATAAACCATTTAGGGAATAATCGTTAATTGGATTATACTTTTGTAGTTTAATAACTTCTAAACGGCTTAACCGATTTTGTTCACTAAACATGAGTTTAAAACGTATTGACAAGTAGTATCTTATGCATCTAAGGTCAAGTATGATAACTGAAGCTATTACAGGAATTATTGAGTTTGAAAAACCGTTTTTCCCATAAGACATAGAGTTGACCATAGTTATGAAGCCTATAACTTAAAAATTCGAATTTTCCCGGATTTAAGGTATACACCGCTAGATTCGTCTAGAGTCCTTCTACAAACGTTCAGTTATTGACGTAATTCGTAGGTTGAAATTTTGAGTAATTGTCGAAAAACCAAAATTTTCAAAGTTTAGTTTTTAATTGTTCGGCTATACTGAGCCGTGTGTATACCTGATCCTGACAGCTTAGACACCATTTGAAAGCTTTACTCAACGCTATTAATTTGGTGTATTTACTGTTCTCCTGTCTCTTCTTGAACCGAAGATATATACCAGCAAAATATAAGCCGTTTTGTACCTACCAAGTCCTATAGCTGGCTTATGGGTAGTCAAAACTCACAAACTACACCAGTTCTGAACCAACCCTCATCCCCTCTTCGAACACAGAGAGAAAAATTCAGATCGGTTTAACTTTTCCACACACATACATACATATCCACAAACATTTTCCCTTTTTTAAATAAAAATTGACTCACATTTATGAGCTCGGTAACTTTTGAACGGTATAACCGATTTTCAAAATTAGACATGCGTTGGAAAGGTAATGATCGCTTCTATTAGAAGCCGCAAAGGTCGTAGTTAAATTTTCGAATATTTTGGGAGTTTTGGGGACGAGAACGAAAAACAGACCCTAAATAGGAAGGGCCGTAAAATCCACACCCTTGGACCAAAATGGATGGTTAACATATGAGTGGGTGAGTCTTTTCCTGAACTTTAAGATGGGAGTTGGCCCAATTTTCAATTCAGTCAGATTTAGAAAATCGAAAATTTCGTGTATATATAGTGTCGCGTGTAGGGGGTGTAGGTGTGCGCCACTGGCGAGAGCTGCCGTTCTCTGGTAATGAATCCCGATATATATGAATTAGTAAGTGGGTGGGATATCAGGTTTTTCGGTCAAAAATAAATCGATTGTATTATCTTATTTTTATTAAAGAAAAATTAATAAATACAACACTTACAAACAAATTAAAACTCACGGAGTGAAATCAATAAAATATAAACTAGCACATAGCAGCACGTTGTAGATTACCACTATATAAACTACCTACTAATCAACTATTTTCAATGGGAAAAAAGACACAATTTTACCAAAAAAATAATACTAAATTAAACAAAAATATTGTTGATTAGTAAAAAATTCTTTTATAATTTATTTAATCTGACTCGTTTATATCGGCAATTAAGACATGTATTATACATTTTAAAGTAGAAGACTTTAAAATGATATTGCCAATATTGATGAGTTGCGTTCCTGGGACGACTTTACTAAAAGATAGTTCATTTGATTACATGAAATCAACCCAACTCAAGAATATCCCCCACAAAAATCATAGCATGTGATCTGTCTTTAAAAAGACAACCAAATGCAACAGTGGCGGTAAAATTCTCGCGCTAGAGATTTCATAGTAAATCACGAAGGAAAACCAGGAAAAAAGTGGATATTCATGAGTTGGGTTGATTTCATGTAATCAAATGAACTATCTTTTAGTAAAGTCGTCCCAGGAACACTATTGGCAATATCATTCTAAAGTAGAAGACTTTAAAGTCTTCTACTTTAAATTGTATAATGCATGTCTGAATTGCCGATATAAATGAGTCAGATTAAATAAATTATTAGAAAAATTTTTTACTAAGCAACATTTTTGTTTAATTTAGTATTATTTTATATTTTGACTACGACACCCGACTTGGGCGTCGAAACGTTAATAAAATCATTTTTTTTTTAGTAAAAATTGTGGCTTATTTCCCATTGAAAATAGTCGAATATAAAAATGCCACAAGGAAATAGCTTCAGAACAACATTAATTGCCTACTGATGCGATTTTAAAATACATTATATTTTTGCTTAGATACTAAAGCTTAAATTGCACATAGTTTGACGTTACTATAAACCTTTTACCTCTTTAGTTATCTATAATGCAAGCTTTCCAAATTTATATTGCTTAGGTACCAAAGATCCATAAAGACAATTACCCTCTTCATCCTATAACGAATTCAATCACTACACCTGTCGCTACGTTCTGTCACCTACAAAATCAAAACTGTTAAAACAGTCAATTGAGTCATAAAAGGAACATTCTAAATATTTGGATAACACCTATTTAGTATATTATGATAATATTTAATCCATTTTTATCTCATGTTTAATTTGGACCTAACCTAACGCAGTAGTTTCTTATTCAGCGCTTTCCATAAAACTTAATGGTCTTTCATCATACGCTTTCTTAGAATCAATAAAAAGATACTATATTAATTGATTATTTCGACCGTTACTTGATGGAAGTTCATTTTATCTAACAATAAAATATTGAAAACGTTTGTTTTCTATACTTTTACAAAATTTATTATAACTATGTGACTACAGCTGTTTCGGCAGAGTGTCTTTCTCAAGTGATTTAATTTACTATGGGTTTGCATTTTAAAGTCTTTAACTGAAAAGGTTGAGAAGTGGTGAGCTATTTGTCTCGAATGGGTCATTCAGAAATATATCTGTATTTTTCAATTTATTAATTTCCATAGATTCTAATAAAGATAGCTTAAGGCCTTTATTTTAAATATGAAGAATTTGAAAGTGTTCATTAAAAAAATGATTATGGTCTAGAAGGTGAAGTGCGTATATATAAGTGTCTGTTTTTCTGTTGGTGAAAGCCCTTTTGTGTTTTGCTATCCGTTTGTCAAAGGTTCTGCCAGTTTTACCGATGTAAGTTTTCGGACAGTTACCACAAATTAGTTTGTAAACACCACTCTGTAGTTGCTTTCTCTTTCGGTTCTTATCGTTTTTAGTATATATTTGTTTAAGTTGTCGTTAGTTGTGAAAGCTGGTTTTATTCCTTTGAATTTATTAATCAAATATACACAAATAACAGTGCAGGACTTATTATGGGTAATCCTCTAAGCCCATTGCTATCAGGTATATTTATTAACCAGCTTGAAACAACAATTTCTAAACATCCCGTATTTAAACAGTTCTTATGTTGGTGGAGATACGTTGGTGATATACTAGTATGCTTTACAGGAACTAACAGGCAACTTGACCAATTTCTGTCATACATTAATTCACTTCATAGTAATATTGAGTTTACAATAAAAACAGAACAAAATAAGTCCATAAACTTTGTAGACGTAACAATTAAAAGACTAAACAACAAACATGAGTTCTCCGTATATCATAAACCTACTTAGTTTACAATAGAGTTTACCTACTTAGAGTTTACAATAAAAACAGAACAAAATAATTCCATAAACTTTGTAGACGTAACAATTACCAGACTAAACAACAAACATGAGTTCTCCGTATATCATAAACCTACCCATACTGACGCAACTATAATACACCATTCATCATCCCATCCTACACAACACATATTCGCAGCCTACCATAGCATGATACATAGACTGACAGAAATTCCCATGTCAAAAAATAACTTCGAGATAGAACTGAACATCATTAAGCAAATAGCAGTAGGTAAACAATGGCTATAACGAACAAACAATTAACAAAATTTTAAACCAAAAACTCCATAAGAAAGACCTGAAATTAGTCTATCCACCACCAGAAAAAGAACCCACTACCTTCTGCTCTGTCACATATACAGGCAAGATAACAACAAAAATAGCCAGATACAATAAAAAAGAAAGGAATAACACCAGCTTTCAGAACTAACAGCAACTTAAGCAAATATATTAAAAGCAATAAGAGCCGAAAGAGAAAGCAACTACAGAGTGGTGTTTACAAACTAACTTGTGGTGACTGTCCGAAAACTTACATCGCTCAAACTGGCAGAACCTTTGACAAACGGATAGCAGAACACAAAAGGGCTTTCAACAATAGAAAAACATACACTTCTACATGCGCACTTCATCTTCTAGACCATAATCATTCTTTTAATGAACAGTTTAAACTTCTTCATACTCAAAATAAAGGCCTTAAGCTATATTTTTTTATTAGAATTTATAGTAATTAATAAATCGAAAAATACAGATATAATTCTGAATGAACAACTCGAGACAAACAGCTCCCCACTCCTCAACCTCTTCAGTTAAAGACTTTAAAATGCAAACCCACAGTAAACTAAATCACTTGAGAAAGGCACTCTGCCGAAACAGCTGTAGTCACATAGTTATAATAAATTTTGTGGAAATATAGAAAACAAACGTTTTCAGTGTTTTTTTGTTAGATAGGTACTATATTTATGGTATAATAATGAATTAATACTTGACATATTTTAATTTGGAATACGTGTTGTAGCAATATCCTTTTTATTGAATTTATACGCAATTATACGCAAACTTTCAAGGTTATCAACGCATAACAATATTTTGTAAAAATAAATTAATTTTTGAGGACAACAAAAATACAAAAGATATCTTTAAAAATACAAAATTCAAGTTCAACTTTCAATAACGTCTCAACGTCAACTTTTCGAATTGCAACTACTTTAGCCGATAAGTACAATTCTTATAATTTAACTTAATCTAAAATAACAGGTGCCATCATGGCAATGTACTTCTTAATGTACCATGTCCTTCTAGAACGTTGGTTATCATCATAGCTATCTTAATCTTATTCACTGTCACCCTAATTAGCTCGCTTGTATCAATACCACACCAATCACGCAAGTTCTTCTACCATGAAGTTCTTCTTCATATTGGACTGCGTTTGCCTTCTATTTTCTCTTGCATAATAATATTTTGTAGTAACCTATATTTGGGATCTCTCATTACATTTAAAAAATATTCCAGCTTTCTCTTCTTACTGTTTTTATAATCTTAGTAGTCTTGCTGAGACGTTTTAGTATTCTGAAGTTTTAACTTTTTCTCCACCCAAAAAAGTTTTAAAATTCTTCTATAGCACCATATTTCGGAAGTCTCATGGTGATTTAGATTAATTTTATTTACATTCCAAGACTCGATACCATAAAGAAAACCGAGAACAAGTAGCAGCCAAGTAGGCGGATCCTCAATGCCAATTTTAGGTCTCTGTTCCATGTTCCCTTGGACATCCTTCTAAAAGCGGCTCTGGCCTGCTCTATTTTGGATATAATTTCACCCTGTTTCTCTGAATTACAATTTAACTGATATTCAAGGTAAACAATGTGATCAACTTGCTCAAGTTTGATATTACTTACATAATATAGACGCTTTTATATTCTGTTGTTTACTTATTACGAGGATTTTGGTTTTCTGTATGTTCAGATCCAAAGCTGCTTCCTTACAGCTCCGAACAACACTATCCAGTAATGTTTGAAGATCTTCTTGAGTAAAAGCTAGGAGTACTGTGTCGTCCGCAAATCGAAAATTATTAATGACTTCACCGTTCACAATTATTCCTTCTTGTTTTTCAGAAAAAGCATTTCGGAAAATTGTTTCAGAGTAAACGTTGAAAAGCAGGGACAAAAAGAGGTACTCCTACCGTACTTCTCCTTTAATATTAAGAACCTGTGGTTCTAAACCGTCTACTAAAACTGATATTTGATATCAATACAAATTTGCAATTATGCGAACGCCTCTGCTGTCCAAATCAACGTCTCATGGAACTTCGACCAATATAGAGTGTTCAACATGATCAACTGCCTTTTGGAAGTCTACCAAACAACATCACGATATCTTTGAACAAGTACGTTCATCCCAAATAAATATCCTGTCTTTCCTAACTCGTTACGAAAACTAAACTGTATGTCACTTAGGTATTCCTCACATTTATTATAGGTACAGGTTGTTTCATTGGGAAACGGAAATACTTGAATGGTGAGTAGAGGTCACTGAGGCGGTTCTAGATATACTACATTTATTGCATCACCGTTGTCTATAACCGAGTTACAGGGTGTTTTATCGATTTTGCCCATTTCTTTCTGGACCCATAACTTTAGAACCACCTTGTAGATTTTTTTGATATTTGGTACACATATATGTTTCATTTAGAACCCAAACCATCCAACTACCAATAACAAGAAAAGTACAGGTCCAGACTAAAAAAAATTATAAATTCATTGTGACCTTGAAACAACACCCTGTATATTAAAATTTTTAAAATTCGTTTGCATATTTGATAAGAGCAGAAAAAACCAAGTTTAACTATTTGCTTCAATTTTTTGGCCAGACAATTTAATTTATTTAATTTTTAAAGTTTAATAAAATTTTTAAGAACTCGAGATTAAAAAACAGGTAATATTAACTTTTACTAATAAATTATTAAAATTAATGAAAAAATACTTATTTTAACTATAATCCATAATTATTTACTATATTGGAACGAACCGTTTAGTAGTCACAAGAAAAATCCAGGGCCGGATTAACAAAAAACATAAAATAATTTTGACCAAATTTGACCTTGAGACAACACCCTGTATATTTTAATTTTAAAATCCGTTCGCACATTAAAGAAGAGCACAAAAATGAGTTTATAACTTCGCTTTAATTTTTTTGCGCAGAAATTTTAATGACATTAATTTTGAAATTAAATATATTGAAATTTTTAAGAACTCTGAAATAAAGAGCAGGTGTTTAAAGCACGTTTAATAGTAAATTATTAAAGTTAGTCAATAAATAGTCATTTTAAAAATAATCAATAATCTTTTACTACATTGCAACGACCCCCTAACCAATCACAAGAAAAATCCAGGTCAAAGTAATTTTGACCATGAAACAACACCCTGTATATTGAAATTTCCAAAATCGGTTTGAATATTTAAAAAGAGCACAAAAACTAAGTTTAACGACTCGTTTAAATTCTTTGCACAGACAATTTAATGACATTACTTTTGAAATATATCGAAATTTTTGATAGAGTTCTGAGTTCTTAAAAAATTTAGAGAATATTTCAAAATTAAAGTCATTAAATTGCCTGCGCAAAAATTGAAGAGAAACATTAATAATTATTTATGTTATAAGTGTTAAAAGTACACGTTTAAGGCACGCATGTGAAAGTTTGCAGAATGAGCGATAGCGAGTTCTGCAATTCACATGAGTGCCTTAAAAATGTACTTTTTAACACGCATATCATACAATATTTTTTCTACAAACATAATTGCAGGACAATATCTACAAAAACTTTTACTTGAACTTGACTGACATTCCATTTTTATATTTTTTTGACATTACATCAAAATTGCCTATACGGTCAATACGAACTGCAGTGCCTTAAAAATATTTTAAAGCACTAGTGCCTTAAAGTAGCATTTTTAACGCTCGTATGGTGTGCTAAAAATTGCATTTTTAACTCTCTCTCCTGTCGTTTCCCCATTACTGAGGATCGTGATTTCTTCCAATATTCCTAACAATGTTTCTCCATTGGTCTCTATCTTCAGCTGCTCTAAGAGCTGCGCAGAATGAGTTTCCAGCTGAATGCTTTATTTGGTCAGACCATCTAGTTGGTGATCGTCCTCTGGATCTTCTCCCCGGAACGTTTCCAGAAACAATTAATCTCTCCAAACTGTCGTCACCTCTGCGAACTACGTGACCAAAGAATTGCAGAATTCGTTGCAGACATATTGTGGACAGCCTTTTTTTAATATTGAGTTGGTTTAGAATGGAAACGTTTGTCCTATGAGCTGTCCAAGGTATGCGCAGCATTCTTCTCCAGCACCACATCTCAAAGGCATCAATTTTTTGGCGCTCGCATGCGCGAAGAGTCCAAGTCTCTGCTCCGTATAGAAATATTGAGAATACAAGGGCATTCGCCAGTCTCATCTTGATATTTTGAGAGATAGATCTGTCTTTCCAAACTTTAGTTAGGCGACTCATCGCATTTTTTGCCATACCAATACGTCTCCGAACTTCTGCTTCACAGTTACCATCGTTAGTTATACTAGACCCGAGATAGACAAAGGTGTTTACTATCTGGTATTCCTGTAATATGTTAGTCAGTTGAATAGTGTCAAATCTGTCGACCACCATTATTTTTGTCTTAGCTTTATTGATTTTCAGACCAACTCTATTGCTTTCGTACTCAACTCTTCGCAGAAGATCAAACATTTCTTGCTCATTTGCTGCTATAAGTGTAGTGTCATCAGCAAATCTTAAATTGGAGATTTTCTTACCAGCTACTGTTACTCCACCGGCCCATCCTTCTAAAACCATCCTCATGACATGTTCACCATAAATGTTAAATAAGTCAGGTGACAACACGCATCCTTGTCTAACACCTCTCTCGGTCTTGAATTGGTTTGAGAACTTCTGATCTAGTCGTACTGTCGCTATATTAGACTGGTATAGATTTTTAATAAGTGTCACCAGGTGCATTGGTGCGCCCATTTCTATTAAAATTGACCACAGATTTATCCAGCTTACACAATCAAATGCCTTTTGGTAGTCAACGAAGCATATAATCATAGGTACTTGAAATTCTCTAGACTTTTCAATGAGTTGTCTCAGGTTCAGGATTTGTTCCCTTGTACCTTTACCCTTTACAAACCCCGCTTGTTCCTGAGGTATTTGGTAATGTAGATAGGTTTTTAATCTGTTTTTGATGATATGCAACAAGATTTTACTAGCATGTGTTATTAGTGACAGTGTGCGGTAGTTTTCACATCTGGTAGTAGTTCCTTTTTTGTGTAGTGGGATATAAATTGAGGTACACCAATCAGATGGCCATTTTCCTGAATTCCAAACAGCGACACAGATAGAATGGATGATATGTAATCCTTTGTCACCTAGTAACTGTAGTATTTCACATGGTATTGAATCAATGCCTGGGGATTTATTTCCCTTTAGTGATTTAATTGCATCTTTGACTTCAGCGAGTAAGACAGTAGGTTCTCTAGGGTAGTCAGAAGGCCACTGATTTTCTGCTGATACCTCGTTATTTTTATATAGCTCGCCACAGTAGTTTCGCCATGTTTCCAATATTTCATCAGTATCGGTCTTTAAATTACCTTCCTTATCTATTACAGACCACGTTTGAGGTTTAAACTCTCTGGTAAGGAGTTTGATCTTCTGGAATAAGTCACTCGGTTCATTTCGACAGCCATGTTCCTCTATCTCTCTGCATATTTGAGAGATGTAATCAGCTTTATCTTTGCGGCACTGTTTTCTGATTTCTCTCGATAACGCTCTGTATTCATCGTTTGTTCCGTATCTAGTTTTATGTGCTTTTCTGCGTTGAATCACAGTCCACGTATTATCGGATATTCATGGCTTACGGCCAGTGGAAACCGCTGTCTCACAGTCTTTTGCAGCCTCGATTACCTTATCTTTGAGATAGATCCAAGTGCTCTCAGGGTCATTATCTACTTGGTCTAAAGAAAGAGCATCTTCTAGGTTTTGTCGGAAGTCATTGATTTTTGATGGACTTAGAAACATGACTTTTCTCTGGGGTCTTCTTTTGGGGACTTTAAAACGAAGTCGAACGTTCAATACCAATAGTTGATGATCGCTTCCACAGTCTGCGCCAGGATATGTTTTACAGTTGATGGACGACGATTTCGATCTTGATCTTATTAGGATGTAGTCTATTTGATTCCTTGTTCGTCCATCTGGGCTGCGCCATGTGTATAATCTCCGTGGATGATGTTGATATAATGTGTTTGTAATTGTAAGATGTTGTTCTACACAGAACTCCACTAGACGGTCACCATTCTCATTTCTCTGTCCTAGTCCATTTTTAACACGGTTGTAGAAAAACTTAGTTTTTTGTGCTCTTTGAAATGTGCATACGGATTTTGAAAATTTCAATATACAGGGTGTTGTTTCAAGGTCACAATTACTTTATATTTTTTTGTTAATCCGGCCCTGGATTTTTCTTGTGATTACTAAATGGGTCCTTCCAATCTAATAAATAATTATGGATTATTGTTAAAATAAGTATTTGTTAATTAATTTTAATAATTCATCAGTAAAAGTTAATACCTGCTTTTTAGTCTCAGAGTTCTTAAAAATTTTATTAAAATTTTAATTGAAGTCATTAAATTGTCTATCCAAAAAATCGAAGCGAATAGTTAAACTTAGTGTTTTCTGCTCTTTTCAAATATGCAAACGAATTTTGAAAATTTTAATATACAGGGTGTTGTTTTAAGGTCACAATGAATTTATAATTTATTTTTAGACAGGACCTGGATTTTTTTTATGATGGATGGTTTGAGTTCTAAATGAGACATATGTGTACCAAACATCAAAAAAATATACAAGGTGGTTCTAAAGTTATGGGTCCAGAAAAAAATGGGCAAAATCGGTAAAACATCCTTTAACTCGGTTATAAAAAACGGCGGAGTAACCTAGTTGAGTCCCAGAATTTATAATCCGTATTTCTAATAGCCGAGTTGAGTCCCGAAGATGGGTAAATTGAGTCCCGTGTCTACCTGGGGCTTAGTCGGTGTACGTAATGATTTCTAGGAATTATAAAACAATAATTTATTTTAGAGTATATAATTTTATTACCAAAATGTATACCTACAATATTTACAAAAAGCAATATAAGTTAGAATTACATGCTAATTCATTTATTTAACTATTCTAAATTTTTCACCTACACTTTTGAAGTAATCAAATTTTGATATTAATCTATTATTTAATTTTAAAATTTGTTCATCTACAAATTTTTTTGATGTAAGGGTTTGTGCAGAATATTTTTTTTTTACTTTTTTTTGTACACTTCTAATTTTAACATACGTTTCACTTTGAAAGTCTATTAAAACTGTTAAATCTAAAGAATATGAGGATGAGCAAAATAAAATGACGAGTTAAACCTGGAATGAAAACTTTCACATGCGTTCGTCCTCCGTTGTAAACTGCTTGACATTTCCGCCCATATTTCTGGCGGAAACTTAGCCGATTCTGAGACATAATTATCGACCAGATAGTCAGCAAATTCTACTATTCTATGATTTTGTGGCTGTATTGATGATAAAGCTTCAACAAAACAATCTCCTACATCTTCTGGGTTGAGAAATGGCATTCCAAAGCAGTATGTTAAATATTTTGCTACATCACTCTCTTTGTCTTTGTATAAGGATGTTAAACCTAGTGCCTGAATTTTGCGCCACCTGAAAAAAGAAAAAACATCATTAGAATTACAACAGTATGACATATGGAAAATAAGTAAAAAACAGCGGAAAACAAAAAGCATATATACATATCATCATCATCAAAAATACAATTCAAATACTCGTATGTTAAATATGACTACTTATCAGGACCAGGCAAATTACAACAACGTGGCATATGGGAAATCAGTAAAAAACACCAAAAAACAAAAAATTTACATACACATCATCATCATGATCAAAAAAAAGATTCAAATATGTCAAATATGACTACTTATCAGGACCAGGATAATTATAACAGCGTGGCATATGGGAAATCAGTACAAAAAAAACCAAAAAACAAAAAGCACACATACACATCATCATCATTCAAAAAAGGATTCAAATATGACTACTTACCAGGATTGTCCTAAATGGAATCGGCAGCCCTTCAATGAAACATTAGTCCAAGCTTCAGTGACACTTTGCTGAATTGCTTCTTCAAAATCTGCAAATACCGTTCTTAAAGCGAGTTTTTTATTGCATTTCTTAAGTTGTTCTGTTAGGTATTTAAGTGCCAGTGCCAGTGTATATGTATGTTTTTCTTTATTTGGCAATAAGAAGAAAACCAAAGGTATATAATGATTTTCTTTTAGACCATGGATGGAGAACATTTGCTTAAAAAACTTTGGGCAATATTCAAAAGTTCCATCTATATAAATGGTGTCCAAATCTGCTAAAAATTCTAAATTGCTGCTACAGGAAAACATAATAATTTGGTTTTCTATGTCGTTCACCATTAGAAAATCCTCGTTTTTGTTGGTTTTCACTGGAAATGTTTTTAATATATCATGAGTTTCCTCCATACTTTTTGGTAATTTAGGCAGAAGAGATCGTCGAGCGTTATACATATTTTTTCGAACCAATGCCACGTCTTTGGTAGTCAAGGTACTAATATGTCCATTTCGTAATTCCTTTTGCAAAATTTTCATAGGTCTTTCACCGATGTCTTCTACGGCCTTTCGTTTTAAGGAGTTACTTAACATTTGACGGTTAAGTGCATCTTCGTTTAATTCGCTATGGTTGTGTTCATCCCGAATTTCCGTCACTACGTTGTCATCTTGGGTTTTTAAAAAGGCTTTACATTTTTCTCTCGTCTGCGCACTACACATCCAACGCTTGTCGTTATTCTTTAAAGATTTGTGAAAACGATATTTGAAGCCATTTAACACAATCAATTGTTTTCCTTTTTCACTAAGAACAATTTTCATTGAACTCATTTTGGCAATCAACTTAACACCGTATCGTATACAGATAGATCGCACCATACTAAATATTTTGTAGGATACTGCTTTTTTATATTTGATTACCATAAATGCATAACCAATAAAATCATTTCATTCCTCTATTGTTATTCCAGGTAATAACAATATTTCTAAATAGGCTTAAGTACAAATTAGAAAGTACTTACAAATTAGAAAGCTATTAAAAGGTAATTAGAAGGATTACGATGCCCGGGACTCAATTCGACCATCTAAATATTTTGACCATTTTTAATTCAGGTATATGGGACTCAATTTACCTATGCCCAAAAACGGTGAGGCATTAATTGTAGGATATCTAGAACCTCCTCAGTGACCTCTATTCACCATTCAAGTATTTTCGTTTCCCAATGAAACACCCTGTATAGATACGGCCATGTATCACCTCTAGAAAAATATTCAACAAATCGCTTAACAAACTGATGGTTCTATAATCCGCACAGGTTATTGTTGTTGTCTTCTCAGGTAGAGCTGTGAACAATTAATTGGACCAACCCTTAGGTAGGTCTCCGCTAATATATTTGGTATTGAAAAACGAAGTTATAGCCTCTAGACACTCTAGAGCATTTCAATCATTACTGTCAGCTTATCCTTACATCAGGACCTGTCGCTTTACCTCAAAGTCGCAGTTAGTAATATCCGAAGGTGAGCTACTCTCATCGTCTTCGAATAGGTTGTTAAAGTAATTTTCCGATTTTTTAAGTTTGTCCTGTACTTCAAACATTTCCTTACCATGTTCATCATGTAGCAGTGCAGTTTGTCTCTTATTGAAGATACCAGCCACTTCTTTCACTTTTCTATACATGTAAAACGTGTCGTATCTATTTTCGAGTCCTTCAATTTCACTCTTTGGCTAGATGACGACTTTTTGCTTCACGTATTTTACGTCCACAACAGATATTACTGAGGAGAGACTATTGGAACATTGAATTGGCACAAGATTTTCTAAAATAAAAAAACAACAAAATAATAGTTAACTTAAAATCTTTTAATCTTTAATATAATGTATGATCGATTGAATATCGAATTAAAGTCGACTTATGATTAATAAAAAATTTTGTAATTCTTAGTGATAACTTTGATGTGTTCGTAAAACCTTTTATCTTTATTAGTTATTACAAATTTATAGGCATAGTTCGTGTAACAAAATCAATACTGTTTACAATTATTGATAAACTACTCGTTTCATTTTTATAGTCTAAGAGCTAGTGAACCCTCCGAATAACGTTATTCCTGTAAGGCTAGAAGTTTGTATAGTAATAATTCATAGCACACCAAGGCTAAAAACCATGACCTGGCAGGCATCAGCCCTGCACGTGTATCTACCAGGTGAATCGAAAAGTGCATAGTTAAGGAGAAAAAAACTTTCTCCTGTAAAGTTTAAATTTAAGTATGTGTTTGAGTAAGTAATTTAGAAGAAATGTGTACAATGACAGGCGATTCTGAACAGCATAAGACCTTACCAGGCGAGGGGAAAAATTAGGGTTTTTTACTAAAATTATTTTTTTTGCATCTAACAAAGTTTTTTAGGTTTTTTGAATCAATTTAAACAGAAAAGGTCTTTAGTGACTTTTCTCTTAGGTTAATTTTTTTTACATAAAAGCGATTAAAAATTAAAAAATTGCGAATTCGGCCATTTTTAACCCTGAATCGGACATTTAACTGAAAATTTCAATGTTGCCAAGGTGGGTAGATATTCTTTAAACATCGATTGATGAAATCCCGAAGAGTTTTTTGCAATGCAATATCAAAAACCTATTTGTTTTTTAATTGCTAATCAAGCGGGCGCGACACTGTAGTATAAGTAAGAACGTTTGAGTTTGCATAAATTCATTATCTCGACAATGGGCAAATTTGAAGAGAAATCATCAGACAGGTCGATTTTGATTTTTAAATTAGGACTTTTTGGCATATATATAATAATAGTGACGTCATCAATCTGGGCGTGATGACGTAATCGATGATTTTTTTAAATAAGAGTAGGGGTCGTGCGATAGCTGATTTGAAAGGATATTTAATTCTTTATTCAGTAATATAAACGTTAACATAATTATTTATACAGAGTGTGCAAAAAATGTTTCTTCATTTTGTGTAAATTAATTTAATAAAAAATTTTTGTGCACCCTGTATAAACAATTACGTTAATATTTATATTGCTGAATAGAGAATTAAATAACTTTTCAGATGATCTATCACACAATCCCTACTCTCATTTTAAAAAATCATTGATTACGTCATCATGCCCAGATGGATGACGATACTAGTATTATAATATATATGCCAAAATGTCCTAATTTAAAAATAAAAATTGACCTGTCTGAGGATTTCTCTTCGAATTTGCCCATTCTCGAGATAATGAATTTATGCAAACTCAAACGTCCTCACTTATAATACAGTGTCGCGTCCGCTTGATTAGCAATTAAGAAACAAAGGAGTTTTCGATATTGTATTGCAAAAAACTCTTCTGCATTTCACCAATCGATATTTAAAGAATATCTACCTACCTGGGCAACATTGAAATTTTCAGTTAAATGCCTGATTCAGGGTTAAAAATGGCCGATTTCGCAATTTTTAAAGTTTTAATCGCTTATAATATATAGGTCAAAAGCATTTAACCTAAGAGAAAAGTCACTAAAGACCTTTTCTGTTTGGAATGATTCAAAAAACCCAAAAAAACTTTGGTCGATGCAAAAAAATAATTTTGGGGAAAACCCCATTTCTTTCCCCTCGCCTGGCAAGGTCTTATGTTGTTCAGAATCGCCTGTCATTGTACACATTTTTTCTAAATGACATACTCAAACACATGTAGAAGTGTCTGTTTTTCTATTGTTGAAAGCCCTTTTGTGTTCTGCTATCCGTTTGTCAAAGGTTCTGCCAGTTTGACCGATGTAAGTTTTCGGACAGTCACCACAAGTTAGTTTGTAAACACCACTCTGTAGTTGCTTTCTCTTTCGGCTCTTATTGTTTTTAATTATTTGCTTAAGTTGTTGTTAGTTCTGAAAGCTGGTGTTATTCCTTTGAATTTAATAATCAAATATACACAAACAACAGTGCCGGACTTATTATGGTTATCCCCTAGGCCCATTATTATCAGATATATTTATGAACCAGCTTGAAACAACAATTTCTAAACATCCCGTATTTAAACAGTTCTTATATTGGTGGAGATACGTGTATGATATTATACTAGTATGCTTAACAGAAACTAACAGGCAACTTGACCAATTTCTATCATACATTAATTTACTTCATAGTAATATTGAGTTTACATTAGAAACAGAACAGAATAAGTCCATAAACTTTGAAGATGTAACAATTACCAGACTAAACAACAAACATGAGTTCTCCGTATATCAGAAACCTACCCATACTGACACAACTATACACAATTCATCATCCCATCCTACACAACACAAATAAGCAGCCTACCGTAGCATGATACATAGACTGACAGAAATTCCAATGTCAAAAAATAACTTCGACAACGAGCTGAACATCATTAAGCAAATAGCAGTAGGTAAACAATGGCTACAACGGATAAACAATTAACAAAATTTTAAACCAAAAACTCCATAAGAAAGCACTGAAATTAACCTATCCACCACCACAGAAAGAACCCAGTACCTTCTGCTATATCACATATACAGGCAAGATAACAATAAAAATAGCAAGACACATAAAAAAGAAAGGAATAACACCAGCTTTCAGAACTAAAAACTTAAGCAAATATATTAAAGACAATAAGAGCCGAAAGAGAAAGCAACCACAGAGTGGTGTTTACAAACTAACTTGTGGTGACTGTCCGAAAACTTACATCGGTCAAACTGGCAGAACCTTTGACAAACGAATAGCAGAACACAAAAGGGCTTTCAATAATAGAATTACAATAGACACTTCTATAAATGCACTTCACCTTCTAGACCATAATCATTATTTTAATGAACAGTTTCATATTCTTCATATTCAAAATAAAGGCCTTAAGCTATCTTTATTAGAATCTATAGAAATTAATAAATTGAAAAATACAGATATAATTCTGAATGACCAACTCGAGACAAACAGCTCCCCACTCCTCATTCTCTTCAGTTAAAGGCTTTAAAATGCAAACATAGTAAACTTAATCACTTGAGAAAGGCACTCTGCCGAAACCGCTGTAGTCACATAGTTAAAATAAATTTTGTGGAAGTATAGAAAACAAACGTTTTCAGTGTTTTATTGTTAGATACTATATTTATGGTATGATAATGAATTAATACTTGACATATTTTAATTTGGAATACGTGTTGTAGCAATATGCTTCTTTATTGATCGCAATTACACCCAAAATTTCAAGGTTATCAACGGATAACAATATTTAGTAAAAATAAATTAATTTTTGAGGACAATAAAAATACAAAAGATATCTTTAATAATAAAAATACAAAATTTAAGTTCAACTTTCAATAACGTCTCAACGTCAACTTTTTGAATTGCAACTACTTTAGCCGATAGGTACAATTCTTATAATTTAACTTAATCTAAAATAACACGTGCCATCCTGGCAATGTTCTTATTCATGTACCATGTCCTTCTAGAACGTTAGTTACCATCATAGCTACCTTAATCTTATTCACTGTCACCTTTAAAGGAGAAAGAAGTTTACTTAAATTTAAACTTTAAAGGAGAAAGTTTTTTTCCCTTAACTATGCACTTTTCGATTCACCTGGTAGATGCACATGCAGGGTTGATGCCTGCCAGGTCATGGTTTTTAGCCTTGATGTGCTATAAATTATCACTATACAAATTTCTAGCCTTACAGGAAGACCGTTACTCGGAGAGTTCACTAGCTCTTAGACTATTATTAATTATATAGTGTTCAAATTAATACATAGTAGATATATTATTAGAAAAACTTATTAGATGTTAACTAATCACTTTTAACACAATCTATAGACTCATAATCGTATTAAAAGCAAAATCGGTATTTGTTCTAAATAGTTTTAGTTTGATTCGTTATTTCTTGATGATTGTTTTTCCTATCTATTGTCTGGTATACTTTAGTTACCTTATCTTTCCTTTTATTTATGTCTACGTCTTGTGTGCCAGTGTCCTCAACTATCTTTCCTAAGTATTCAAACGTCTTCACCTGTTTATGTTTTGTTTCTTCAATCTGGACTTAGATATTCTCTGTGTTTTGCTATGACCATCAATTTTGATTTCTCTTGATTTATATCCATTACCCAATTTGTTTAAAGCTTTATATCAGATTATTACACTTCTTTGGATCTCTTCTTCTGTCGATGCTAGTATTGCTTCTGTTTTGTAGGTTTAGGTACCTTATCTCTAGCTTAGTTTTTGTTTTTGTTTCGTTTTTAATGTCATCTATAAACTTATTAAATAATAAAAACTTCCACTTCTTAAACTCCCTCCTCTCTTACACCCTCTATTCTTGGGAAATCTTCTGACATCATATTTTTACTTATTACGCGATTTTTAGTGTTTTTATAATATACTGATTAAATAACCTTTTATCTGGTGTACAAGTATATCCCCTTTTTAGACCTTCTCGTATGTTCGACCTTGGACTTTTATCAAATGATTTTTCCATGCCTACAAAACTAGGTATTTTGATAACATTTTGTTGAGTATCTCATTGATCATAAAAATATAATCCTACTTACACCTACCTAGTCTGAAACCACTATGGAATTCATCTAGTGTTGGTTCTATTATTAATACGTCTCGGTTCTTTTATGATAATTTTTCGAAACTGTGCTAAGCAAACTAATTTCTCTATAGTCTATAGTTATTGTACTATTGTAGTTATTGCAGTAATTATTATAGCCCTTCTTCAGGATAGGGCCCTTCTTCAATGAAACCTAGTTTGTGCCCAGTCTGTAGGTACTTGTTCCTCTTTCCATGTTATACGAGTATATTGAGTAATTCCAGTAGTTTTTGAAAGTAAAGATGATTTAGATTTTATTACAAGACAGGGCCTCTACTATGTATTTATCCGTATTTCGGCTTTATCGTAGCCTCCTCGGAGCACCTGTTTTGATGCACTGATCTGGAATCAAATATTTTCATCTCTTTGTTGTAATTATTAAAATAATAACTAAAAATGCTACTAGCACCATCGTCATGAAGTCAAATTAATCAAGAATTAAAACTCGAATTATTATCATCTGATGTCTTTTAAGATGTCAATATAAAGCAATACAGACTAATAAATTAGTCGACAAGGGAATTTATAATTGAAGCGCTTATTGTATAAAGGGTATAAGTCCACAATACTTAGTTTTGAGAAAAACGGAAAAACTATTTACTTTAGAAACTTGATGGTTTATCAAATTTTGTTCTACAGATGAAATGTAGAAGGAGACTATTAGCCAAGCCGCACACCAAAGAAACATGAAACGAAAAACATGAAACATGAAACGAAAAACATGTTTCATGAAAAGAAAACACTGCTAAAAAAATCTCAAAGTCCGCCTACTAATAAAACGAATGTGATTCATGCTCATGACACATTTTTATTTTCGGAGAGTCTCATAAATGGCCGGATATATATTTGTTTAGCAGTGGTTTATTTCCATGAAACGTAATTTACGTTTCATGTTTCTTTGATGTGCGGCCGGGCTTAGAGTGACATGTGATACGGCAAACTTGGCTTTGAAAACGATTAAGGTCAAAAATTCGTTTTTAAAGGCTGGGTCTTGATTCCTTTATACAATCAATGAATAAAAGACGAAATAGTGCTGCTTCTCTACAGTTAAATTATTAATTTATTTATAAAAAAGGCTTATTATTACAAACAAGACCTAAAATACATCGTAAGACTAACTAACGTAAGCTAACCGAAGTAATAAAATAAACGACAAAGTGGCACAAAGGATGGTGGCGCCACAAGAATTATTGTATAAAGGTAATCAGTCCCGGACTAGTTCCCTTTATACGCTCAACAAACACTTTATCGTGCGATATTTCGCGTACGGTGAGAGATACAAATTTCCTTTATAGAGTCATCGATCCGTCGACGTTGGTTTAACAAAATGTATATCTCACTTTAATTTCGTACGGAAGTGGACTTATTCCCTTTATACAATAAGTGATTCAATTGCAAACACGACCAGTCGTTCAGCGTGATAACAGCTCGCTAAAGATTCTGGTTGTATCGGGTCTTGTTTCTGATGCATATGTCGTTATTGGTCTTACATTGGATTTATAAATTCTTGAATTCATCTGTGTTATCTTTCGTGTTATCTGTGTGTACTTCATCATGTCGGTTTCACTATACAGGGTTATTAAGGCATCCTGCCAGTCTATTTGCTTTTTGTACTTTATTTCTCACTTCTTTATCCGTCTCCGGACAACTCGACTATATGTAATTCCAAGGTATTTTATTCCCATTACTTGTTCAATACTGATGCAACAACAATTTCTATTTTACATCTGATTGGTTCTATACTGATTACTACTTCAATACATATTAACTAGATAAACTAAAATTACAACCAAAATATAAACTAATTACAAAAAAATCAGTCAGATTTAATTTCTAATCGTGTTTTAAGGGAAGCACAAACACTTTAACTAGACCTCGCTTTGCAGTCTATTGGGACGTTTTGACGCTGAACACTCAAATAGCTCAATCGTTACGTTGGAGTACCTTGGTGATTTTTCCTGTAACCCACTTGGAAAGCGGTAAGTTTTCATCCTTCAGCGGAGGAAGAGGGATGGGATTTAAAAATATTGGTTCTATTTGAAAAAAAAATGGTCGAATATGTTTCATGGGCTACGGAATTCTTGTCATTAATTATGCCAACTAAATTATTAATTAAAGTTATACTTATTTAAGCGATTGGGAAAAATATGAGAGTAAATTTTTATACAAACGACGCTATGAGCTACGCGCACATAGACAGTATGAAGTTGCTAAAACTTAGGAGTTACGTATGTATCAGTACAAATAAGGTGTGAAAAAAATATATTGGTATTTTTAGTAAATATATTTATTATAATTTTTGTGTGTTTGAATTTGTCTTCGTCGGGAATAGGATAAATATTATATATATGTTTAAAAACATAAGATGTAGATCTTTGAAACACACTCAGTGATCAAAAGATCCAAGGCTAATGGTTTAACGACCACTCGTACGAAATCAAACAGATGAAATAGAGAATGTGGAAAAATCCCCTTACGAACAATTCACACATCCATCATTTCGGGCTGGGAAAAATTTTTCGAATAGAATCAAAGATCCAAACACCAGTTCTTAGAAATGTGTTTCGCCCTCTTCAACCTCTCTGGGCTCATCGGTAAAGATGGGAGGTTGAATATCTTTAGACACATTCCAATCAAAAAACAACATTCGAAACCTAGACATAATCCCAGCTCGAAATGGTGGATGTGTGAATTGTTCGTAAGGGGATTTTTCCACATTCTCTATTTCATCTGTTTGATTTCGTACGAGTGGTCGTTAAACCATTAGCCTTGGATCTTTTGATCACTGAGTGTGTTTCAAAGATCTACATCTTATGTTTTTAAACATATATTTTACTTACTTTAAGTAATTAGGGAATTAAAACTTGAGACTGTCATTGTCGGATTTGCCGTAGATTTACGCACCTTCTATGTCTAGGTTTCGAATGTTGTTTTTTGATTGGAATGTGTCTAAAGATATTCAACCTCCCATCTTTACCGAACCGATGAGCCCAGAGAGGTTGAAGAGGGCGAAACACATTTCTAAGAACTGGTGTTTGGATCTTTGATTCTATTCGAAAAAAAATTTTTCCCAGCCCGAAATGGTGGATGTGTGAATTGTTCGTAAGGGGATTTTTCCACATTCTCTATTTCATCTGTTTGATTTATATATATATATATATATATATATATATATATATATATATATATATATAATATATATATATATATATATATATATATATATATATATATATATATATATATATATATATAAATAAGTATTAACTATGATAAAAAGAAGACTAAAACACAATCTTAATATTATTTGTACAATCTGTCAAAATAATTCATTTGGTATCAATTTTACAGCCATAGCACACTGACTTACACGGTTATCGCTCGATACCCCTATAGTCTGGGCTGATTATCGGAGAATAGGCCATTTTTGGGAAAAGTTATTTACCAGCAATTGCTGGAATCGACTCTTATGATTGTATATATTAATAATATAGGTATGCAAAGTCCGCAGATAGTGTGCTACTTTTTTTATAAAGAAAATGGCGCCCGAAAATCGTGTTTTTTTCAATTTTTGCTCTATAACTCCAACGATTTTAACTTTACACCAAAAACACTCAAATAAAAATTCACCGCAATTAAACTCTGCATAGAGACGTGTTTTTTTCGATTTACTTCGACGAAAACTTTCCCCGGAAAAAGCGGATTTTTCCAACAAAATCTTTAATTTTCAACTAAACTTTTAGATAAGTAATTGTTAATCAATAATTAAATAGCTTGGTAATATAAAAGCCCTTTTTGTATAGATTATAATTCCAGAAGCCGATGGAAATTGAATGAACAGTTTAGTAACAATTGAATTGTTAATTAAAAATTTAAGGTCGCTATAATAACGACAATAATTATGATGTATAAGAATAATTATGATTTTCTCATAAAAAGACACTATACCTATCGAATGTACTTTACAGAATTGAATTTGGACTATTAAAGCGGTCTCAGGAATATTTTAAAATTATAAAGAATTTTTTGGCTTATAAACAAATCGAATATCTCGGGAAATATTAAACTAAATTAAATTGTAAAAACGGTATTCGAAAAGCAGCGACAGGACGTTTCTTTTAAAAGAAGAAACGTGTAATTAGGATGAGTAGTTCCTGAGATACAACCGGTAAATTTGACCGGAATTTACGGCAAAGATATAAACAATAGAATCATAATTTTTAAACCATCACCTTTTTATTATTGTTCTCTTTCTCCCAACCAATTTTTATATCCTTAAAATACTCATAACATATATTATAACAAAAATTTTAATTTGTTTAAATAAAAATTGTTTAAATAATCATACAGCTTTCAAATGAGAATATTTATGTTTTTAACTTTAAAAGGTACACTTCTAGTAAGTTTATATAAAAAAAAGCCAACAACTGGAAAAAATATGTAGTTTCTGTTCTTATAAATAAATTAATCTATTATAACAAAACAAAAGCAAGTTTGACATTTAATAATGAGTTAGTTCGATGGCTCTACTCGAGTTATTAGGGAACAAAAAAAGAATGAAGGAAATTGCTCCATGGGAAGCCGAGAAAATGCATTTTTTTACGTATACCGATTTTGAACTTTGAGGGTTACATTTTCTCCAACCTAATTTTTGATTGGAATTTTGCTATTTTTGGCAATTTTCACACGTATTATCGATAGATTTTATTATAATAATATATGTTATGAGTATTTTAAAGATATGAAAATTGTTGTGGAGAAAGAGGACAAAAATAAAAAGGTGATGGTTTGAAAATTATGATATTTTATATCTTTGCCGTAAATTCCGGTCAAATTTCACCGGTTGTATCTCAGGAACCACTCGTAATTAAACTTTTTTTCTTTTAAAAGAAGCGTCCTGCCGCTGTCTTTCGAATACCGTTTTCACAATTTAATTTAGTTTAATATTTTCCGAGATATTCTATTTGTTTATGAGCCACAAATTGTTTATAATTTTAAAATATTCCTGAGGCCGCTTAAATAGTCCAATTTCAATTCTGTAAAGTACATTAGATAGGTATAGTGTCTTTTTATGAAAAAATCATAATTATTGTCGCTAATATAGCGACCAAAATTTTTAATTAACAATTCAATTGTTGCTAAACTGTTCGTTCAATTTCCATCGGCTTCTGGAATTATAATCTATACGAAAAGGGCTTTTACATTACCAAGTTATTTAATTATTGATTAATAATTACTTATCGAAAATTTTAGTTGAAAATTAAAGATTTTTTTGCAAAAACCCGCTTTTTCCGGGGAAAGTTTTCGTCGAAGTGAATCGGAAAAAACACGTCTCTATGCAGAATTTAATTGCGGTGAATTTTTATTTGGGTGTCTTTGGTGTAAAGTTAAAATCTTTGGAGTTATAGAGCAAACACTGAAAAAACACGATTTTCGGGCGCCATTTTGTTTATAAAAAAAGTAGCACACTATCTGCGGACTTTGCATACCTATATTATTAATACATACAATAATAAGATTTGATTCCAGCAATAAAATTGCTGGTAAATAACTTTTCCTTGTATTTTGCTAATTAGCCCAGAGTACTAGTCAAGCAGTATTTAGCGTGGTGAAGGCTTTGGATGGGTGACCGCTTAGAAACACCTCATATTGCTGCCTATTTAAATAAAATACAAATAAACTGCTTAAAGTACATTTATATCTTTGAAATCATATCATAGAAGTAGGTTAAGTCCGTATTCATGGGCATTTTTCAGTGCGTCACAAATGATAGAAAAAAAGGTAAGTCCGTGATAATATACATTTATAACATTTATTCCAACATGACATTTTTATTAAATCTGACAGTTGTCACATTTTATTTGCAATTTGGCATAAAAACAGATCAATTGTGTTTATTGCATTTATAAAATGGTATTTTCTTTGATTTGTATAGTCTTATAAATTGTACAAATTATATTCGTAGACATATTATATAATTTGTAAATATTTTTTTTTCGATTATAGCGCCATCTATCGAAAACTAGAATAAATGTTATAAACGTCTGTAATCACGGACGTGCCTTTTTTCTGTTACACACAATTTAATGCGTTAGAAAGAATTCGAAAAACTGTGACGCATTGAAAGATGGCTATGAGAAAAAGATTATAAAGATTATAAAAAGATAAGTCTTTTGAATATTTAATTTAAGCGAAAAGCAATGTTTATTTTTCAAATTAACATTTTTTTCTGTTTTCTAACAGCAATAAAATGTATTTCGAATTAAATAAAATATATATATTCTTGTTTTTGTCTCAATTAATTTAATAAAAAAAAAATTTGGGCACCCTGTATAAATAATTATGTTAAGAATGAATAACCATTTTCAATTTCGTTGCAACACGAAACTACAGCCGCATCATTATTCCAGTTCAATCAAAGAGGGCTGGAAGCACCTCTACCGGTTTCGAAACTTATTAGTCTCTCATCAGGAGGCACATATGCTGCTCTCTCTCTCTCTCTCTGACCCAACTAGGACAAACCCCGGCGTGCAGTCACGGATTGCAACGAACGAAATGGCATGGATGCCCTAGCGGCAACTGCTATCAAAAAACTAAGTTTTCAATCTAATAGCACATAAAACAACATCAAAAAATGTCATTCTACATCCTACCAGACTGAAAACAATGGGAACCTTCTCTGGTAACACCTCCGAGGCTTCTACAATTTGCAAGCCATAACGGATGCTGAGACTAAGGAAGATGAGGGAATTTTACAATTTATAATTCACGTCCCATCTGCTCAGCGCGGTAAAGTTCCAACGAGAATGGTTCTCTTCGTACTCCAATGGGAGTAAACATAAATCAAAAATGAATAACCATTTTCAATTTCGTTGCAACACGAAACTACAGCCGCATCATTATTCCAGTTCAATCAAAGAGGGCTGCAAGCACATCTACCGGTTTCGAAACTTATTAGTCTCTCATCAGGAGGCACATATGCTGCTCTCTCTGACCCAACTAGGGCATCGCAGGACTCGCTATCGCTCATTCTGCAAACTTTCACATGCGTGCCTTATACGTGTACTTTTAACACTTATATCATAAATAACTATTAAACAAGTTATTCTCTAAAAATGCATAGTTACAATACAATATTTAGCATTTGACGAAGAAGAGCTAACATATAATAAAGTATAGCTCGATTACTATTGGTCATAAAGAAAATAAAAAACTGTTTTGTTAATTTTGCAAAAGGTACATTTTTGTTAAGTAAAGTTGTTTTGATAAAACGAAAACTTTTGGAGTTATTAGTAGTAAACTTATTAAAAACATTGATTTATTCGATATAAAACCAACACTTTCGATAGCGAATAAATCGAAAACTATTAATTTTATCAAAAAAATGTGTAGAACGTTTTTTGCTTAGAATTAAAGCTTTTACCAACTTTTGCGGTCAAAATATAATAAAAAATTTCCACCCCCCAGATAGGGTGGCAACCACCCCCATGGTAAAAGCGCCTTTCAGCATCATATAGATTTTGATCCTTGGACTATCCACTACTTATTCACAAATTTTCAAGCAAATCGATCCATTCTGTAAAAATTGCGAGGTTTTGTACTATTTTAAGCTTCATTACTTGGACTATAGGGAAAATATTAAATTTCATTTGAAATAACATGGTTAACCAGATCACTATCAAGATCATACATAAATTAGCAATAAAATGCGAATTTCTACATTTCACTAACAATGTCGTTTGCATGTTTAGACCATCAACTTATTATTGTAGTAGTGATATGAAATATTATTGCACTTTCTACGATATTTCTCGACATCGGCGCCACAACACGAAATTGTTTATTCGTATTACAATAATAGTATAGTATTTTTACTACAAAAACGTTATTACGTAGGTCAAAATTTTTGACGTAAGAGAACTGTCAAAACATTAGAATGTGACTTTTCATTATTGGCATGTTTATAATAAACATGGCGATAATGAAAAGTCACATTCTAATGTTTTGACAGTTCTCTTACGTCAAAAATTTTGACCTACGTAATAACGTTTTTGTAGTAAAAATACTATAATTATTCAGTACATTAAATATTGATATGAAGCTATTTATTTGTTGCATTTATGTAAATTACTATTTTAATTGGGAAATAAGCCACAATTTAACTTAAAAAATGATTTTATTGACGTTTCGACTTCTACCTCGGACGTCGTTTTCAAAATACAGTATGACGGTCCTCCGTTGTTAACTAGACAGTATCCTGAATCGATACCTACATGGTAGAGTGTATCTATTACGTTTCTTGCTGATTTAGTTTTATCAATTCTACTTTTCAACTATTCCAAATAAAATTAATTTTTAGTATTCACTTCCGGTGAACGAAGAGGCCATTCAATATTACTTAATCTGCCAATCTATTGTCCAGGAAAGTACCCTGCACAAACCTTATGGAAATTAGGTCCCAGTGGATTTAGTTCATACTTTGGGAAAATACTCTTTGAAGCATCCTGATAAAAAGTTCTCATGGGCACATCTCGATCGTATGGAGGATTTTCAAGATATAGAGGCACAAACTCGGAAAATTATAAGATTTATGGGGTATTCCAATTCCCTGAGTTACTGGTTATCTGGCAACATGTAGAAGTTTGGATTAAATAAAAGTACTAGTAGTCTAGGATTTTGTCCTGACTACCCAATGGTGACCTTTACTTTTACCTTAACCTTCAACAGACGTCATCTTCTAGAGTTGCCAGCATTAAATTAGGGTTTTCAGCATTAAATTAATATATTTGATGGATTCGACCGTTACTTGATGGAAGTTCATTTTATCTCACAATAAAACACTGAAAACTTTTGTTTTCTATACTTCCACAAAATTTATTATTTACAACTATGTGACTACAGCTGTTTCGGCAGAGTGCCTTTCTCAAGTGATATAATTTACAATGTGTTTGCCTTTTTAAGTCTCTAACTGAAGAAGTTGAGGAGTGGGGAGTTGTTTGTCTCGAGTTGGTCATTCAGAATTATACCTATCTGTATTTTTCAGTTTATTAATTTCCATAGATTCTAAAAAAGATAGCTTAAGGCCTTTATTTTGGATATGCAGAATTTGAAACTCTTCATTGAAAGAATGATTATGATCTAGAAGGTGAGGTGCGTATGTAGAAGTGTCTGTTTTTCTATTGTTGAAAGCCCTTTTGTGTTCTGCTATCCTTTTGTCAAAAGTTCTGCTAGTTTGACCGATGTACGTTTTCGGCCAGTCACCACAAGTTAGTTTGTACACACCACTCTGTAGTTGCTTTCTCTTTCGGCTTTTATCTTCGAGATAAAACTAAACATCATTAAACAAATAGCAGTAAACAACGGCTATAACGAACAAACTGTTAACAAAATTCTAAATCAAAAACTCCATAAGAAAGCCCTGAAATTAGTGTATTTACCACCACAGAAAGAACCCAGTACCTTCTGCTCTCTCACATATACTGGCAAGATAACAACCAAAATAGCCAGATACATAAAAAAGAAAGGAATAATACCAGCTTTCAGAACTAACAACAACTTAAGCAAATATATTAAGAACAATAAAAGCTGAAAGAGAAAGCAACTACAGAGTGGTGTGTACAAACTAACTTGTGGTGACTGTCCGAAAACGTACATCGGTCAAACTAGCAGAACTTTTGACAAAAGGATAGCAGAACACAAAAGGGCTTTCAACAATAGAAAAACAGACACTTCTACATACGCACCTCACCTTCTAGATCATAATCATTCTTTCAATGACTGCTGAACACAAATACGCCATCAGAACAGACACCAGGATACCTGGTGCCTAAGGCACGTCATCTTCTGGGGTTTCGAGACTTTTTGGTACTAAATTGATGCAAACGGATTACTCTTGTGTTTTTGAGCTTGCTGAACACGAATATGACTTAGATAAAAGACTTTGGAGTATCTAGTAACCACGATGAATAACACTATCAAAATAGAATATAGTAAATCGATCTTAAAATAAATGAAGGAAAAACATTGTCAGATGTAAATTGAGTTTATATTTATAAATAATTAAAACAAATGAACAGCACAACATAGTTATTTTAATAAAAATCTACAAATAAAAAAAAATTTCACCAATTTGTACGCTTTCTTTGAACAGCAACTCAGAAAACCTGCGAGTACTCGGTGTGTACCAATCCGTTTGCTTCAATTTAGTAACGAAAACTCTCGAAACTCCAGAAAATGACGTGCCTTGCAATTGGTGCTCCGGTGTCTGTTCTGATGGCGTATTCGTGTTCAGAAACTCCAAAAAGCCATGAGTAATCCATTCGAATCAATCTAATGCCGAAAACTCTCTCGAAATTCAAGAAGATGAATAACCTTAGGCACGATGTGCTACGTGAGTCGGATCTGATAGCGTATTACCGTTCAGCGACCCCAAAAGCCATGAGTAATCCATTTTTATCAATTTAACGCCGAAAACCCTCGAAATTCCAGAAGATGACGTGCTGTAGGCACAATGTGATTCGTGGGTCGGATGTGATAGTGTATGCATGTTCAGCAACCCCAAAAACCTAAGAGTAATTTGATTTTTCAATTTGATTCCTCCGAAACTCCAGAAGATAACCTGTCTTATTCACCAGGTGTTCCTGTGTCTATGCTAATCACGTATTCGTGTTCAGCAACCCCAAAAACATATCACTAATCCGTTTGCATTAATGTAGTACCAAAAACCCTCGAAACTCCAGGAGCCCCTTTCATTGACCTTGAAAACCAGGTGCTCCGGGAGTCGGTTCTGGTGGCATATACGTTTTTAGCGACTTCAAAAAACCCTCCAGTAATTCATTTGCATCAATTAAATGCCAAAGACCATCGAAACTCTAGAAGATGACGTCCCTTGAAGTGGCCGTGGCCACTACGTGCTCCGAAGGTCAATTCTGATGGCATATTCGTGTTTAGTGATCCCAAAAACCCATGAGTAATCTGTTTATATTAATTTAATTCCGAAAACCCTCGAAACTCTACAATATGACGTCCATTGAAGGTCAAGGTCAAAGTAAATGTCGCCATTGAATAGCCAGGAAAAAATAGTAGACTACTAGTACTTTTCGTTGATCCAAACTTCTACATGTTGCCAGATAACCAGTAACTCAGCGAATTGGAATACCCAGTAAATCTTATAATTTTCCGAGTTTGTGCCTCTATATCTTGAAAATCCTACATACGATCGAGTTGTGCCCATGAGAACTTTTCATCACAATGCTTCAAAGGGTATTTTCCCAAGGTATGAACTAAATCCACTGGAATCTAATTCCCATAAGGTTTGTGCGGGGTACTTTCTGATATAAATAACGCCGAATATTTACACCAAAATGAACTGGCGTTCCGTCTTGCTAAAACCAGATCTCACTCAAACTAGCTCTAAACTTGTTTTTCAGGGCAGGTATAGTTTTATTTTTAAGAACCATGTCCTCACTCCTAAATTTTGGCGATTTGCAATTCTCGTCAGGTACAATTTTATTCATCATTACCTCACTAAACTGTAATATGCGGTGGTAGTCATCTTTATTTAATTCATGCAACAACTGGGTAGGGTTTAAATACATTCTAATATAATACACGCAAGACTGAAGAATGACCTACACCATGTATTTATACAGGTCTGTGTGAGGATCTACTTATGTCGAGGAAGCTAGGACAATAATCCCGGACAAAAAATCACCACAAATTATCCCTGGACAAAAAATCTCCGGACAAAAAATCCCCGGATAAATAATCCCCGGACAAAAATCCACACAAAAAATCCCGGAAAAAATAATCCCTACAAATTTTTTTGGACAAAATATCCCCACAAAAATCGCGGATAAAAATCCCCACAAATCATCCCTGGACAAAAAATCCCTGGACAAATATCCCCACAAAAAATCCAGGACAAGTATTCCCTACAAATTTTTTTGGACAAAATATCCCCACAAAAATCCCGGACAAAAAATCCCCAAGAAATATTTTCTGTCGAAAAGTTCTCTAAAAGTTTTCCTGAAATTTTAACAAATTTCGAATTACAATTTCATGCTGAAAACTTTAAATTATACATAACAAAAAAGTGTGAGTTTTTTAAAAAATCGTGGAAAATATGGGGAATGAGCTACGGTCCCGTTTTTGTGACAGGCGCTTAACGCGCCTTTTGATATCGCGCGATTACAACTACAGTAGAACCTCGATTATCCGTCAGGGCAACGGAACCAAGGGTATGGCGGATAATCGAGAAGACGGTTAACAGAACATAAAAAAATTAAAATTGCTAATAAAACTCTCAAATTTTATTTGTATGTTTTGTTTGATTATATAAGAGAAATTTGTGTTCGTGTTAATATTGTCGAATTTGGTTTAAAATATTCTGAAATCTTTGTTTGTTTTACTGATGCTTCACATTTTGCAAGGGCTGATTTTCTTATTCGGCGTAAGATCATGCAATCTACTTTATTGGATTCTTTTTGTCGAGAATACCAAATACCACTCGATGAATTATTGCATGTGAGATGCAGCTTCTCTAGCTTCTTTAGGCAAATCTTTGTCAGTTGCAAAAGCATCATCGACATCGCCACCGTTAAATTCCAAGTTTGTTTCAGCTTCTAAACCTGTTTCGTCAGCCTCTGTTTTGCCATTTCAACGATTTCATCATCTGTCAGCAATCGATAGTCATTTGCGTCCTTATCACAAATTAACGATTCGTCATCTTTAGGCAACGAAAACAAAACAGTTGATTCAGCCATAACTTCATTTGTTACCGCACTGTACATTTCAGCGAATTTCGTTTGGCTTATCACAATGCTCAAAAAAATGAATTGATGACTCAATTTTTTGCTTATGTATGTACTCAATACAACTTATTATGTTCGGACCCTGACGGTTAACAGAGGTGACGGTTAATGGAGAGACGGATAATCGAGGTTCCACTGTACATACATACATTTTACTTGAGACCGTTCACATGCCAACGCGCGTCTTAATGACCTAAAATGCGCGTTGGCATGTGCAGAACAGACTTTTCCTTCTTCTAAAGCTTTTTCTACTATATATGTTATTCTATGCACCTGATCTATCGTTGAGTGGCTTTCTCTAAACCCAAACTGATGATTATGAATTAGATTTTTTCCTCTATAATCGGTTTTAGTCTCTTCAAGAGTAGCTTTTCATATAATTTAGACATGACAGGTAACAGTGACATAGACCTATATGAAGAAGCTTCTTGTGGAGGTTTTCCTGGTTTTAGTGTCATTATAATATCTGCCACCTTCCATATCTTTGGTACGTACCTCAGCCTAAAGGAAGCATTTATAAGATGTGTTAATTTTATTATAGCTTTCCTTGGAAGTTGCTTTAACACATCCCCATTAATCAGATCAAATCCAGGAGCTTTCTTTGGATTTATATTTTCTTTTATTTCCAAATATACTTCTTTCGGAGTTACAGGGCTAATCTCCATTTCATCTTGATCAGGGAGCTCCCAGTTAATTATTTCTTGTTCTTCATTTGGTAGAAGAATATTTTCTAGGTGATCAGCAAACCTGTTGGCCTTTTGTATATTGCTTCTTGCCCAGCTACCATTAGTATTTCTAATTGGTGGATTCTGTAAGATTGGCCTTTTTAATCGTTTGGTAGCCTTCCACAATGAGTAATCAGTAGCGCTATCATTTGATAGTTTACTTAGGTAGATGCTAACCGATTAGTTTTTAATTTTTTGAATTTCTCTTTTTAATTTTTGTGTGGCATTATTTAATCTAGTTTTATCAACTGGTGCTCTAGATCGATGCCACTTGCGCCTCAGTTTTCTTTTTTCGGATATCATTTCTCTGATTTCTTTCGGGTAGTTATTTTCTTTTATTCTTTCGACACTGTTCTTGCTGTTGTTCCAAGCAGCTTGTTGTACATTTTTATTGAGTAGTTCTACTTCTGCCTCTAGTTGTTCAACGGTTCTTAATGGAACTGAGAGGTTAATCATCTCTTCAAGGTATAACTGGAAACTTTTCCAGTCAGTATTTTTGCTAACAAGTCTAGGAGGTCTTTCTTTTTTGATAACAGTCTCACTGCGTGTGAGAATAATTGGAGAATGGTCCGAGTTCATATTCAAAGCCTCTTCTATCTCTATGTAACTTGTTGAAATATTTCTGACTACAAAAAAGTCGATAAGGTCTGGGATTTTATTTGTGTCAGTAGGCCAGTATGTTGGCTTTCCCGTTGATATTGCGTCGCATTTTACGTATTTCATTGCTTCTAAAAATTCTTTCCCTTTGGTGAAACAATTAAGTGAAAAAAATGTTCTCCTATTTCTATCGAGAAAACTGTAACAATACCTATCCCCAGCTTTGATAGAGCCAAAGGAGATGCTCGAAATATTTTGGGTATCATAATATAAGATAAAATAATTGACGGTTTGTATAGAGTTGGTACGAAATACGGAACAATAAACTCATTTTTTTAAGAAGTCAAATAAGAGAATTAAAAGAGAATTTTCTAAATTTCGAAGATGTTCCAGACGTTAAGCTGAATAAAGACGCGTTTTTGAATCCCCGTTTAGGCCTAGGCCTCTACAGGGTAGACGTGCTGTCTCTAAGAACAACTGGTACAAATCACATTTTATTGGACATTTTATTAAACCTAATCTAACAATTTACGACATTTTAATAGCTGATCGGGGTTTGACTAGTCAAACCCCGATTTCATAAAATTGAATTTCGACCTTTGGCTGACCAACTTAGTCTCTCCTAGGTTTGACTAGTCAAAGGCCGAAACTGTAATTTATTTCGGGCTTTGACTAAGAACGTCAGTCAGACCTGACGATTGCCTAGTCAAACCTAGGAGTGCCTGAAATTCGGACTTTGACTATAACATATATATAATAATCAAATTCCCTTCTACCCTATTATTGAATTTTATTTATTATTTTTGTTGGAAAAAGTCAATGAATTATGGATTGTTTCAGATACACCAGAAACTTAGTCGATGTTGGAAATGGAAAATACAATTTAATGGCTGTTTGTTGGGGTGAAGGGCACGGCTCAGCTATTCACGACCACGCAAATGCTCACTGTTTTATGAAGATGCTGCAGGGATCATTAGAAGAGATTCGATTTGCGTGGCCAAAAACTCAGGGTGAACAGCTAAAAGAAATTGGTAGAACACGGCTAGAAGTTAATGATTGCGCCTATATTAACGGTAAATATTTATAATTTGAAAGAGGCTACATCAGCGTGTTATCAATATTTTTTTTTTCCAAAGGTCTGCGAACTTTTAACAGTGCGGCCACATAACATAACAGTGCGTCGGCAGTACGACAGTGACCCATAGCCCAGTAAATAAACGGGAAATACGGCGATACCGTGTAATTTTCAGGGTCAATTTCATAAAAATTTGGATTTAAGTTCTACTTACCCTCCACTTCAAAGTTGAACTTGTGCAGTTGGTTACTTTTGCTTCATTTTGCGTTTTTCACCCCGTTCTCGGGGGTGAAAAGACGCACGTTTAAAATAAGTTCGTATATGTATATACTGACTAATTATAAGAAACTTTCAAATACAGGGCCTCAGGTACCTCGTACAGCATCTTCAATGCAATATGCGTGTTCAGGGTCCTCAAAAACTCCGAGATAATAAATTTGAACTATTTTCATTTCATAACGAATTTTCATAAAACTCCAGGAGATGACGTATTAATACCCGGTACCAGTTACTTCGTAGAGCATCTTCCATGCAATATTCGTGTTCAGCTACCTCAAAAACCTCTATTTTTTAGATATAAAGATGTCAGAACTTCGAGTATATGATTAAAACTCTCAGTAACCTTAAAACTCCGGAATGACAAGTTTCGACAAATTTTATTACGAATTTCCATAAAATTTCAGGAGACGACGTAGATACAGGGCCTCAGGTAACTCGTACAGCATCTTCGATGTAATATGCGTGTTCAGGGACCTCAATAACCCCGAGATAATAAATTTTAACTATTATCACAACGAATTTTCATAAAACTCCAGGAGATGACGTAGATACCGGGCACCAGGTAACTCGTACAGCATCTTCGATGCAATATTCGCATTCCGCGACCTCAAAAACCTCGGGATAACAAGTTTGAACGATTTTCATAATGAATTTTTATACAACTCCAGGAGACGACGTGTATACCGGGATACCCGGCACCAGGCACTTTTTACAGCATCGCCGACCCGATATTCCTGTTCAGAGACCTCAAAAACCCCCGAGTATGAAAATTTAAATCATTTCCATAATTATTTTCCGAGTTGTGAATTTTTATTTTTTGAACACTTTGAGATTCACTTTAGAAAATGCATTTTCCGCCTACAAAACTGTAATTTTCATTCGTCCCTCATGCCAAGTGGTCAATAATTTTCCTGAAGTTCTCCAGAATAGAATGCAAAAGTGTTCATAACGATTCGTCTTATTTTAAAAAACTTACGGGATTTAGTAGTGTAGGAAACAGAGATTGAACCTTGCAAAATGAATACAAGCCCGGTTTTATTTTTTTTTTCTGGTATATCAAGGGGTGTTTATTATGAGACTAACTTTTTCTTAAAAAATTTCGCCCCGGAAGCCCCCTTTTCATCCCTTTAAATGGGTAGTGCAGTCACTGAAGGTGGATATGAGCTATTACCTCCGATTTCGTTGAACATCCATCGATTTGCATGAAAATAGGTGAGTGGTTAGAGGATATCTCAAGGAACAAAGGTGACATGGTGTCAACTTGTGCTTTTACCCTGGGGGTGGATGCCACCCCTCGTCGGGGGTGAAAATTATTTTATTAAAAATAACCCGACAATTCGATAAAGGGACAAATTATAAGAAAAATTTGTTATACAAAGTTATTAAAATAAATCAAAACTTTTTGAATAATTAAAGATCAAAGATTTTAATTTTTCGTGTGGAAAATGCATGTTTTTAACCGATTTTTCATAAATAACTCAAAAACTATAAGTTTTTACAAAAAAGTTATTATAATCAAAATTGAGGCTAATAAAAAATCAAATAAACTCACTAGAAAAACCTTTCAATGTGAAGAAAAAATTGAGTTATAGGTAATTGAATGTATATTTCTTTCGTCGAAGACCCAAATCTAAGTATTCAAGCTTAAATACCGGGAGAATGATGCATTTTATAACATAAACTTATTAAACATTTGTCAAAGTTCTTAGAAATATCTATCAAATAAGCCCTCGAACAAGTTAATAGCATTAAAATTTATGCACCAAAAATGTTTCAAAATTTATCTTTTAAAAATTTGTCCAAAAAATGTTATTGCCTTTTTGTAAATAACTCCGTTAATTTTTAAGATATCACGTTCATCTACAAAGTAGTTGAAAGTTGATTCCAAAAGCTATTAAAAAACGTTGAATTTAGTCTTTTAAATCTCTTACTTTTTTAAAAATAAAAGGTTAAATGGCCCCGGTTACATGGTTCTCGCAGTAAAATTGAAATTTTAAACGTTTCTATCTTGGTTATTTTTTACTCTATGCAAATAGTGAAATAGGTAAAGGATTTGGAACAGAAAAAACTAAAATTTAGTTATATATTATTTTTTACGTATATTGAGTATTTTTGGAGTTATTATCAAAAGAAAATGAAAAGTACGATAATTTTAAAAATTCTGATTCTTTAAATTATATCTATTTTTTCAAAAATATGCATTCTAAACCGGTCAAAATTGTTGAAATCATTAACTATGTTAATCTAAATAAATTCTGGTGAGGATTACTACAAATTTTAATTTTTGTGGAAATGGCGTATGTTTTATTTTTCACTTTTTCCTAAAAAAATCGAAAGGGTTCTCTTATTTTCATCATAACTTGCTTAATTTTGATGCTATTAACTCCTACTGGAGCTCATTCGATAGGTATTCTGAAGTACTTTGAGAAGTGTTTAACAACTATATTCTATAAAAAGCATCATTTTCCCGTTATGTAAGCTTGAATACTTAGATTTGAGTACTCGTCGAAAAAAATATACATTCAATTACCCATAACTCACTTTGAAATAACATTAGTTTAGTTCTTTAGGTAGGAAGTGTATTAAATTTTTTATTATCTTTAATTTTGGTAATAATACCGTTTTTAGAAAAGCTTATAGTTTTTGAGTAATACGTGAAAAACAGCTTTAAAACATGCATTTTTTTCAAGAAAAAATAAAATTTTTGATATTAAATAACTCAAAAAGTATTGATTTATGTTAATAACTTTATATAACAAATTTTGTTTAGAAGTTGCCCCTCTATCGATTTCTGGTATTATTTTTAATAAAAAAATTTCACCTCCGAGAAGGGGTGGCATCCACCCCCAGGGTAAAAGCGCAAATTGGCAGCATGTCACCTTTGTTCCTTGAAGTATCTTCTAACTACTCACCAATTTTCATGAAAATCGATGAAAGTTCAACGAAATCTGAGGTGAAAACCTTCATTGACTCCACTAGGGGTAATTTGTGGTTTTTACGAAACGTAGCCCTTCCTGTACGTTTTGCAAAAAATTTACTTAATAGTAAAATGGAGAGGACTATATTTCTTACTATTTATTTCTTGACAGCATATGTCTATCACCCACCGTTTAGCGGGGGTGGCTCCCCAAAGTTGACAAATTTTTAAAAAAGATGTTTTTAAAAGAATTTGTTTTTCCCTAACTGTAATGAAAATTAAGAAGAAACACTGCGGAAATTAATCACAAATAAGTGGATGATTTTTGGTATAGGTTTCATTTAAGGGCAATTGCAAATTTTTTAATTACAGGGTGTTACATTAAAAAAAAACTCCTTTTAATACCATCTGAACCGCCTATGCTAGAGTAAAAAGACTTTCAGCGATTATCTATGTACTAGTGTTATTTACAAATTTGTTTAATGCGCCCCATATTTTTCCCGGAACCACCCCAAAAAAAGGAGAATTAATAAAGAAAATAATCAAAAATTGATTTTGAGCCACCACTGTGGCTTTAGGATGCATAGAAAATAAAATATGCATAGGTCATAATGTGTAGCAGACAGTGTGTTACAGGTGACGAAAAAAAAAACAAAAACTGGAGCCCGCCAAAGCATTTCTGAGGTTTACCGCGCCACTGTGCTTTAACGGTTGCTTATACGAAAAAAATGCATAGGACCTTATTTGTAGAGAAAATAGTGGTCTTTAATTCTTTATAAGTTTTGTTTTAAAAAAATGCATAGGTAATGAGAAAATCGTCAAAACATGCTCTACAAGGGATAGGGGTAGTTTCTGCAATTTATTTTCAAGGATAGGGGTAGTTTCCGCAGGGATGTTGCAATAATTTTATATATTTATGAAAAACCATATTGATGGAGCATATGTCCATATGGGTCAAGAAGCAAAAAAAAAAATTTTTAACCCCCCCTTTATTTATTTATTTTTTTTTGCTACATGGGTTGTATCAAGAAATCGCTCTTGGTGTCCATGCATGGGTAATAAGAAGGTGCACAAAAGATATATGAAGCATTTTAATAAAGGGCATGGTGTGTGAATGATTGCAAAAAAATTACTTTCTTGATTATTTCTCCTTTTTTTGGGGTGGTCCCGGAGAAAAAAATGAGGGTGTATTATAGAAATTTGTAAATAACGCCAGTATATGGTTAATCGCTGAAAGTTTATTTACTCTAGCATAGACGGTTCAGATCGTATAAAAAGGGGTTTTTTAAAATGTAACACCCTGTAATTAAAAAATGGGCAATTGCCCTTAGATAAGATCTATACCAAAAAATCAGCCACTTATCTCTGATTAATTTCCTCGGAGTTTCTTCTTAATTTTCATTACAGTTAGGGAAAAATATATTTTTTAAAAACATCTTTTTTAAATACTTGTCAACTTTGGGGCGCCACTCCCGCTAAACGGTGGGTGATAGATATATACTGTCAAGAAATAAATAGTAGGAAATATAGTCCCCTTCATTTTATTCTTAAGTAAATTTTTTGCAAAACGTACAGGAACGGCTACGTTTCGCAAAACCACAAATTACCCCCTTTAAAGGGATGAAAAAGAGGGTTCCGGGACAAAAATTTTTAAGAAAAAGTTAGTGTCATAATATGCACATCTTGATATACCAGAAAAAAAAAATAAAACCGGACTTGTGTCCATTTTGCGACGTTCAACCTCTGTTTCCTACACTATAGGCGATTTTAATGATTTATTTCCTCGCCTAAAATGGAAGTCAGAATAGATGGACAGCTTGCGGAACCTATAGGCATACGGCAGGGAGACTCATTGAGCGCTATGCTCTTCAGGCTATGCACAAAAGAGGCAAAGTATATATTATAGAATGGAAAACAAAGAAGTAAAAATACTCTATTACGCAGACAACGTAATATTGAAAGCCAAAGATGAAGATAGTCTGTAAAGACTAGTCTACAGATTTAACATAAGAACAAAAGAATTTAATATGACAATCACATATCAGAAAAACAATAGTAATCAGCAAAATTTACACTGTCCAAATATGGAGACCTGCTCAATGAAGTGTGAAATCAAGTACAAAAATCAAATCAAGTACAAAAAGTGGGACCGTGCAAGTTCGGAAAAGCGACACCTGGTTTCATAGCTCGGCAAAATTTTTCGTACTTTTAATTATATTGGCCAATAATATTGGTCCTGGTTACTGGACAATTGTCAAGGCCATAGCCCAAAAAAATTATAAGAAGAAAAAGTAATATTAAGGTTATGTTATTAAAAGGTAAACAATTGTATGCAGTAAATAATAGTTATTTATGTACCAAGTCAGTAAAGTGACTCTTTATCGAACGAGTCTGATATTACGAGCAGAGGAAGCGAAGCGAGCGAGGCGAGTAACCGACGAGTTCGATAAAGAGTCTTTACTGACGTGGTGCCAAAATTTTATTGCCAATCATAGAAAACATTAACACTTACTTGATTACATCCTTCTAATGACAAAAGAGTGTGTGTACTTTGTACGCACGTAAGAAGTTATACTTATATTATTATGATATCACCGAAATAAATATATTTTAAACAGTTTAATAGTATCATTATTTAAATAACTAATTTTCTTAAAAATTTTCAAAAATTAAAAATATTGTTAATAGTTACGTCATTCTTTATGAACTGTATACCTATCCTTGCGCAGTTGCTTTTCTCTTGATGAATCGTAGACAATCTAAATAAATATATTTACTAACAAATTATCAATAAATATCTATCACCGTCCTATATATAATCGAATTAACAAAAACACAATTTCACACATTATTTGCATTAGTAGGTAACTAGTAACCTAACTTAAAAGATTAAGGAATTTTATAAATTTTAGACGTAATAAAAAATTTGTATGACAATGACAGTAATGACCGAATGCCTTGGCATTATGGGCCGTTTTAATGTTTAATCGATAGTTGTGGTCAATATTGAATACCTAATTACTAAATTTGTAAAGTTTTGATTTATTTTGTATGAATATAATTGCAAAATAATACAGAATTTCACTTTTTGACATAAATTTAATTAATAATAACGTAAATTTTGTACAATATTTTTATTAATTAAAGTAAATAAATTTTAAGTTCACACAAATAAATAATCGAATACTGCCATTGACCACTTAAATTCAATCTTGGTTAATTTGAATAATCGCGACAGGTAAAGTAAAATTCTTCTTTCACTACAATAAAGTGGTACTTTACTGCCGCAAATGAGGGCTAATAAGTACAATAATTAATGACTTTAGTGACGGTTGGCGATAAAATTAATTATTAAAATGCACTACTACAAGCAAAATACAATTAATTAAATTTACTTTTAATTGCATATCATTTATTATGAAGCAACGTATAATAATTTTTCTTCTTCAATGACGGTAGGTATGAAATATACGTCAATTTGACAATTTCAGTTGACAATATGAATTATTTAAGAGAGTTGCAAGATTTCTCCGCTATTCGCGCACGATCGTTTCTCGTATCCCCTCCAAGTACTTGCACACGGCGAATATCTGTGAGATGACAATAATAAAGAGTGACGACTTTCCATAGTAGATATCAATCAGCCAATAAACAAGCAGAATTGCTTAAAAATAGGAAGAAGAAGACGAACACAAAACATATAAATCTTATAGAATAAGGGTTAGTGCTGACCCTTGACAGTAGCTAATTGTATACAATAAAGAACATAAGTATTCTACATGTAAATTCTGAGTTCTTTACTGTATATTTTTGTTTCAGATTCTATTGGTCTTCACAGAGTCGAAAACGTATCCAGTGTGGATACGGCTATTAGTTTACACTTATATTGTCCTCCTTACAGCAAGTGTTCAGTGTTTAACCAAAACACAGGAAATAAGTCAACTGCTAATGTTACGTTTTATTCTGCGTTTGGAAAACGTATTAGGGTAAGTAGGTAGTTTTACGTATTTAAAAATGCAGACTTACTTTTCTTTTACACCAAACACTCATTTAGACCAAAAACTTAAACCATTTGACAATTTTGAGATAAATTTTGACAATATTGGGATGTGAGTCTAGGAGTATTTGGTCTAGGCCACAATCGATATATTTATATCAATAAATTGCCAGTATTGATATATAGACCAGGGGTGGGCAAACTTTTTTTAGTAAGGGCCACAAAATGTTTTTGGTCTATTACCGAGGACCGCAATATGTTTTACCTTTACATGTTCGAATTTTCAACTTTTTATTAATTTGGGGGGGGGGCGGGTTATGGTTATCCGGCTATGATTTGAAATCAACATTTTAAGCATTTTTGTATGAATTTTATTCACAGAAAATTATTACTGCTGTTTTTTTATGACGATTTTTGAGTTTTTAATATCACTCAGAAGCCAAAATAACAAACTTTTTTGTAAACAAGTGTGTAAATCAACATATGTAGTATTGTTAAACAAAAAATATGCATAAAACAAAAAATATCTCGACAGCTTTACGTCACGAAATGTTTAAAGAAAATATATGATAAATTTCAGGTGGATTTGTCAAGTACCTTTTCAGTTAGGTTTTTAGTTGAATTGGTTTTAGTGTGGAAAGCAGTTTTGAGAAAAACTGAAAATTTTTTGTCTGTCAAATAGTAAAGTGATGCACACCGGAAAATGTTTTTGAATCGCGGAATAATTTACAAATGAGAAGGGAACAACTGTTGAATGTCTCTCACTACGCTCAAGCTGCTGCAAAGCGAGTCGAAGGTGGGGATATTAAGAATGCAGTATTTCCGGTAATTTTACTTTGGTCAAACTGAAATTTTTAGACAGTAGGCTTGAAGTTATGTACTTTCAAAAATAATAATTTTGTTGTAAAACGAAAACTAGAAACGTCTTATATTTCAATTCAATCAGAGAGTGTCATAAACACCCTACCCGGTTTCAAGCTCATAAGCTATCATCAGAGGGCGTAAATGACTTTATCTGAATGAACTAAAACAAATCCGACCGCTATAAAGATTCACAACAAAATAACACGAAACGGGTGCCGTAGCGGTACCCGTATCGTGCAGCATTGGTCCGAAATTTGGCTGAATGGCTTGTATTCCAAAAATATACAAATTAATCTATATTTTCTAGTTCAATGTAGACTGGTACGGAATCAATTTGAACTAAAAAATAATTTCTTAGAAGTGATAAGGAAAATTATATATCTTCAAAATCTTTAAAACGATTTTCAAATTCTGTCAACAAATTACAAAGCTTTTCTTCATAAATTTTAAACTTGTTTTCTGGTATATTATTTAATGACTTTAATTAGGGAGATTATTGAACGGATTATTTATTTTTTATATGATTAATGAATAGCTTTGAATAGTTTGAGTTTCATTTTAAAAGTTTCATTTTGAGTTCAAAACTTATAAATTTAGCAAATGTGTCGCATTTTTTCATATCTAACTCACAGCACCTTTTAAGAACCTTTTTTATACTTAATATGACTGTGGTATCTATAAGACTATCAGTATGTTTTGTCGCTAACTCTTCCAAATATGCTATGAGTGCACAATGATTTTTTAATCCTCTTGAACAAATAAAATTAACAACATTAGCTGTAATTGAAATGACGTTGTCTACTTGCAAAACATTTTTGAACAATACCTGCTGATGGTTTATGCATTGAAAAAGTACCTAATAAATCATGTTCTGGAAATTGTTCATAAACGTAATCTTTAAGTTTTCTCAACATTACAATATTTGCTCCTCTTAAATTTGGTGCTCCGTCAATTTTTACACTTACTAGGTAGTTACGGGTTAATTACGGGAAACTTTGCGGAAAAATCACCCACTGCGAAAGTGTTAATTAATAGCTGCATTATCTATATAATTATCAATATTAGCGATAATTAAACAAAAAAATCTTTAAATGAAAATAATTCACTTTTTTCCGAGGGCCGCAAAAAAATGTCTAAAGGGCCGCATGCGGCCCGCGGGCCGCACTTTGCCCACCCCTGATATAGACCATCGGACCTCAATATGAAAAATTTAACTGCGGTTTTATCTCTTGTCTTTTTGTGTCCTGGACATGTCATATGAAATAACCAAGAAAAGGAAATTTTTCAGCAAATTTTTCAAGGTAAAATTTTTTGTTTTCACGAGCTGCCTGCAGGTACGTATTTTTTGGAAGGTTCCTGATCGTGAAACCTAACATACTGGCAAGTGGCATAAAGGAGAAAAACACTCCACCAATCAATTAACTTTACACGTTTAGGTCATAATATTAACACCCTTAGGGCACCAGTAGCCATTCGATTTTCTTTACAAAAGAAAATATTCAATCATTTTCCTAAGAAAATTCCCTGGGAAGCCCAGAGTTTTGATCTGCTCTCCAAATCAGATCAAATCAGTACTATCAAACACATAAGGGAGAAAATCTTGGTTGAAATTCGTCGGAAATCTGACGGTCTATAAAGATGTGTCATTATTAATAGGCCGTTCCAAGATGCTGTCAAAATTAAAACAATATGGCTACTGGAAGGCAAACATTGAATATTATTCTATCAGGTTCTTATGGTTTTAGATCATTTTAGTTGTTGTACAAAGATTAATTTAACATTTTCTCTGGAAGTATTAATTTAGAAAGATAATATGCCTCATTGGTGTTGTGTTTTGAAGTGTGAAATGCAAAGTAATCGTGATAAAGTTAGCTTTTACCACTTACCATCAGTGCTACATTCTAAGCACAAAACTGAACCAATTTAACTAAATAAGTTATAGTTATCATCTGAGAGACAACAACAATGGTAAAATGCAATAAAATATAAAGATTTTACTAGCAAAATGGAAATTCCCCTGTAATCATCTTATATCTGGTAAGTTACAACATTTGAACATTAACGATTTTTGAAGATGTTAACAGTCTAATCTTGTAGGAAAACCAGCCGACTTAACTGATAATAACAATCCAGATTGGGTTCCTTCAATAAATATGGGGTATATAAACACAATGAAATGAGTTCCCCAAAATCTAAAATGGGAATTAAGGTACCAAAGGAGAATTAAAAGAAAATGGTACCTATAAGAAAAAATTGCTTTTTTATTCCTCTTGAAATGATTTATAAGACACTGGACTGTCTTATATTCTACAAATACTAGGTAGGTCTATGATTTTACACATTTTTCATTAATGATACATTACTGTTACTTTAGTAGATTTAGAAACAGTGGATTTAGTGGTAGATAGCAGTTATTTGGTATAAAAGCTAGTTTAGTAGAAGACAAGATTTTGCCAAATAGTCAAACATATATTACAATGGAAAAATTAACAAATACATTTTATGTCATTAACATTAACACAGGATTTTAAATATCAGCTTAAGAAATTAGCTTTATCTTGTGAAAGTATAGAAAATGATGATGCCAAAACTAAAAATTATACTGGTTTAGCAAATTACAATGTTTTTAAAATAGCTTTAAAGTATATTACACCATTTATCAAATACCATCAAAATACTGTTTTGTCACCAAGTGATCAAGTATTGCTTACTTTAGCTAAACTAAGCTTAAACTTAGATTATAAAGATTTGGGATATAGGTTTAGTATTTCACCCTACCCGGTATCAACTTATTTCAAAAATACTTTGTATATAATGTGTCTTAGGTTAAAAAAAATTTGTGTTCTGGCCTGATAGAGATATTTTAAAGAAAACTATGCAAAATTCACTTAAAGAATCTTTTCATGGAAATACTACAGGTATAATTGACTTTGGACGAATGTTGGTATGAAACGAATTATTTATTGTTCTGAAGCTAGTTATTTGAGGCATTTTTGTAATTAACTATTCTAATTGGGAAATAAGCCACAATTTAACTTAAAAAATAATTTTATTAATCTTTCGACTTCCAAATCAGACGTCATTGTCAAAATACAAAATATTATTATTTATGCATATTATTACCTGTAAATATTTCTTCTGATTGTTAATTGTAAAGGATAGAAAAATTACCATTTATTTTATTTTTTTAGAATCAGCTGAGAGAAGTGGTCTACAAAAACCCAGGAAGGAAACGGAATATGTGGCTACGAAAGGCAAAAGAAAGGTTTACAAAGCAAATGTGACACATTTTTTTGAAATATTTAGGAATATCAGTAAATTGCATTAAAAAAATGTATGAAAAGATTTTGTTCAATAAAAATGTTTATATTTATCAAGGATGTATTAATTGGTATGGCCACATATCGTCAGTGATGTAATAATACATCCTATCTGTTTTCTCATGAGTTTCGTGAGACTAAAAACTTGTCTTAGGGTCACCTCCTGTTTTCATATGATATTTTTTGACTTGTTTTGTAGTAAATTAAACTATCTATGAACTACAAAACAAGTCAAAACTTACATATGAACACAGGAGGTGACCTTAAAACATGTTTTTCCATCTCTCCTACAAAACTCATGAAAAAACAGATAGGAGGTATTGTCACATCAGCAAGGATGTACAGTGATGAGTGCCCTAATAACCGGCAAAATAGCACAAAAGACGGGCAACATATTTAGTTGTGAGATAAAAAGAAATGAAACTAGTCGAGCTGGGAAATTTAGCGAAATTAACCTTTAAATTTTATTTTATATTGATTGTTTCCCACCTTTACACATATCAGAGGAGTATATCAACTAAAACTGTCACTGTGACAGTGGTAGTTTCCAAACTCGTCTGATACGTCTGAAGGTGGTACACAATCAATACAATCTAAATGTATAAGTTAATATCGCTAAATTTCCCAGCTCGACTAGTTTCATTTCTTTTTATCTCACTACTTAATACGTTTTCCATCTTTTGTGCTATTTTGCAGGTTATTAGAGCACTCATCACTGTATTTCTGGTATATCCAGGGAATGTCTACAAAATATATTTTGAATGTCCAAAGAACATTCGTGGACATTCATGGAATGTTCCAATAAGACATTCAGGTAATTTTTAAAATGCTGAAACAGGATTTTCCTGGGATGTTCAGGGAATGTGTTTTCGGGGATATTCCAGGAATTTTTCAATGTCTGTGTACCTTCTATGGACATATATGGAATATTTTGGTGTTATTAGCACCACACTCCACTTGCGATTTGTAATCAGGAAGATTGAACACATTGTTCAAATACAAGTCAATCCATTTGTAACTAAATAATCATGGATTGACTTCTATTTGAAAGAATGTGTTCAATCTTCACGACTACAAATCGCAAGTCGAGTCCGGCTCTTAGAGCTACTTCCTCTTCGGTATTATGTATTATACTACAGAAATTAGGAACTTTCCTTCTAAATATATGTATGCATCTTGGCCATCAAACATTTTTTTAAGGGGTTACATAGGTCTTATGGGTAAAAAAGTGACTTTTTAAAAAAATTATATCTCGAAAACTAAAATTTATTTTTATTTATAATTGGAACATGTAAAAGTATAGTACTTAAGGTAGTCTCAAAAAAAGTTTCAGCCAAAAATATTCATTTTTGTAGAGTTTAAGTTTTTTGCGGTGGGCAGCATAACTAAGTCCAGTCTCATTTGAAATCAAAAAGTTTCTTGTAGTTTATAATTCTGGCTAGTAAATGAACGAAGGAATTTAAAAAAATGAAATTTGAAGATTTTACATAAGTTTAAACACATTTTTGACCCCAATTTTTCTCATTTTTAAAGTAGTTTTTTTTGATAAAACAAAAATGACCTCATCTAATAAAAAAATCTTTGTTCATTCACTAACCAGAGGTATAAACTACAAGAAATTTCAGATGAGACTGGACTTGTTATGCTGCTCACCGCAAAAAAGGGCTGTTGTCGAAAAATTGCAGTCAACTCTACAAAAATGAATATATTTGGCTGAAATTTTTTTGAGTGTACTATACTTTTACATGTTCCAATTATAAATAAAAATAATTTTTAGTTTCCAAGATATAATTTTTTTAAAAAGTCACTTTTTTACCTGCAAGACCTATGTAACCCCTTAATAACTGCCTTTCCATGCTGTAGCAAACTTAACAAATTGTTGATTTCAAATTGTAACAGTTAAGTTTTGCAAAGTATGCTGCCCTCTTGTATCTTCTGTGTTATCTTCATCATACAATTACTTCATCTAAAAACTTTCTACGATATATTCATTTTGTTGCTAAAATTATTTCCTGATCCATGGGTTGAATAAGCGATGTATTTTTTGGCAAAAACATACAACTAAAGTTGCCATGTTTTGATCATAGAATATTTTCAGAGGGATGAGCAGGAGCGTTGTCTAAAATCAAAAAACATTTCACCTCTTCCGGCAGATTCTCAGTTTCTTCTCTTGAAATTTTTTCACTGCAGGTACAGTCGGAGAAATGAAAGAGTACCCATGAACGATCACATATTATTAACATAATCTCTATCGTTTGTTATTTATAGAAAAAGAACAGCAAATACAAAATATGTGATTGTACCTGTTTGACGTGACCGTTCATGGGTATTCTTTCATTTTTCCGACTGTACAAATTCTTTAAAAGGTCAATTTTTTAAGATATCTGGGGTGAACCACTATGATGAAATTATTTATTTTTATAGCTCCACAATTATATACAAATCCTACCTCAAAATATTTGTAAGAATTTAAACTCTTGAATGCCTTCATTTGTTGACCTGTGTAAAAACTATTACTAAGCTCCAAATACAAAAAAAACTATGTCCATGTAAGTAACTATATTTGTCCATGTTGTCACCCTTGAAAAACTTTTTCTACTGTAGGTTAACTCATACCCCTTGAGGGAAAATGGATCTATATACCAAAAGCTTTTGAAAATATTTACTTATGTTTATTTATTCACTGCTTACAACTAAATACAGTCGTTAAAGTACTTCTACAGCTGGAAGCTACAGAAGTCAACAGCAAAATGTTCGGAAAATACAACTATAAAAAACTATTATACAACGATTAAACTATTATATAAAAACAATTATATAGACCACTATTTTATAACAACAATAACTATTTTATAAAAAAACTATTAAACGTAAAAAACTTAAGAAACTCAATGCGGTACAAATATAAATAATTTCAATGTTTGCCTTCCAGCTTTCAATTAGTGTCATAAACGTCAAAGTCTTGAAATGGCCTATTAGGTGCAGAATAGGGCTTTTCATCGATTGTCATTTGTTTCGAGCTTCTGTCATGTGTCACATAATATTAATATATATACGTCATACGTCTTTGGTTTGTATCATTGGTATATATCAATAACGTACGACGTAGATATATCATTATTACGTGACACATGACAGAAGCTCGAAACAAATGACTGTGAATGAAAAGCCCTATAGGGCTTTTCAATCACAGTAATTTGTTTCGAGCTTCTGTTATGTGTCACATAATATTAATATATCTAAGTCATACGCTATTGGTATACGCTCCGAGCTTCGCTGGTGTCGCTCCTAGCGGTTACTAATTCAACTTTTACCGGTAATTTTTAAATTTATTATTTAATTGTTATCGCTTCATATTTACAACGCAAAAAAGTAATTAAATTGTAATCGATTTTTTTAAGATTTTTCTAATCATTTTGACGTTCTATTGATAAAATATCAATTTCTTACTTCGGATACTTTGACAATAATCGTGTAGATGGCGCTAAGATTGTAATAGATTGTTTATAATTAGATATTACGGAACATTAAAAAAACTTAAATTCAGTATTTAAAACGTAAGTATATTTAAGGTAAAAATATATACCACAGCTTTGACCAACTAATATTGTTTATAATTAATGTTTTTAATTTTAATTTTAAATTAATCACTTTGACATTTATGACTTTCCAGTAAACGTTTACAAACTTGTCACTACTGGCGTTCGCGAATTTGTAAATATCCCCTCTACGTACGAGCTCACAGCGTATACAGTGATAAGCGCGCTAATAACCGGCAAAATAACGCAAAAGATGGAAAACATATTAAGTTGTGAGATAAAATGAAATGAAACTAGTGGAGGTGGGAGATTTAGCGATAAAAACTTATAACTTTACATCCTACTTATTGTTTCCCATCTTTAGACGTATCGGACGCAGAGATATGTTAACAATAGACCAGGCTAGTTATATGCCACTCAATGCATCGGGGTGTAACGCCAATATCAAGTACGGTGGTCTAGCTATCTTTGTCGGACGTGCGAGTGTGAGCGTATCTACCAAGAGGTGGGAGTAATGGAACGACACAAACACAGAGGCGGTGGCCATCATATAGAGAGAGAAACCTAAGCGCCACTAGAGAGAGATAGATAGACCACCGACCCGAACTGCTCCGCGTTACGCTATTTTTCGGACCTGGCCTAATCTACTTGTTATTATATCTATGATCGGACGAGTTTGCAACATAGATATAATAACCTGTAGATTAGGCGAGCTATGGGCCACTCTGTGCATCGAGATGTAACACCGATATCAAGGACGCCATTGGTCAATATTCATTTTCAATATTAATTTTGAGTGATCTAGCCATCTTTGTCCGTTATATGAGCGGTATCGCTTAGTAAAAAGAGATAGATAGACCACCGATCGACTGCCGCGCGTTACGCTTTTTTGCTCAGTATGCCTTGTCTACGGTTAACATGTCTCTGGTTTGAAAACTGCCACTTTGACAGTGACAATTTTAGTTGACATACTCCTCTGATACGTCTAAAGGTGGGAAACAATAAATAGAATATAAGTTTATAGGTTTTTATCGCTAAATCTCCCACCTTCACTAGTTTCATTTCTTTTTATCTCACAACTTAATGTTTTCCATCTTTTGTGTTGTTTTGCCGGTTATTAGTGCGCTTATCACTGTATACCAATAATAGAAACCAAAGACGTCTGACGGAGATATATTCATATCATGTGACACATGACAGAAGCTCGAAACAAATGACAATCGATGAAAAGCCCTACACGGGACTATGATTTTGTGTTTTTCTTTTTTGTTTGGCTTTTTGACGTCTAATATTTATTTGTGTTACGCTTCTTTGTGTATTTTGATTTTTTTATGTGTCATATACGTGCCTATTTAGTTTTGTTTTGCAAACTAGTTAACTTGCTTTTAATACATTTCTATATTTAATAATTGTGGTGTATAATTTATTCAGCCAAATTTAAATAATACTTTGACAATCGCCAAAAGAACGTCTTATCAATTAGTGTAAACAAATGTCGAAATAGTTTACTTTTGAGGTATTTCAAATGGAAAATATAAGATTTACAAAAATAGTATTCACTATCTCCGGTAGCCCCATCATGTTGTCTGATACGATAGTCGTATCGTCAACATAAATACTGTAGATTATTTATAAAGATTTCATTTATTTTGACACCTGTTTTACTCTGCTCTCCAAGTTACTTCTTCTTCTTATGGTGCCTATCCGTTACGGATGTTGGACACTAACATGGCTATTCTGACTTTGTTGACTGCTGCCCTGAAAAGTCCGGTAGTGGTTAAGTTAAACCATTTTCGCAGGGTATGCAGCCAGGATATCCTTCTTCGTCCTGGACCTCTTTTCCCATGCACTTTACCTTGACGTATGGTCCGAAGTAGGTCATATAGTTGTTCATTGCGCATTATATGGCCCAGGTATTCCAGTTTGCGACGTTTTATGGTTACGACTAGTTCGCGCTCTTTACCCATTCTATGTAGAACTTCTTCGTTGGTAACTCTGTCTATCCAGGAAATCCTCAACATACGTCTATACACCGAGAGAAAAAAATTCTTGACATAAAGAAACTTTATTAATATTTAAGAAAGATCGACTTGGCATATTGCCTAAGAAATATATCTTTGTATGTAAGATATCATTTTCTAAAATATTTTAAATAAATTCCACTATAGCCAAAGAAATATATCTTAAACATGATTGAACTATCACTTTCTGGCAAACTTCAAACCCATTTATCAGAAAGAAATTACACTTGATGTTAATTAATTTTATTAGTCATAAAAATATATTTTCTACACATTACAAAACTATTCTTTCTGAGCAATAATGTTTCTTAGTAAGGAATATTATTATTTTACTATTAATAATTAATGTATTTAATGTTAAGAAATATATTTCGCAGAGATAAACGTATATTTAGGATAAGTTAATATTTCTTGAAAATAAAGTGATATTACATACGGCGAAATAAATCATTGTGTTAAGGTAAAATCATTATTTATTAATAAAACAAGATATAAAACGTTATTATTACATACAAATATTTTCTCCACTCTTAAAACCACTGGCTTCCACACAACAATAAAATGATGGAGAGGCAAATCCAACTTCCTCAAATTTTCCTTCTTTTGTTAATAGCACTTTGTATATCAGCAATTCACTAAAACAAAATCGTTATGTAGAAAGAGTAAACTTACTTTAATAAAAAAATTTTTATAAAGATATCTATAGATATTTATTTTGACAAATTTAGGAAATACAAAAAAATAACAAATACACGGCCCCATATAAGAACTATTAATACTAATAATAATCAATCATATTTAGTTCAAACATGGCATTATTTAACCTACACATCTTTGTTTATTTTTTTCTTTTTGTTAATGAAATATTAATTATTTATCTGTATAATATTAAGTCACACAATAAACATTGTTTAGCTAAAACAAGAGGGAAAAAACAACCAATGTAAAACATTGAAGCAGACATAATAATATGTAATTTTCTTATAATCTGAAAGAGACAGCATACCTAATCATTAAGAAATTTTATTACGGGAAAGTATTATTAGTTTACATCTAAGGCATTTAATACATATTAACTAATTCACGGTTTTCGGCAATAACATTTCTTACCCATAAACATATATTTCTTTTAGACTAACTGATTTCTTTATCTCAAATAAATTAACAGAAAACATCCTCAGCGTTGCAACCGCCATGTTTGATATAGCGTTGTATTGTATATTTTTATAGAAGACGATACATTCAAGAAACCTATTATAGTTGATACATAAGTATACACATTTTTAAAAAGGTACTTACATGTATGAAGTTCTACCATTTCTGGAAGGCCCCGCAGTTGGTTAATAACTCCTTTCTTAATATTGTTCTGAAGCTATATATTATATCATTCTGTCCCAGCTTTAAATTGTGGCATATTTCCCAGTTAGAATAATAAGCTCCTTTATTTCAGAGTCGTCCATCATTATACCTAAAAAGCATATAAAGATACTATTATGTTTCTTTTTTAACCATTCGGATACGCAACAATATTATTATTACATCTTAAATTACTCAATTTACTTTTATTTAATAGGTACCTATATATGTACGTACCTTCAAAATATCCGTTAATTTTTAAAGAACACTAATAAATCCAACATCCATCTATATGAACATGAACATATCACGCCATCTTGACAAACACTAACGACTAAATCATAAATAGTTAATCTGCGCAATTCTTTTGTGGAAGAAAATCTCTTTGCAAGTAACATTTCGGCATTAATGACAAAGTTTTTATTTTATAACCACAGTTGCTACAGAGGGTATTTCGGAAGAATTATTTCTTGTGGTTTAAAATATTTATTTGATTGCAAGAAAATTTCTTGTTCACAAATATAAATATGGATTAACTTAACATTATATTTCTTATACAGCAAAATACTTGTAGTTTTCAATTTAAGAAATAAAAACTTTAGGATAAGAAAATTAAATGTAACCATTAATGCATTTCTTAGTATTGAAGAAATTATCTGTAAGAAATTATTGAGTTGTGTTTAAAAAACTCGTTTCTTTATATGTGAACCGGTGTATTTAAGTTAATAGGATATGTTAACTTTTAAGAAATATTGCTCAAAGAAATCGGTGTTTTAGGAGAAAAGAAATTGTTCTCTCGGTGTAGCACCACATCTCAAATGCTTCGAGTCTCTCCAGTAATGCTTCAGTTAAGGTCCATGACTCCACGCCATATAAAAGAACGGAGAATACGTAGCATTTTAGTAAACGAACCTTTATTTCCAATTTTATATCGTGGCTGTTAAAGATTTTTTTTCATTTTGACGAAAGCTGGTCTTGCCTTCTCGATCCTTATCTTAATTTCCGTCGATTGGTCCCACTGTTCATTTAAGTTTGCACCCAAATAACAAAAGTTGGTGATTTGTGGTATAGGTTGTTGGTTAACTAGTAATTGACCAGGTGGTATCCTATTTTTGTTTATAACCATGTATTTGGTTTTTTTTTATGTTAAAATCAAGCCCAAACCTGCTACTTACTTCTGCCACCCTGGAGACAAGTGTCTGCAGACCTTCAAGACTGTCTGCAAAAATGACAGTATCATCAGCGTATCTTATGTTGTTCAATCGTTCTCCGTTTATAACTATTCCCTCGTCTATGTCCGTTAGTGCTAGGTTCATAATGTGCTCTGAATATGTATTGAAGAGTAATGGGGACAATATACATCCCTGTCGCACACCTCTTTTTATCTTTATGTCGTCTGTTGTCTGTTAACTGTTAACTCCAAGTTACTAGAGCAAGCAAATAATTTTCTATATTCAGTGTGTATCAACAAATTTGTATTTTTTTGTTATGCATGTTTTTCAGTAAAAGTTCTATATACAGGGTATACCATGTAACAATGATAACCTTTCCTAATTTCACTCAACCAACTTTCTTCTTTTCAAAACAGCTTCCTCTAATAATATGCCTATATTATCCTATTGTTGAATTCTTAAGGCGAAATTACACGGTTCACTTTTGCCTTTCAATTTGGATGAAGCAACCAAAGTGATCCATGTAAACGTAAAAGTGAATCATTCAATATCATTGAATGTTGTCTTTCACTCGCATTGAAAGAATTGAACATGCTCAATATTTTCACTTCTGGCGTTCAATCTTCAACGCGGGTCAACTAAAAATGAACGTGTAAATACAAGAAATGAGCATTGAAAGATTCACAGCTAAACACCCTGAACAAGGCTAAACAGCCGTTTAGCCGTATTTGAACGAAAAGTGTAATAAGATATAACATTTAAAACCTACCTTCTACTTTCATACACAACGGTTTTCAAATGGAAGGAAAAGCATACGCCTCTGTTCTTGGAACACTTTAAAAATTATTCGTGTTTGTGGAATTACAAGAGGGCGGTGGCGGGTGATAAAACCGGGATTGTCGGGAAAATTCTATTAAATCGATAATTGAAGATTTAAACAATCCAGCTTGATCCAGCACTATTTTTTAGATGCTGGATCCAGCAAACCGTGCTGAATCCAGCAGCACGGATCCGCAAGCGTGTCAAATTCGAAATAAATTACTCAATGCCTTCATTAGCCTCTTTATTCAAAGCCGTGAGTCGGCAGCTTGCCATTGTATCGCGCTAGCGGTAGCTCAGTACTCAGTATGCTGGAACGTTTCTACAGCCTAAAAGTTGGCATCCATAAAGCGTTGATAGACACTGATTCTGCTACAAAATTCTCTGCTGGCGAGTGGTCAATAAACAATGAGTTTATCCCACTCTTTGACTGGTAAAACTGGCTGTAGAAGCTCTTTGCAGAAGAGAGTACACTTTGATAACGGCCGACACAACCACGAAATTTGGCTTAGACAAACTAAATAGCCAGGTTTCTAGCCTTAGTGCCGATCTATCGGAAGCACTACGCAACAGAATCGCGGAACGGCACCTCTCTGAATTACAGGTACCTTAATGTACTTAAAAAATCCAAAAAAGTATGACGAAGGACTAAACAATCCTGGTTATTTCCCCATAACGAAAAAGAACGCAATGCGACAAGAGATGAAAAATTTGTTGAGTCGTATAAAAAATTAAAAAGTGATTGTAAAAACAGTGCAAGAGGACATAATGGAAGGAGATGGGCCAACTAATCAGGAGCCTGTGAATTTTACTTTAGAACAAGAGCTTGAGATTGAATTAAAACGAGAAAGGAAAAACTTTTATAACTAAAAAACTGGTTTATGGTCAAACTGGTGTAACTGGTCAAAACGATTATGAAAAGATTTTGGAAAGGGAAATTACCGATTGTGACACCGAATTAGTGAAAGGTGATCATTTGTCCAAAGTCTATGGCTATTTGATGACCTTAAAACCCACCAGCATAGAGGCCAAAAGGGCTTTCTCCGCAACCGGCTATATGTGCAATTCTGTGCGAAGTAGGTTAGACGATAAGACGATAGTTAAACATGTTTTTGGTCTAACTTTCAAAAAACAAAATTGTTCGTGTTTCTGTTGTTTAGAAATTTAGAATATAGACAAAAAAAAACAGTAAAATCATGTTTTTATTTTGATTCCACATTTGGCTGGATCCGCGCTGGATCCAGCTGGATTCAGGCCAATCTTGCAAAAATCCAGCTGGACTGAAAATGCTGCTGGATTGCAATCCTTAGATATAACCGAAGAAGCCATATAATTCTACAGACAAAAGCCGCTCCTAGGCTTGTCTTCTTAATACCCATGATCGCACCCACCAACGACGGCATTTCCTTAGCTTCTTTTTAGATAATTCTTCTTAGACCTGGATCCCGCGTACCGCCTACCAAAAAAAAAGTTGATTAATAGCAAGCTGAAAATTTGTTAATAGCTTAACGGTATCTAGTCGGACAAACTTTGATGTATGGGAACACTGGAACAGGGGAAGTTTTAATTGAGGAACAGGTTAAAAATTTGGAACTTCCAGTTGATTTGTTACCATTTCATTAAACTCTCATGCAAAAATCAGACTGGTGATTATCATCAACTGGGCAATTTAACGAGTGGAACACGAAGAACATGTCAAATGACAGGAACCATGTTGGTTAGTAATAGCAGTTTGATTTTTGCATGAGAGTTTATTGAAAGGGTAACAAATCAATTGGATGTTCTGTCCGACAAAATACATGGGACGTTTTCGGAATCTGACGTTCCAAATTTTTAAACTGTTCCACAACTAAAACTTCCCCTGTTCCAGTGTTCCCGTACATCAAAGTTTGTCCGACTAGACACCGTTAAGCTATTAACAAATTTTCAGCTTGCTATTAATCGACTTTTTTTGGTACGCGGGATCCAGGTCTATTTATGCAACTGATAAAAGCATGACTTCATTCGACAACCTTTTTCTAAAAATATGTGTTGAACGGTTCACTTTCCAGATACCGTGTAAATAGAATTGCTTTCACTTCTGCTCAATTCAACCAAAGTGAATTCAATTCGGTTGAACCGTGTAATTTCGTCTTAGATTATATATGCATATTTCTTGTCTAATTTATTATACCCACCTTCACTCTTTTGGAAATATTGTGTTTTCAGATTTATTGTAAAAATTAACGTTAAATAAAAAAACAAAGGCACTCGTGGTAGTGCAGACAGAAGTGAAAACTTCTTATAGTATATAAATTACGAGCTCAATGCTTTTACCCCATCATCCTAAAAGAAGTGCTATACCTATATCATATACGATATACGGGTATGCCCTATGCTATTTATGTATACATACACATATGGGCCATTCCACGAACATACGCCTGTATTGGATTACTTCGACAACGAATATTTTAGTGTACAACATAAGAAGTACGAAAGTAACATAATAATTAAAGTAACGTAATCATTATTCCAATAAACAACAATGTAATTTGCAATTTACTTTCGTTCTTCTTATTTTGCACAGTAAAATATTCGTTATCGAAGTAATCAAAAACAGGCGTATGTTCGTGGAATAGGGTATAATTTATATATGTACAAAATTTATTTCAGCGAAGTGATGACGGTCGCAAATTCATTACTTTTTCCCCATCCAAGAAGTGCAAAACGTCCCTAAAGGAATTTTCAGTTCAAAAATTTATTTCGTCGAAGCGATAACGGTCGCTAATTTACTACTTTTTCCCCATCCAAAAAGTGCACAACGTCCCTCAAGAAGTTTTCACTTCAAATATTTATTTCCTCGAAGCGATGATGGTCGTTAATTTAATACTTTTTTACATCGAAAAAGTGCACAACGTCCCTAAATAAGTTTCACTTCAAATATGTATTTCGTCGAAGCGATGACGATCCCTAATTCAATACTTTTCCCCCATCCAAAAAGTGCACAACGTTCCTAAAGAAGTTTTCAATTCAAAAATGTATTTCGTCGAAGCGATGACGGTCGCTAATTTAATAATTTTTCCCCATCCAAAAAGTGCACAACGTCCCTAAAGAAGTTTTCACTTCAAAAATTTATTTCGTCGAAGCGATAAAGGTCGCTAATTTATATTTTTCCCCATCCAAAAAGTGCACAACGACCCTCAAGAAGTTTCCACTTCAAAAATTTATTTCATCGAAGCGATGACGGTCGCTAATTTAATGCTTTTTTCCATCGAAAAAGTGCACAACGTCCCTAAAGAAGTTTCACTTCAAATATTTATTTCGTCGAAGCGATGACGGTCCAAAATTCAATACTTTTCCCCATCCAAAAATGCACAACGTCCCTCAAGAAGTTTTCACTTCGCGAATTTATTTCATCGAAGCGATGACGGTCGCGATGATTCATAATTTAATACTGTTTTCCATCCAAAAAGTGCACAACGTCCCTAAAGAAGTTTTCACTTCTAAAATTAATTTCGCTGAAGCGATGACGGTCGCTAATTTAATACTTCTTCCCCATCTAAAAAGTGCACAACATCCCCAAAAGAAGTTTTCAATTTAAAAATGTATTTTGCCAAAGCGATGACGGTCGCGATGACGTTCGCTAATTCAATACTTTTTCCCTATCTAAAAAGTGCACAACGTCCCTAAAGAAATTTTCACGTCAAAAATGTATGTCGTCGAAACGATGACGGTCGCCAATTTAATACTTTTTCCCCATCCAAAAAGTGCACAACATCCCTAAAGAAGTTTTCACTTCAATACATATACGTACAAAATTTATGTCGCCGAAGAGATGACTCTTTATTTAATACTTTTTCCCATCCAAAAAGTGCACAACATCCCTAAAGAAGTTTTCACTTCAATACATATATGTACGTACAAAATTTATCTCGCCGAAGAGATGAAGGTCGCGATGACGGTCGCGAAATAAATCCTTTTTCCCTATCGAAATATAGGTTTTACATTTATTTTAAATTTAAATACTTCTATACAATTTATGTATAGAAACACATTATAGATACGTACAAAATTTATTTCGTCGAAGAGATGACGGTCGCTATGACGGTCGCGAAATAAATCTTTTTTTCCCCATACTAAAATAGGTTTTACATTTATTTTAAATTTAAATACTTCTATACAATTTATATATACATACAAATAATATATAGCATAAGCGATGACGGTCGCAATGACGGTCGCGAAGACGGTCGCGAATTTAATGCTTCTTCCCCTAACCAAAAATCCACAACGTCCCTAAAGAAGTTTTCACTTCAAAAATTATTTGATTACTGAAATGTTCCACAACATACTCAAAAATTAACAAGCAGTAATGTTTATTTATTGTTAATGTTAAAATATAAACAATATTTTCTGTAAAAACTGTATTTTCTGTTTTGTACTTAATGGTAGGTAGGTCTTTGCAAAGGTCTCAAAGGTCCCATCTTTGCGACTCCTATAACGATATTATCTTCTTCCGGAGCTTTATTTCTTTTTATTTTCTTTAGTGAGTTGCTTATTTCGTCTGTTGATATATCAGTTACAATTCCGATACTTGGTTGACTAATTTTTTTCCTGAATTTTCTAACTTCTCTGTTAGTAGCTCATCATGATTTTGTTCACTTCTGTAAAATTCTGTATAGACATCTTCTACTCTTTATTGGTTTTTAATGATATCTATCTATCGTAAATGATAGATACTTGTGTTCAAACCCCCAATTAATTAAAATTTCTATTTTGCGATTACTTAATTTTAAAAATGCGTCATTGTGATACCCTTGTAAGATATGTTAAATTTAATTCAAATGAAAACAAATGATAAACAAGTACCGTACATCGTTTTGTGATAACATATTGTAGTAAAGTTAGTAACAGGGATATTTTTAATAAAGTACGTATACAGTATGTCCCTGTAAGTTGTATCCATATGGAAATCTTTTTTATTATTAATTTTACGAAAAAAAGTTATTCTTCATAAAAAGCTCTGCATGGTCCAAAACCTAAGATTTAACCATCAAATATCAAATTTTTTGAATATTATACGAGGTAGGTATGTCAAAGTGTTTGAATTTCACTCAGGAGTAAAGTAGTTTTATTTTTCACAATATTGAAAATTGCTATTATGAAAAGTTGTTTGGAATTAAAAACTATATTCTAATATACAATTACATCCTTCTAATTGAAAAAAATTTTTTTTTTTGAAAAATTATGGATAAGGATAACTAACATTATTTTCAGTTATTTCAATTCTGATGACTCTTTTATTATTAATTTTACGAAAAAAAGTGACTCTTAATAAAAAGTTCTGGATGGTCTAAAACCTAAAATACAACCATCTTATATCAAATTTATCAATTTTATACGAGGTATGTCAAAAAGGTAAATTTATATCAAAAGTAAAGTACCTTATTATAGTTCAGAATATTTTAATTAGAAGGATGTAATTACATACTGAAACATAGTTTTTAATTCTAAATAACTTTTCATAAAAACAATTTTCGATATTGTGAAAAATAAACGTATTTTACCAGTGGCGGCTTTAGCGGGTAGGCAGGGTAGGCAACTGCCTACCCAAAATTTGTGGGCAACGCATGTGGAATTGTGGATCATACAATACATCACGCAATGGGCCGAGCCGTGTATTACACTGCCAGAGCCGTAGTGACACAGCCGGCGTTGTTAGCAGGGCCGCGCGGGCGGGCTCAAGGTTACACAGAACCGCCACCCCCTCCCCCCCACACTCTCTCGTGCACGCTCAAGTCTCCCTCCCTCACTCACCCCCACTGGCCATCGCCACTGCCACTGCCACAGCCACAGCACAGTGCCACGCCACTGCCAGTCAGTCAGTGTCAGTCTGCATTTACAGTTCATGAGTTTCGAAGTGAATTATTATTATACGGTGTGCTGTGACTGTTATGTTACGTGATGTCGATGGACAGATTTGTTGTGAAGCTAAAGCCAAAAGTGAAGGAAGTGCAGGTTCAATTAAAAAGTGATCCAGATGATAATGACAGTAAAAATAAAAGGCCCAGGTTAGAAGAGCCTCAGCAGAGTCAGCAGCCTCATACAGGTATAGACATTAGGCCTACTTCTACTTCTAATATTAATAGGACTTGGCGGGGCGGAACGTTGCCGCGTTCCTCAATAGGCTTACCGGAAAAAACTAATGCGGCTCCGCCTGTCATCATAGACATTAGCATTGACTGTAGTTCTGGGCCCACGCAGCCAAGAACAAATTTTCCTAGGCGGGTCATTAGTGGAAATTCTAGATCTTTTAAAAGCATTTGGTACGATAAATTTGCTTGGCTGGAGTACTCTATCACCAAAGATGCAGTGTTTTGTTTTTATTGTAGACATTTTTTAGTACAAAAAAGTCATGACGTCCTTATCAACACAGGATATAATGATTGGAAAAATATTGGCAAAATGTGTGATAAACACGAGACGTCAAATTCTCACAAAATGTGCATTTCAAAGTATAAAGGTTGGATTGATTCTAAAAAAAACTGGTGCTGTTACTACCAAAATCAATGATCAAATCGCAAAAGAAATTGAAAAAAATCGAGAGTGCTTGAAGTCTATCGTCAGAAGTGCATTATTTTGTGCCAGACAAAATATTGCTTTAAGGGGACACCGAGAAGTGAAAGCACGATTGCCCCAGATTGAGCAGAAAGGAACCCCTGATAGCAGTGATGATTCTGAACAAGAAGAGTCTGGAGAAGAAGATAATACCGAAAACAGAGAATTAGAAGAAGAATCTGAAAGTTTGCCTCTTGAGACCAATTCTGGAAATTTTAAGGAACTTATTAATTTACTGTATCTTGAAAATGAAAAATTGGACCACGATATGAAAAACATGCCTAAGAATTCTAAATACACATCAAAAGACATTCAAGCTGATATTGATGAGGCTCGTGATGAAGGCCATAAAGAACAAATGAGCATTTGCTGCCGATACGTTTTAGAATCAGGGATAAGAGAACGATTTCTTGGTTTTGTACAATTGACTAAGCTGGACGCATTAGCTCTGGCAAACAATATACAACATTTTTTTAAACCACATCGGGCTTAATATTCAGCTCTGTGTCAGCCAGTCTTATGACGGAGCATCCGTTATGTCTGGAAAATTTTCCGGTGTACAGGCATTAGTGAGGGAAATCACGGGAAACCCCTGCCCATATGTGCACTGTCATGCTCACAGGCTCAACCTAGTTCTTGTCGATGTAAGTAAACGTGTACAGTCCGTTGGTGATACTATCGGCCTGTTAGAAGCAATATATGCTTTCCAGTCTGCTTCAACTTTACGCAATGAATTGTTCTCATTTGAAGTAAAAACTAAAAGTGGGACCAAGAAGTTGAAAGTTCCCCAGCATAGCGACACAAGATGGGTCTCAAAGTACAAAGGAGTTAACTTTTTCAAAACCCAGTTTAGCTCAATTGTAGTGGCACTGCAAAAATGTGCTCAAAATAAAGCTAAGCCAAGAGAAGCTGCAGAAGCTAAAGGCCTCCTCACCCAATTTCATTCTTTTGATGTAATTTATTTTCTTGTTTGCTTAGACGAAAGTTTATGCTACCTAAACATACTTTCCAAGCAACTACAGTCATCAAACATTGACATTGGGAAAAGCTTAAGACTTATTAAAGCAACAATAGAAAGTCTATGTAAGATGCGAACAGATGACAAGTTTAAAGAGTTATACAAAAAAGCTCAAGACATTTTTCAAGTTCAAGGAAGTGTGAGTGACTTTGGTGTGGAAAACAGACCTATAAGAAAGCAGACGCCATCCAGCAGTCTATCTGACTTTTTTGTTTTTGAAACTACCGGAAAAGGAAATCAACGTGCAATGATGAAAGTGGTTCTAAAGAAACTCAATTTAAAGCAGAACTCTTTAGCATAGTTGATAATATTTCAGAAGAAATGGAAAAGAGATTCTCAGAAAATTCAAGTCTTCTAGCTTGCATATCATCATGTAATCCAAACTCACAAAATTTTCTGGATCCAAAAGAATTGTGTTCCTTTGCTAAATTTTGGGGAAAAGATGAAGAGTTTTGCATTCAACTAAAAGCACAGTGTGACTTAGGCAAATCTATATTTTCCAAATGTAAAAGTACAGAAGATCTGTATAAAGAGCTTTTTTCCTTCGGTTCATTCAATGAGTTGAGATATATAGTGTCCGTTGTTCTAGTGATGCCTGTAAGTTCGGCGACAGCTGAAAGAAGTTTCTCATCGATGAGACGAATTAAAAACTGCTTAAGATCTACAATGATGGGGCAAAGACTTCACAGTTTGGGAGTGATTTCAATAGAACGAGAACTTAGCTACAATCTCCTATGTCACCCTGAAATTGTTGTAGACGAATTCGCCGCTCAAAAAGGGAGAAGACTAAAGTTCCTTTTAAAATGAACTCTATCAGTTACATTTTTCTGTTCAATAGACGGTTCAATTAAACAATTCATTAAACATTTTAAAATAATATGTACAACTATTTTTCGAACACTGTAAGAATAACTAACTTGTGTAATACATTTTGTGTGATTTGCCTCGTCAATTTGATTTTGTCGTTTTTATTTCCCAATACTAATTAGGCTAAATACATTATATATACATAGTGCACTTACCCTAACAGAGTTCTGTATCAGGTACCGGTAAGTTTATTAAATTTATAACATAAGACTAGACTATAGAGGTAGGCCTACATTAAGTTTCTTGGAAAATATATATTAGTATAATTGTTACCTCCAGCTAGGCATTAACTCACTTAACAAGTTGTTTGGAAAATTAAGTCAAAAAGAGCCTAAAAACTCACAATTTCGTTTGTCATTTCCAAAAAATTTTACCCCCCAGACCCCCCGGTAGCTGGAGCCGCCCCTGTATTTTACTCTTGAGCAAAATCCATATTTTTGACATACCTCGTATAAAATTGATAAAATTTGACATAAGATGGTTGTATTTTTGGTTTTAGACCATGCAGAACTTTTTATTAAGAATCACTTTTTTGCGTAAAATTAATAATAAAAAAGTTATCTGAATTGAAATAACTGAAAATAATGTTAGTTAACCATAATTTCTCAAAAAAAAAAATTTTAATTATACGGATGTAATTGCATACTAGAATATAGTTTTTAATTCCAAACAACTTTTCATAATAGCAATTTTCAATATTGTGAAAAAAAGGTACTTTACTCTTCAGTGACATTCAAACTTTTTGACATACCTCGTAGAATATTCAAAAAATTTGATATTTGATGGTTAAATCTTAGGTTTTGGACCATGCAGAGCCTTTTATGAAGAATAACTTTTTTCGTAAATTTAATAATACAAATGTTTTCCATATGGATACAAGTTACAGGGACATACTGTATAACAAAATAACACAAAAGTATAATTAAATTAAACGGGCAATATTTTATTGACGTGTTTTGGATAAATAAACAATGGAAATCCCCCAATGTATTTTGGGAAATAATTGATTTATATTATTTCAACATCACCGATGTAATAAATTTTGTGTTATGGTTTGCAATATCTAAATTATTTGCCATATCTCCAAACTTTATGGTCCTTAAGTTTTATAATAATAAATATTTTGGTAGTACTCGTCTTCTTCTTTTCTTTTATCTTCTTAGTTCAGACCAGACATGTTAATCTTTGGCACCTGGTCATAGGACCTCCTTCGCAATAAACCCTATTTTTGCTTAGAATAGAAATTAATTGTTTATTCTTAAAAACAAATTTGGCGGAATGGGACGTTTCGGCGTCGCCGTTTCGGCGTGGCCATTTCGGCGTGGCCGTTTGGGCGTAGAGCCGTTTCGGCGTAGGCCGTTTCGGCGTCGGCCATTTCGGCGCCTGCCGGTTCGGCGCCCGCCGATTCGGCGCCGGCTGATTCGGCGACAGATACTTTGGCAAAGTGAGAGAGAAAAAAAATAGTTGTTAATGTATGATAGTCTGAAATTTTCTTTAACAAAAAATGTAGAGTCAGGAGAACAATTTTCGACATTTTAATTTTAGAAGATGTAAAATAATACCCGAAAGTTAGGTTTGGACCGAAGGGTTAGGTCTTCCTCCTTTGAAAATTGTACTGTATAATATATAATATATATAATATATTAATTTTTTAATTAATTATGTGCAATTAAATAGCTTACATTTACAAAAGTTGGAAAAAATAACATTTAATATATTTTTTTAGTGTGGTATAGATATAAATCAAGAGCCTCTTAAATTTCTAAAAAAGTAACGTAGGTATAATCTAATGTCTTACTAATAGACTCCAATGTAGGTATTTAGTCAACTAAAATAAAATCTCTGACGCCGAAATGGCCGACGCCGAAACGGCCTACGCCGAAACGGCTCTACGCCCAAACGGCCACGCCGAAATGGCCACGCCGAAACGGCGACGCCGAAATGTCCTAGACCCCAAATTTGGCATCTTCTTTTGAATTAAGAATAACAGAGTGGCCTACTCTTGCTTCCTCCATATTTTCTTAAACGAAACACTTTTAAATTATTTTTGTCAATAAAATTGGAAAGAAATCCTTTGTAAAAGGTATAAATTTTTTTTTTATATTAAAAATCCCTTAAAAGGGCTACATCACAACAAAACGTTTTCGATTTTTATAAAAAATCATCATCAGTGTTCGATCTAAAAATAAGTATAACCGATTTAATGAATATAAAGTTATTATTTGAATTTTGACAAAGGTTAGAGCAAGTTGGTTATACTTACAAACTGGATGCTAGCTGAGCCACAAAAGAAAAATATCTGGGTAAAAACCCTTTACATAAAATATAGATGCCTTAAAAGTGCATACTTCAATAAAAAGGCCTGTGATGGTCACATGGCAAACAGGATAATGCCCTAAGGTAAAGTATACAGGTTTCCCAACACGTGGGATCCAAATTGAGTTGATCACATTTCAATGACTTAATGGCAACTGAATGCGAAATGAGTGATGTTTCTGAAAGGTGTCAAAAGACAGATGGACAACGTGACGTGGAATATACCCTGTATTACGACAGCCAACTAAAGTCGACTTTACACTACATGATTTATCATGTGATTTGTCATATGATTTTTCCCATGACGAGCCGCATGACAATGCTTATGACAAAACGAGCCGTATAAACAATGCAAAATCATATGACAAATCACACAGTGTAAACATGTAAATTTCACTCCATGACCAAATCATATGACAAATCACATGATAAATCATGTAATGTAAAGTCGACTTAATTGTTAGTAAAATATTTAATGAAAATTTACATAGTAATAACAAACATCAACAAAGTTGTGGCTATAATTACATTTAAGTAAGTACCTTGAATCATAGAGTTATATATTAGCATAGAGAGAGTGTCATTCAGAGCGAAGTGACGACACCATCTTTTTTATTTGGATTAGTGCTGTTTCACTCTTACGCATAGTAAAGCTGCTACAGTTGTCCTCCTCTTCCGTGCCTATATTCACACTGAATGTCATCATAGATTTTCGATCCAATGTGTTAGAAAGAGATGCAGCAAACCAGTCCATGAGATCTTGTCGTCAGGAAGCGCGGAAGGTAGGCTCCCTCTATGTTAATATATACCTCTATGCCTTGAATATGTAAGATGAACGTGAAGTATGAGATGATTTTTATAATGAGAAATAGCCAGAATCTATGCAGCCATCTATACATGTTCCTATTCAAATTGAAGTAAGTCCAACTGTGCTGTTGAAAATTTAATTTACTATGAATTAAAAGGAATGTTTGGTTTAATTGTACCAGTGGCAGAGTAAATTAGAGAGTCTGTAGTAAATGGAAGTCTGATATTAAAGTAGTGTTGAAATTAAGATAAGTTGTATGAGTCACAGGAGGAAACTGATATGATATAATGATATGTGAATTAATTGGTTAAGGTACCTGAGTGTTGATATTGGAAGTGAAGAAGAATATCAATTGAACTAATAACCTGGCAAAAGTATGAGGTCCTTTTATATAACATAGGCATCTAGGACTAAACATGTTTATGAAATAGGGATTTTTTCTATTTTTTATTTTTTTATACCAAGTTATCGAGTTGAATTGAATAGGTTTAAAACTGGATGGATGTATGAAGGTGTATTGGAAAACAAGCAATATGTGTGAAATTAGAAGGTAGTGAATAATTTGTGATTTGATATCAGAATTGTTTACTGTAATGAGGTGTGATGAAAAAGGCTGGGCGCCCCAGAAACCGGACCCCACATCCTGTGGATAAGAGTGGAAGAATTAGTATAAAAACCTTTTATAAATATTTTTCTGAAGTTTAGTTGGATCTATAACGAAAACCTGATCAAATGGCAATAAGTTATGAAATTGGGTGGAAGAGATCAAATAGTGTTAGAGTTGTGACTGGTCGATTTAGTAAAAACTGTGGAAAAAGTTAAAGTAGATTATTTTGGAAGACTAGTAGAAGTTAAGGGATAATGAGTTGATGTTAGAAATGTCATCTGGTAAATAAGTAAATATGGAGGAAAAGTTAATATAAATGAAAAAGAGTTTGGAAACAGCAAAGAAGTTTGGAAATTTAGGTTAAGAAAAAAGTTGACGATGTAAGGGATTGAAGTCACGATTGAAAGACACATGGCGGTTAACACAGTTAGGGCTTCTTTGATTTTCTCTAACTATTTCCAAGTCCTCGTATAGGTCCAGTCTTAAGAAATTCTTTTGAGGTATGTTGTGTATTAGAGAAACATTTTCCGGAATGTTAAGAGTATGACTGTTTTGTTTTAAATGTTGAGAAAAGGTGGAAGTGTTCTCTCTTTTTGTGTGTTCAAGGGAACGAGATGCTAGTGACCTACAAGTTCTTCCTATGTACGTAGCTTCACAGTCAGAGTATTGAATTTATAAACCCCACTACGATTCATGTAGTTGATAGGGTCTTTGGAGTTGGAAAGACATTGTCCTAAATTATTGGAAACTTTAAAAGAGATGTGTATGTTGTCAACTGATCTCTTGATAATATTACTGATATCACCGGAAAGGCTCTCTTGATGGAAAGGTAATGAAGCATAAATGGGTCTGGTGGTCAGATCCCTGGGAAACGCAGCCTCCCTCAGAACCCTCAATTGTCTCTTATGAAGGAGTTTGGTTATAAGGTTTGGTTCGTAACCGTTATTGAAAGCAATTTGTTTGATAGTGTTGAGTTCTTTAGTGTAGTTAGATTGAGATAGGGGGATGGTTTCTAGACGGTGTATGTAACTGTGGAAGGCAGAGTATTTATGTGACATTGGATGGTTTGAAGACAAGGGTATGACATGATCAGTCTGTGTTGGTTTCCTATAAATACTAAAATCGAAGTGGTCATTCAATCTGGTGATGGTGAGGTCGAGAAAGTTAATTGAATTGGATGATTCAAGTTCCATAGTGAACTTAATGTTGGGGTGGATTTGATTAATTTTTGAAAGCAATAGCTCAGCTGATGTGGAGGGTCCTGTTAAGAAAACTAGACAATCATCTACGTATCGAAACCAGTGTAGAATTTCAGGATTTTTCATAATCTGTGTGGATTCTAAATGATCCATAAATATATCAGCTAAGAGAGGAGATAGACAACTACCCATAGCTAGGCCATCAGGTTGCATGTCAATGTTAAAATTATTCAATATTTTCCCAATAGATGTTGCATCTTCAGAATCACGTTCTACTTGCGTTTTCATTTTTGATTCATTCACGATGCAGACAAATGTGTTAGAAGCCCGACTCTGCCTCTCAATCACCTCACATATTATTTCTTCTTTATCTTCCCTAGTGTCAGGGTCATTAATGCCAACAGAATTTGATATATTTTTTAAATGTTTGATTTCTAGCTCCATATGATCAATTTTCGCAAGCAATTTAGGGATAAGCTTTATCAGTAGATAGGCAAAGCGGTTTCTGGCGCAACCCCTAAATCGCAACCCTTAAATATTAATAAATGCCAAACGGCTTAACGTAGGATGACGTGTGACGTATCGTTGGAAAGGGGATGAAAAAGGGGGTTGAACGTAGTATGTGGCGTGCGCATCGGAATATGCCAAAAGGGCATTACGTCATATCTTCTTTTCTATTGGTCCGATTTTGACGTAAGAGGGCTCGTCGGAACGGGGAGGGGGTAACGAACACATAAAAAAGATGGCGGCAGTGCCAAAAGGGCATTACGTCATATCTTCGTTTCTATTGGTCCGATTTTGACGTAAGAGGGCTCGTCGGAACGGGGAGGGGGTAACGAACACATAAAAAAGATGGCGGCAGTGTCAAAAGGGCATTACAGCATATCTTCGTTGCTATTGGTCCGATTTTGACGTATGGGGTGTCAAATGAAAGCGGTGGCGACACAGAAGCCAACTGTCAATTCTTCTTCTTCTTTTCGTTTGTCAATTCTTCTTCTTCTTTTTTCGTCCGTTAAATCTTATGTCAACGATTGCGTGGAAAAGCCAACTGTCAATTCTTCTTCTGTCAACGTTCAATATTAACTGTCAGTTCTTCTTCTTTTCCGTATAGTGCCTAACAGAACGTGAGATTTGACGTATGACGTGACATTTATGTGTGACGTGGCAAAGCGCTGACATTCGACGCAGAACGTGACATTTGACGTAGATATGTGACATTGTTCAGTTTTCCGTCCGACATTTGACGCAGAACGTGGCATTTATGAGACATTGTGACACTGAGCATGTTCAGTACTGATATGAATCCCACCGAGTACATACATAGGGTTATGGAATTTCAAACTAAACTTAATCAGTTAAATAAAGATATTAAATCATATGAGGATATAAAACAAATTAAAAGACATTTCGATAGTTTGCATATTGAGGACAAAACGTGGAAGCCTGAAGAGTTGAATTTACAGCAGCAGCAGCAAGGTCTTTACGCTTTTAGAAAACTACCACAAGCTACATATCCATTGAGACGTATTCAGCCTACACCATGGGTGCCAGCAACAACACCAGCGAGTATGTGAAAAGTGAAATAGACAATGTCTTTGCAATGTCTTGTGTAATATTAGCATCTATATTTATCTTAATTTTAAAAATTATGTTTGAAATTGTAAAGAGAAAATTTGAATCTTCATGTAATATAAGACTTGATCAGTAAATAAGGTGTTTAAATAAAAAAGCAAAAATCTCTCTCTAAAAATATTTATTTATACATAGAAAAATTACAATGGTAATATTGTATAAGAAAACCAGTGACGTAGACGATCCACATTTCTTTCTGTACACGAAAATAGTCCAACGGCGTGACAGGGGTTTGTAGCAGGACCAACGTTTCCAGTAGCAAGAGGCGTGCCATCAAACTTGCAAACATCAATAATAAGGGGAAAAACTCCAAAAATGTGACATTTCTTGCTTAAAAATTCTGCTTTTTGTTCTCCTCGAACGTATATGTAATCGGCTGCATACAACAACTTGGTTTCTAGTATTTCATTTATTTTGGACAATTCTACTGCTCCATCAGAATATCGAATGCCAAGCAGTTTTTTCTCCACGTATGATGCTGTCTTCTTATCATCATTACTTAGCGCATTGAATGGTTTCGGAGGTAAAAAGATGTAATGACTTCGTTTAAAACCTATTTCGATGGTAAGTTCTTTGGGAACAAACCACCCGTCCACAGCGAATCCCTGAATATCTACGAATGCTACTCTCATGATGACTGCTCTTGTACTACTGACACTTTATGCGTCTAATTTAGACTTTTTACAATTTCGGTAAGTGGGTAGTACTCCATTACGCAGTCGTGAATTATAATGCAGTAGGCCTTGGTATTTTCGGGAAAACCATTATGTGCTTCAATATCTAGTTTTACGTCAACAGTGGATGCTTTCATGCTTTCTTCTTGTTTTGAACAGTCGATGACGAACAATGCACGATTCTTGAAAGCTGAGAAATCGAGTAGAGGTCGCTTTTGGTGGGAATGTACGTAGCTGGGATAAAATTCGGTATAGTTGAAATAGGCCTCGTTGTAGTCAGTTTTGCTGAAATCCAACTGCATTCTCTCGTTTGGCCAATATTCTCCATTTAAGGATAATCTAATACTTTGGATGCTAACATTGTCAAATAAGGTAGGATCAGCTGTAATCGTGTTACGTTTGCCTGTTTGAAAGAAAACAATGACATAACGTGGTCTTTCAACTGATGTGCTAGTTTTGACGGCCCAAACTTCACGCCTAGCACCTTTGGTAATGGTAGGCAATTCGTGCAATTCCCACTTTCTAAATGGAATAACTATAGGTTGATCTTGTTGAATGGACTTCATTAGTTCTAGTTTAATTTCGTCATTTGGAAATATGTGCTTCACTCTGAGTTCAATGTTGGTGATGTTAATCTTTGCTTTTGTAGTTTCATCAGTAATAATTAAACAATCGTTGTCGTTTCGAGCTCGAACTAGTCTTATTGTTTGACGACCACACGTAATCATTGGATAATCGTTGAAAATGTTAAAAATATGCTTAAGAGGTATCTGTATGTTGAATGAATTATCTGCATCGTGTAGAATGGGATCATTAGGGTAATTCCAACCCGCCATAACCATATAATGGGAATCTTCTTGATTGTAACACGTCATGGCACGTACAGCACTTACGATACCAGGATCCCGCACTGTTTCCATCTCCCGTGCGCTTTCGCTGTACGTACACGAATCGAAAAGAAAAGCACCCACATTGTTGGCTAGTTTGACTACGCCAGATCCTTCTTTATCGACGAGTGATCCTTTAATGCACAACAAGGTTTCGCTCATTGCAAAAAACGAGTCAACTTGATTAATGCTAAATTCTACAATATCATTACAGTTGAATGATTTGATGAATGGTGCATAAGTTCGGTATTCGGCCTTTCGAATCGACTCATCAAACATTGGCTTACGATAAATATCGAATATTGGAGGCATTACGCTGCTGTCGTTTGAACGAGCTCGTTTTCCATACATTGTTGTCATTTTTTAGTTTAAAACCAAGTGATTGTAAAAACAATTTTTTTGCGAACGTAAGAGGTTTCCGCTTCGACACAACTAATGGTGTTCTTTTAATACGATATTGTCGCTTGGACGGTTGCACAACTAATGGTGTTCTTTTAATACGATGTTGTCGCTTGGACGGCTGCACAACTAATGGTGTCCTTTGAGCAGTAGATGACCTTATTACTAGTCCCATTTCCCTCTTGATCTAAGTTCCAGCACCAATGTGCTCTCTTCTCCTCTAAAGTTTACAGGTCGTCCTTCTTGATCGAGAGCCAAGACAGTGATATTGGTAAGTTCACGCTGCGGCACAACGGGTAAATACAACAAATTGTGAGGAGTTTCGTCAATTGCGTACCCAGGATTTGATTGTATGACAAATTCGTAGATCGTATGAGCAGGTCTGTTACCGTCGAAGGCTCCAGTACTAATGTTACATTCAAAGCGTATGCTAGATACTTTAATAATCCTAACAGGTAGATTCGAAGTATGTATCCGTCCAGGATTGAGTATTGCCGGAGAAAATCCCAATACTGTACCAAGGCTATCAGGTTGCTTAAACGAAATCCTATATTTGCTAAATATTTGACACTGCAACGTGTTGTGGTTAGGTTTTAGACTAAATATCGATTCTGGTTTAAGCTCATTGTCAGCACCCAGTTTCTTTTGTATGTATTCTTCAATATCGGCAATTTCATAACATCCATCGGGAAAAGCAAAGTTTTGCCATTTGTTTTTGTCATTGCAGTAATAAAACTTGTTATTTTCAATGTTCGGTATACTGTTGTAGGAATGGAAGGCACGAAGAGCTATTTCGTAATCTTTTTTCGGATCCAACACGATTGGTGTGGGTGGTTGAAATGAAAATGTATAAGTGGTGCTAACTACTCTCAACAACTGCGACATGATGACTGATTCAAGTCGATAGATTAATAGGTTTATATATATAGTTGAATAAACACCAATTTTTTTTTTCACATATTTTTTATTTGTTCTAAAGCAAGTTTACATAAATGACAAGATGCTTGAGAATCGGGTGGTCCATCCCAGTGAGTCCTCCAATCTGGTCTGTTGTAATGTACGAAGCACGGAAGTAGTATCTGCAAGTTAAATTCTCCTCGATATTCCCCAGGTAATTTATGCCATATACTTAACAATTCTGAAGGTCTAACAGTCCGTATAATATACTCTAGCGGTATGTGTTTTAGTTCTTCTTCACTATATTCCGTAAAACATTTTTCGCGAAACATATGGGACATAAGCAATCTACTACTGTCCATTATATAAAAATTTTAAGCATAAATGCCCACAAACGATTTGATTGTAAGTTTGATACTGGTGATTATTGTAGAAAATTCTGGCACGTGCACCCAGATATTTCACAAGTTCTTTGGTCGGCTTCAAATTACCAAATGAATCGAAATATTCCACGTCGTTGTTTATCTTTCTATATGCTACCCAATGTGTTCCGTTATGCGCGGACACATCCAAGTTAACTATTGCACATTCTCGTTGTCGAGGACCGTCTCTAGGCAGAGCGTCATTCATGAAAACTCCTCGAAAATGTGGTATGTTATGTAGTAGATAGGCAAAGCGGTTTCTGGCGCAACCCCTAAATCGCAACCCTTAAATATTAATAAATGCCAAACGGCTTAACGTAGGATGACGTGTGACGTATCGTTGGAAAGGGGATGAAAAAGGGGGTTGAACGTAGTATGTGGCGTGCGCATCGGAATATGCCAAAAGGGCATTACGTCATATCTTCTTTTCTATTGGTCCGATTTTGACGTAAGAGGGCTCGTCGGAACGGGGAGGGGGTAACGAATAAGTTGAGACAAAAAACAAAGATGGCGCCAGTGCCAAAAGGGCATTACGTCATATCTTCTTTTCTATTGGTCCGATTTTGACGTAAGAGGGCTCGTCGGAACGTGGAGGGGGTAACGAATAAGTTGAGACAAAAAACAAAGATGGCGGCAGTGCCAAAACGGCATTACAGCATATCTTTGTTGCTATTGGTCCGATTGTGACGTATGGAGTGTCAAATGAAAGCGGCGGTGACACAGAAGCCAACTGTCAATTCTTCTTCTTCTTTTCGTTTGTCAATTCTTCTTCTTTTCCGTATAGTGCCTAACAGAACGTGACATTCGACATCTTTGTTGTCATTGGTCCGATTTTGACGTATGGGGTGTCAAATGAAAGCGGTAACGACACAGAAGCCAACTGTCAATTCTTCTTCTGTCAACGTTCAATATTAACTGTCAATTCTTCTTCTTTTCCGTATAGTGCCTAACAGAACGTGACATTTGACGTAGATATGTGACATTGTTCAGTTTTCCGTCCGACATTTGACGCAGAACGTGACATTTGACGTAGGACGTGAATGACGTGAAATTCGACGCAGAACGTGACATTTGACGTAGATATATGACATTCGACGTAGGACGTGAATGACGTGAAATTCGACGCAGAACGTGAATGACGTGACGTGAATGACGTGACATGTGACGTAGGACGTAAATGACCGTGACGTGAATGACGTTAAGTTCGAAGCAGAACGTGACATTTGAACGTGAATGACGTGACATTCGACTTGCTATCCTCTGCTGCGCTCTGCTACCGTCTGCTAATCTCTATTACCTTCTGCTCCGCTCTGCTACACTCTGCTGACCCCTTATACCGCTCTGTGATCGTCTGTGCCTTCTGTTAGCTTGTCTCTGATGACGTCTGTACGTCTCTGGTACCCTCTGCTAGCCTCTGTTATCCTCTGTGACCCTCTGCTAGCCTCTGTTATCCTCTGTGACCCTCTGCTACCCTCTGTTACCCTCTGCTACCCTCTGCTGCGCTCTGCTACCCTCTGCTGACCTCTGATAACCTCTGTTACACTCTCTAAAGTCAAAAAATAAAAGACAACATTTTATTAATATTATTTATTAACAATTATCCAAATCATTTACAACTTTATTGCTATAATACCATACATATTCATTCAAAGCTTGACTTAACAAAGTATCTGGAAAAATTCCACAAAACGCAGTTAAAGCGTGAAGTCGACTATATAAACTGTTACTCTTATGACAATTTTGCTGAATAAAGTATACAACATTTCTATAATACGAAAAAAACTGTAAATTGTCCAATAACGACACTCGTTGAGACACTAAATCAATGTTTGCTCTCAGGATCTGGCTTACATCATCTTCACATAAATAATATTCGATTCCATGTTTCTCGATAGTCAGGAACTTTACATTTTCCATTACCAATTGTCTTAGTTTGCAGAAATCACCACACTCAAATTCGATTGGATCATACTCATCGGAACAGGTGGGCAAAGGTGGTATGAAAAATTCTTCCATAATTTTTATAAACATCTCAATTAGGGTAGTCCACTCGAATGTGTTTAAACTGATTCTTGTACATTTACCATGTTGGTACAGAATAATGGATGGAGAAAACTGTCGAGCTGGAGATAGACCAATTTTTATGTGAAAACATCCTATTGGATATGTAGTTTCCAATAGATAATATGGCTCATCTTTGGCAGCTTCTTCATATTTTTCCAGTACTCGATCTAATTCAGCGTCGTAGATAATTGTCTCTTCACTTTCGTATCCGCTATCTTGAGAAGCCATATTACTGCTGTTGCAACTGAATACACAAGTCGGTTGGAGAAACTCAAACTGAATGTGACGGATGGTTGCTGAGAGAATTTATACTTTTTCAATCCCCCACTCTTTGCGTGTAATTGTCAGCATTTTCTAAAAAATGTATGTCTACGCGGCGTATCGAAATATAGATCCTTAAACTACATCTGAACTAGTAATCCAGCTGTTGTGTTTGCTATCCAATCCTAACCATTTAACATACATCTTATTGCCTTTTCGTCTAAGTACTTTTTCAACCAAGTAAATGTCGGGATTTTTTGTTTTCTGTAATTCTTCTTCGTAAAACCCGCCGCTAATCGGTGTACCTTGCATGTCTTCGAGCAAATACGTTATAGGATTCGTTATCTTAACTTGTACAATTCTAAAAAATTCTGTAGTCCAATTGGGCGTGTAGGCCTTTTCAAAGAAATGTTTTGCCTTTGATATACGTACAATGTCGCCAACTTTAAATCTTCGTGGACCAGCAATCTTTAAATGACTATAACTTTTGTTTAAAATGGCTTTTTCGTTGGATTTGTTGACATGAGATGGCTTGTATCCTGTTTTACTGTGCTTTGTATTGTTGTATTCCTCAGTGACTGTAGGTAGTGCATCTAGCCATTTGTATGATCCATGTAAACTGAAATACTTGTACAACTTTGCTTTCAACGTTCTAATAACTCTTTCACAAATGGCAGCCTTCTTAACCGTGTAGGTACTGTAATGATTAATTTCGTGTTTTTTCATTAAATTTTGAAATTTTCTGTTGTAAAATTCGGTTCCCTGATCAGATTGTAGGTTTTTCGGAACTCGTTGAGTATGGGCGAGAATATCCGAAAATGCCCGAGTAATTTCCTCACCTGTTTTGTTCTTTAGAGGGCGTGTCCAAACAAATTTTGAAAAACAATCAATTACAACTAGTATTAGTTTGTAATTTTTATTTTGGTGCGCATAAGGACGCATTTCAGCTAAATCCATCTGCCACAAGTCATCGATTCCTTTGATTATTGTTCGTCGACGAGGATAATTTTTTCGTGCTGGTTTATGCAACTCATACACCACCTGTTCCTTTTCTTTAGACATTTTTATAAACGACTTTCAATTGCTGTTAGGCGGGTATCTATATTCATCGAATGAAGGTTGTCTACTACATCCTGCAATGCCGCGTTCATTTCTTTTATCTTCTTTTCCATCTTCATATCGTATATCGCATGATATGCAATGGTTTCTGCAGCCGATTTTATATTCTTATCCGTATCCTTTTTTAGTGTATTCAAATCATCTTTGAATATTTTTTGCAACTTTTGCTCGAGAAGTGGAACTGTGGTTTTATGAAGCTCTTTTCTTACTTCGTTTAGTTCCATGGTTAAATTCTTTATATCACGAGTTTTTTGCTGCAACAACTTATTTACATTATTCTCCGTATCCTTTTTTAGTGTATTCAAATCATTTTTCATTATTTTCTGCAACTTTTGCTCGAGAAGTGGAACTGTGGTTTTATGGAGCTCTTCTCTTACTTCATTTAGTCCGATGGCTAAGCCTTCTATCTCCCCAGTTTTTTTCATCAACAACTCACCATGTGTTTGAATTAATGGTGACTGTATGTTACGCAACTCATTTATTTGTGCATCGACGTATTTTTTCGTTGCAGCATCACCATTTTCTGATGGGTCCTTGACATTGCAAATTTTCACATTTTCAGCATTAATATTTCCGTCAGAAGTATGTGGAAATGTAACTCGCGTCACCTTTTGAGCGCTACCACCACCACCACGAGAATGATGACCGAATTTGTCGACACTCATAATGGAAATGATATTGTCATTCCCAGTTACTCTATTATATTAGCTTCTTTTAGTTCATTGATGATGGCTACAATTTCGTTGTCGAGAGATGTGTTGCCGGCGTCTTTCGAAGCCACCAAGAGTTGAAGACGCTCCACCAATTCATTTGGGTCGTCCCAGTAAATATATTCCCTAGGTGTTTCACTGTAAATCAAACGAGAGTCATCGATAAGCCCTGATCCTTTGGAGGATGCAGCTGGCGAAGGTAGCTGTGGAGACGCTGATTGAGATGATGTTGAACGAGTTGGTAAACGACTATGTGGTGGTTGCTTTAGTGCTGATGATGTAGTAGATCGAGTATTTATCTGTGACGGATTCTGTGATACCGTTAATGTAGACTGTGACAGATTCTGAACTATCGTTGATGTAGACTGTGACGGTTTCTTTGCTACCGTTGATGTAGATGCAGGTCTAAACAATGGCTTAATAATATAATGATATTTGTCTCCACTTGAACCTTTAAGGCGGCCTATTGAATTCAGATGAACTTCGGTTTTCTCTAATAACGTTTTGTATAAATTTTTATCTTCTTCATTGTAGTATTCAGGATCAGGATTATCATAGAAAATAAGGTGATATAGTCCAGGCGTCTCCTGCACCGATCCTCCTTGACCATTTTTGGCGTCATCCATAACCTCTATGGCACCGTCTTTGTTAAACTTTATTCGTCGTTTACCCCACGTCCAGCCCAACAAATCATTGTAAATAGGTCCATAGTTTTTATCGATTTTATCAGACTTCATCCAAAATTCTTTTATAGGATCCTGGACGCCCATATAAAAAGCATGGAAAACGGAAAGTTTACCTTGGACAGAGGAGTCCTGTGATGGACATTTAAGTCAACCTTGGACAAAAATTCAATACAAATTAAATGGGTCAATTCTCTATTAGACATGATACAGTCTAGCTTGGACTGAACTATTCTAAATAAAATTCCAAGAGTTATCGCATTCAAAAAGTGTTTTTTGTATTACGAAATAAAATACCAAGATGTTACATATTATTTATTAACAAATTATAATAATTCTAATAATTTTAAAATTGTTTCTCTTTGCAGTTCTGCCTTTTTATTTAAACCTAAATTCATTAGTTCACTAATAATTTTTCGTTTTTGATGCATTTTTTCTTTGTATGATTTTCGTATCGCCATCCCACGTTCAGTTTTGTAAAATGTTCTTCTCTTTTCATTTGCTTCATTTTTCCTTCTAATACCTTCCTCACCTCTTTCACACTTGCAGGTTGATTTGACATGTAGTTCATGCTCTGATGTATATTTTTCTAAATTGCTAACGCCTCTGCTCGCTAGGGTAGAAATTTCTTTGCGTATACCTGCACAGAACTTTCCTCTCGAATGTAACCATTCCGACTTAAATATTCTTCTCTCGTAATGGGAGTGAGGTTTACCTAAAAGTCCATCTCCATCTCGACGAAGGGGTTTTTGACCATCAGCACAGGCAATGTATCTCAAAACACCAACACAATGATCCAAACAAATAATTTTTCTAAATGTAGTTTTTGGATGTAGTCTTTTCCCTGCACGTTGTAGTTTCTTCTTGTAAGCCAACATTGTAGATCCATTCGTAAAATGAATTAATGAATGGAGATGTTCGTGTGCAGTACTTCCGTCGTCTGCTACTAAATGACAACGGCAAATGGAATACCATTTTACATTAGGAGCACATGCTAGAAGAGAAAAATCACTCTCATTTAAGAGTAAATGATACCATTCTCTTGGTGACTCTTCGTAATCCTTTGCCATATCCGCCGGAGAAAGAGCATTAATGTCGTTGACACTCAAAAGAGCCAGATAGTCACTTTTTGACAAAATAGACATATTTTAACTGGATACTTAAGAACAAAGAACTGAACTCTGAAAGCTGTCTCACTAGACTAAAAGAGTCCTTACAAAGTCGTTAAATTTATCTGCCAGTACAGCTTCCCCCACCCTAATTGATTAATTTACGCATGCGCCATTCACGCGGTCAAAGGTCAAAGTCTCGCTGTCTAGACCTGCAATAATTAACCAAGTTAATCCAACAATTTCGACCTGCTCAATTAGGGTAGTCCACTCGAATTTGAGTGTGGTGATTTCTGCAAACTAAGACAATTGGTAATGGAAAATGTAAAGTTCCTGACTATCGAGATATCTAAATAATTGAATTCATAATTTCTACATCGAACGTGGGGTTGTGATTTAGGTACTGTGTCAGAACAGCAGGTCGAAATTGTTGGATTAACTTGGTTAATTATTGCAGGTCTAGACAGCGAGACTTTGACCTTTGACCGCGTGAATGGCGCATGCGTAAAGTAATCAATTAGGGTGGGGGAAGCTGTACTGGCAGATAAATTTAACGACTTTGTAAGGACTCTTTTAGTCTAGTGAGACAGCTTTCAGAGTTCAGTTCTTTGTTCTTAAGTATCCAGTTAAAATATGTCTATTTTGTCAAAAAGTGACTATCTGGCTCTTTTGAGTGTCAACGACATTAATGCTCTTTCTCCGGCGGATATGGCAAAGGATTACGAAGAGTCACCAAGAGAATGGTATCATTTACTCTTAAATGAGAGTGATTTTTCTCTTCTAGCATGTGCTCCTAATGTAAAATGGTATTCCATTTGCCGTTGTCATTTAGTAGCAGACAACGGAAGTACTGCACACGAACATCTCCATTCATTAATTCATTTTACGAATGGATCTACAATGTTGGCTTACAAGAAGAAACTACAACGTGCAGGGAAAAGACTACATCCAAAAACTACATTTAGAAAAATTATTTGTTTGGATCATTGTGTTGGTGTTTTGAGATACATTGCCTGTGCTGATGGTCAAAAACCCCTTCGTCGAGATGGAGATGGACTTTTAGGTAAACCTCACTCCCATTACGAGAGAAGAATATTTAAGTCGGAATGGTTACATTCGAGAGGAAAGTTCTGTGCAGGTATACGCAAAGAAATTTCTACCCTAGCGAGCAGAGGCGTTAGCAATTTAGAAAAATATACATCAGAGCATGAACTACATGTCAAATCAACCTGCAAGTGTGAAAGAGGTGAGGAAGGTATTAGAAGGAAAAATGAAGCAAATGAAAAGAGAAGAACATTTTACAAAACTGAACGTGGGATGGCGATACGAAAATCATACAAAGAAAAAATGCATCAAAAACGAAAAATTATTAGTGAACTAATGAATTTAGGTTTAAATAAAAAGGCAGAACTGCAAAGAGAAACAATTTTAAAATTATTAGAATTATTATAATTTGTTAATAAATAATATGTAACATCTTGGTATTTTATTTCGTAATACAAAAAACACTTTTTGAATGCGATAACTCTTGGAATTTTATTTAGAATAGTTCAGTCCAAGCTAGACTGTATCATGTCTAATAGAGAATTGACCCATTTAATTTGTATTGAATTTTTGTCCAAGGTTGACTTAAATGTCCATCACAGGACTCCTCTGTCCAAGGTAAACTTTCCGTTTTCCATGCTTTTTATATGGGCGTCCAGGATCCTATAAAAGAATTTTGGATGAAGTCTGATAAAATCGATAAAAACTATGGACCTATTTACAATGATTTGTTGGGCTGGACGTGGGGTAAACGACGAATAAAGTTTAACAAAGACGGTGCCATAGAGGTTATGGATGACGCCAAAAATGGTCAAGGAGGATCGGTGCAGGAGACGCCTGGACTATATCACCTTATTTTCTATGATAATCCTGATCCTGAATACTACAATGAAGAAGATAAAAATTTATACAAAACGTTATTAGAGAAAACCGAAGTTCATCTGAATTCAATAGGCCGCCTTAAAGGTTCAAGTGGAGACAAATATCATTATATTATTAAGCCATTGTTTAGACCTGCATCTACATCAACGGTAGCAAAGAAACCGTCACAGTCTACATCAACGATAGTTCAGAATCTGTCACAGTCTACATTAACGGTATCACAGAATCCGTCACAGATAAATACTCGATCTACTACATCATCAGCACTAAAGCAACCACCACATAGTCGTTTACCAACTCGTTCAACATCATCTCAATCAGCGTCTCCACAGCTACCTTCGCCAGCTGCATCCTCCAAAGGATCAGGGCTTATCGATGACTCTCGTTTGATTTACAGTGAAACACCTAGGGAATATATTTACTGGGACGACCCAAATGAATTGGTGGAGCGTCTTCAACTCTTGGTGGCTTCGAAAGACGCCGGCAACACATCTCTCGACAACGAAATTGTAGCCATCATCAATGAACTAAAAGAAGCTAATATAATAGAGTAACTGGGAATGACAATATCATTTCCATTATGAGTGTCGACAAATTCGGTCATCATTCTCGTGGTGGTGGTGGTAGCGCTCAAAAGGTGACGCGAGTTACATTTCCACATACTTCTGACGGAAATATTAATGCTGAAAATGTGAAAATTTGCAATGTCAAGGACCCATCAGAAAATGGTGATGCTGCAACGAAAAAATACGTCGATGCACAAATAAATGAGTTGCGTAACATACAGTCACCATTAATTCAAACACATGGTGAGTTGTTGATGAAAAAAACTGGGGAGATAGAAGGCTTAGCCATCGGACTAAATGAAGTAAGAGAAGAGCTCCATAAAACCACAGTTCCACTTCTCGAGCAAAAGTTGCAGAAAATAATGAAAAATGATTTGAATACACTAAAAAAGGATACGGAGAATAATGTAAATAAGTTGTTGCAGCAAAAAACTCGTGATATAAAGAATTTAACCATGGAACTAAACGAAGTAAGAAAAGAGCTTCATAAAACCACAGTTCCACTTCTCGAGCAAAAGTTGCAAAAAATATTCAAAGATGATTTGAATACACTAAAAAAGGATACGGATAAGAATATAAAATCGGCTGCAGAAACCATTGCATATCATGCGATATACGATATGAAGATGGAAAAGAAGATAAAAGAAATGAACGCGGCATTGCAGGATGTAGTAGACAACCTTCATTCGATGAATATAGATACCCGCCTAACAGCAATTGAAAGTCGTTTATAAAAATGTCTAAAGAAAAGGAACAGGTGGTGTATGAGTTGCATAAACCAGCACGAAAAAATTATCCTCGTCGACGAACAATAATCAAAGGAATCGATGACTTGTGGCAGATGGATTTAGCTGAAATGCGTCCTTATGCGCACCAAAATAAAAATTACAAACTAATACTAGTTGTAATTGATTGTTTTTCAAAATTTGTTTGGACACGCCCTCTAAAGAACAAAACAGGTGAGGAAATTACTCGGGCATTTTCGGATATTCTCGCCCATACTCAACGAGTTCCGAAAAACCTACAATCTGATCAGGGAACCGAATTTTACAACAGAAAATTTCAAAATTTAATGAAAAAACACGAAATTAATCATTACAGTACCTACACGGTTAAGAAGGCTGCCATTTGTGAAAGAGTTATTAAAACGTTGAAAGCAAAGTTGTACAAGTATTTCAGTTTACATGGATCATACAAATGGCTAGATGCACTACCTACAGTCACTGAGGAATACAACAATACAAAGCACAGTAAAACAGGATACAAGCCATCTCATGTCAACAAATCCAACGAAAAAGCCATTTTAAACAAAAGTTATAGTCATTTAAAGATTGCTGGTCCACGAAGATTTAAAGTTGGCGACATTGTACGTATATCAAAGGCAAAACATTTCTTTGAAAAGGCCTACACGCCCAATTGGACTACAGAATTTTTTAGAATTGTACAAGTTAAGATAACGAATCCTATAACGTATTTGCTCGAAGACATGCAAGGTACACCGATTAGCGGCGGGTTTTACGAAGAAGAATTACAGAAAACAAAAAATCCCGACATTTACTTGGTTGAAAAAGTACTTAGACGAAAAGGCAATAAGATGTATGTTAAATGGTTAGGATTGGATAGCAAACACAACAGCTGGATTACTAGTTCAGATGTAGTTTAAGGATCTATATTTCGATACGCCGCGTAGACATACATTTTTTAGAAAATGCTGACAATTACACGCAAAGAGTGGGGGATTGAAAAAGTATAAATTCTCTCAGCAACCATCCGTCACATTCAGTTTGAGTTTCTCCAACCGACTTGTGTATTCAGTTGCAACAGCAGTAATATGGCTTCTCAAGATAGCGGATACGAAAGTGAAGAGACAATTATCTACGACGCTGAATTAGATCGAGTACTGGAAAAATATGAAGAAGCTGCCAAAGATGAGCCATATTATCTATTGGAAACTACATATCCAATAGGATGTTTTCACATAAAAATTGGTCTATCTCCAGCTCGACAGTTTTCTCCATCCATTATTCTGTACCAACATGGTAAATGTACAAGAATCAGTTTAAACACATTCGAGTGGACTACCCTAATTGAGATGTTTATAAAAATTATGGAAGAATTTTTCATACCACCTTTGCCCACCTGTTCCGATGAGTATGATCCAATCGAATTTGAGTGTGGTGATTTCTGCAAACTAAGACAATTGGTAATGGAAAATGTAAAGTTCCTGACTATCGAGAAACATGGAATCGAATATTATTTATGTGAAGATGATGTAAGCCAGATCCTGAGAGCAAACATTGATTTAGTGTCTCAACGAGTGTCGTTATTGGACAATTTACAGTTTTTTTCGTATTATAGAAATGTTGTATACTTTATTCAGCAAAATTGTCATAAGAGTAACAGTTTATATAGTCGACTTCACGCTTTAACTGCGTTTTGTGGAATTTTTCCAGATACTTTGTTAAGTCAAGCTTTGAATGAATATGTATGGTATTATAGCAATAAAGTTGTAAATGATTTGGATAATTGTTAATAAATAATATTAATAAAATGTTGTCTTTTATTTTTTGACTTTAGAGAGTGTAACAGAGGTTATCAGAGGTCAGCAGAGGGTAGCAGAGCGCAGCAGAGGGTAGCAGAGGGTAACAGAGGGTAGCAGAGGGTCACAGAGGATAACAGAGGCTAGCAGAGGGTCACAGAGGATAACAGAGGCTAGCAGAGGGTACCAGAGACGTACAGACGTCATCAGAGACAAGCTAACAGAAGGCACAGACGATCACAGAGCGGTATAAGGGGTCAGCAGAGTGTAGCAGAGCGGAGCAGAAGGTAATAGAGATTAGCAGACGGTAGCAGAGCGCAGCAGAGGATAGCAAGTCGAATGTCACGTCATTCACGTTCAAATGTCACGTTCTGCTTCGAACTTAACGTCATTCACGTCACGGTCATTTACGTCCTACGTCACATGTCACGTCATTCACGTCACGTCATTCACGTTCTGCGTCGAATTTCACGTCATTCACGTCCTACGTCGAATGTCATATATCTACGTCAAATGTCACGTTCTGCGTCGAATTTCACGTCATTCACGTCCTACGTCAAATGTCACGTTCTGCGTCAAATGTCGGACGGAAAACTGAACAATGTCACATATCTACGTCAAATGTCACGTTCTGTTAGGCACTATACGGAAAAGAAGAAGAATTGACAGTTAATATTGAACGTTGACAGAAGAAGAATTGACAGTTGGCTTCTGTGTCGTTACCGCTTTCATTTGACACCCCATACGTCAAAATCGGACCAATGACAACAAAGATGTCGAATGTCACGTTCTGTTAGGCACTATACGGAAAAGAAGAAGAATTGACAAACGAAAAGAAGAAGAAGAATTGACAGTTGGCTTCTGTGTCACCGCCGCTTTCATTTGACACTCCATACGTCACAATCGGACCAATAGCAACAAAGATATGCTGTAATGCCGTTTTGGCACTGCCGCCATCTTTGTTTTTTGTCTCAACTTATTCGTTACCCCCTCCACGTTCCGACGAGCCCTCTTACGTCAAAATCGGACCAATAGAAAAGAAGATATGACGTAATGCCCTTTTGGCACTGGCGCCATCTTTGTTTTTTGTCTCAACTTATTCGTTACCCCCTCCCCGTTCCGACGAGCCCTCTTACGTCAAAATCGGACCAATAGAAAAGAAGATATGACGTAATGCCCTTTTGGCATATTCCGATGCGCACGCCACATACTACGTTCAACCCCCTTTTTCATCCCCTTTCCAACGATACGTCACACGTCATCCTACGTTAAGCCGTTTGGCATTTATTAATATTTAAGGGTTGCGATTTAGGGGTTGCGCCAGAAACCGCTTTGCCTATCTACTTTTATCCCATTCTGACAATCCTCACAATAAAATATAAGTGACCTCTTACCTTTGAGATCCATCACTTGTAGTTTTCTGGCATTCAGTCCGGAACATTCCCTACGTGTCGACCTGGTGCAGCTATAACAGTTTATTGTAACATCCCCAGTTGAATTATTACAAATAACACACTCCATGGTAAACTTTCACAGTAAGTACCCGTACTAATGACGTTTTAAATTTTAACGATCACTTTTTACTATCTTATCGAGAAAGTATTGAGTTAGCGATCGTCATTGCTTCGACGAAATACATTTTTGAAGTGAAAACTTCTTTAGGGGCGTTGTGTACTTTTTAGATAGGGAAAAAGTATTAAATTAGTGACCGTCATTGCTTCGACGAAATAAATTTTTGAAGTGAAAACTTATTTAGGGACGTTGTGCACTTTTTGGATGGGGAAGAAGTATTGAATTAGCGACCGTCATTGCTTCGACGAAATAAATTTTTGAAGTGAATACTTCTTTAGGGACGTTGTGCACTTTGTAGATGGGGAAAAATTATTGAATTGGCTACCGTCATCGCGACCGTCATTGCTTGGACGAAATAATGTTTTGAAGTGAAAACTTCTTTACCGACGTTTTGCCCTTTTTAGATGGGGAAAAAGTATTGAATTAGCGACCGCCTTCGCGACAGTCATTGCTTCGACGAAATAAATTTTTGAAGTGAAAACTTCTTTAGGGACGTTGTGCACTTTTTGGATGGGGAATAAGTATTAAATTAGCGACCGTCATTGCTTCGACGAAATACATTTTTAAAGTGAAAACTTCTTTAGGGACGTTGTGCTCTTTTTAGATGGGAAAAAGTATTGAATTAGCGACCGTCATCCCGACCGTCATTGCTTCGACGAAATAACTTTTTAAAGTGAAAACTTCTTTAGGGACGTTGTGTCCTTTTTAGATGGAGAAAAAGTATTGAATTAGCGACCGTCATCGCTTCGGCACAATAAATTTTGGAAGTGAAAACTTCTTTAGGGACGTTTTGCACTTAAACGATGGGGAAAAATTATTAAATTAGCAACCGTCATTGCTTCGACGAAATAAATTTTTGAAGTGAAGACTTCTTTAGGGACGTTGTGCTCTTTTTAGATGGAGAATAAGTATTGAATTAGCGACCGTCATTGCTTCGACGAAATAAATTTTTGAAATGGAGACTTTTTTAGGGGCGTTATACACTTTTTAGATGGGGAAAAAGTGTTGAATTAGCGACCGTCATGGTTTCGGTGAAATAAGTTTTTGAAATGAAAACTTATTTAGGGACGTTGTGCACTTTTTAGATGGGGAAAAAGTATTAAATTAGCGACCGTCATTGTTTCGACGCAATACATTTTTGAAGTGAAAACTTCTTTAGGGATGTTGTGCACTTTTTAGATGGAAAAAAGTATTGAGTTTGCGACCGTCATCACTTTGCCGAACTAAATTTCGTACGCATATATATTATGTGTATGTATACATAAATAGCATAGAATGTACGCAACGCGTATATAATATAGGTATAGCAGTTCTTTTTGGATAGGGAAAAAGCATTGAGCTCGTAATTTATATACTACATGAAGTTTTCACTTCTGTCGGCACTCTCATGAGTGCTTTAATTTTTTATTTTAATTAAACTTCAATAAGTCAAGTGGCCTCAACGAAGGCCAACATTCTCATATCGCTTAGCATATTACAATGACGTAGGATGTGTATGCCAGTCTTCTCTTTCATTTCGCATTTCTTGCTCCATGTTCATTCACCTTCCTTCCCTAGTTTGTATCGGTGTTGTCTTAAACGGCAATGTGCAATCACCATTTCGGTGACCGTTTTAACCTCTCGTTTATTTAAAGCACTCGAAAAGCTAATGGGGCCTCGGCCCCCTGCCAATGAGTATGGGCGCCTATGGGATCAGAAAACCCCAGAACACAGATGTCGTATATGTAAGGTTTCACTAGAGAAAAAATACACACAGAACATAGTGACAAAGTATAATTATTGAATTATCTCGTTTATTAAGTTTATGACATAGGAAATAAAGAATCTTATAGAAAAATGTACTGAATATAATAAACCACTACCTTTAATATTTGTTGGCTACGAAAAGGCCTTTGACACTATAAGTCAACAAAAAATGTTGGAAGCCTTGAGAGAATGCCAAATTGACTATCGGTTTATTAATATAATTATTAAACACATATACCAGAACTCAACAGCTAGTGTTAGTGTGGGTCACAGTATAAAGAGGTCCCTCTTTATACTGTGGTGTGGGTGATAGTCAAACCCAGAAATTCCCGATACAAGGTGGAGTAGGTACGTCAGGGGGACACCATATCACCAAAACTGTTCACTACGCTTTTGGAATTATGTAAAAGGGCAAAACTGACCGACGAGGGCATAAACATAAACGGAGAAAAGCTTATGTCATCTGAGGTTTGCAGATATTATTGTACTAATAGCTGATAAGATAGATGAGGCCAAAGAACTTTTAAATCTCTACCTTTCCTCACTAGAATGTGATTGAAAATAAATATATCTAAAACCCAGATGATGACAAATCTTGTAGCCAGCGAAGATATATACGTAGTAACAAGATCCATAGATCAGGTACTGACCTATAAATACCTATTTAGTTCATGATATTCGCATAGGAAAAGATAACCAAACCGTTGAGCTTCTCCGTCGTATAAGACTGACCTGGCAAGCTGAACCATATTTTCAAATCGTCTGACATATCAATATGCCTTAAAAGAAATACCTTTAATCAGTGTGTTTTGCCAGTGTTGACTTAGGGAGCAAAAACATATTGAACATGACAAGGAGAACAGTGCAAAAGATCCGTTTGCCTCAAAGGGCGGTGAAGCGTGCTGTTGGGCGTTTCACTACGAGATAAGATCCCTTCACTACGACAAAGATCAGGAGTGGCTGATGCAGTAGAGAGAATAGCAACACTGAAATAGAACTCGGCAGGTTACGTGGCTCGAATGACAGATAAAAGATGGACAAAGCGGATACTGGAATGGAGACCAAGAGATGATGCCTACCGAAGCATCCACCAACACGTTGGACTGATGATCTAAAACGTTGTCGTAGGAATTGGATGCAAGAGGCACAAGATAAAAATAGATGGAAAATTATGAGGGGGAATTATGTCCAGCAGTGGACCAGCGAAGATTGAATGATGATATGACACAGGACATTAACTTTATGGCATATTAACTATATGACCTAAATGCACCATACAAAAATAGAAAGAATTTATTATATAGGGTGTCCCAAAAGTAGTGGAACGGTCGAATATTTCGCGAACTAAACGTCGGATCGAAAAACTGAAAAATACGTGTTCAATCATTTTCAAAAATCTATCCAATGACACCAAACACCAACCACCACTACACCCCCTGGAGGTGGGGTGGGGGGTAACTTTAAAATCTCAAATGGAAACCCCTAGTTTTTCTTGCAGATTTTGATTTGTTACGTAAAAGTAAGGAACTTTTATTCAAGATATTTTTTCGAACTGTGAATAGATGGCGCCATAATTGGGAAAAACGATTTATCCTGATACCATAGGTAAATTATAGAAACGGTCTAATATCTCGAGAAATACACTTCCAAATGAGAAACCAAAAAACAGGTTTTTAATATTTTTCGAAAACCTATCGATAAACACCAAAAATGACCCTCCAACCCACCCCCTGGAGACCGGGGGGTTGGTAAATTTAAAATTTTAAATAGCAACCCCCACTTTTTATTGCAGATTCGAATGCGTCATGAAAAATTAAGCATTCGAAACATTTTTTAAAATTGCTGATAGATGGCGCTAATAAATCGTATTTTTCCAATTAAAGCGCCATCTATCAACAATTCTAAAAAATGTTTCGAATAAATGTTGCTTAATTTTTCATGATGAATCCGAATCTGTAATAAAAAGTGGGGGTTGCTATTTAAGATTTTAAAGTTACCCCCCACCCCACCTCCAAGGGGTGGGTTGGAGGGTCACGTTTAGTGTTATTCGGTAGGTTTTCGAAAAGTATTAAAAACCTTTTTTCTTAGTTTCTCATTTAGAAGTGTATTTTTCGAGATATTAGACCGTTTCTATAATTTACCTATGGTATCAGGATAAATCGTTTTTCTCAATTATAGCGCCATCTATTCACAGTTCGAAAAAATGTCTTGAATAAAAGTTGCTTACTTTTACGTAACGAATCCAAATCTGCAAGAAAAACTAGGGGTTTCCATTTGAGATTTTAAAGTTACCCCCACCCCACCTCCAGGGAGTGTAGTGGGGGTTGGTGTTTGGTGTCATTGGATAGATTTTTGAAAATGATTGAACACGTATTTTTCCGTTTTTCGATCCGATGTTTAGTTTGCGAAATATTCGAGACCGTTCCACTACTTTTGGGACACCCTGTATATTACAAGTGTACGACATTGAATATTGGTTATACAGGGTGTTTCATTGGGAAACGGAAATACTTTAATGGTGAATAGAGGTCACCAAGGCGATTCTAGATATACTAAATTTTTTGCCCTACCAACTTTTATATCCGAGTTACAGGGTGTTTTATCGATTTTGCTCATTTCTTTCCTAAGCCATAACTTTAGAACCACCCTGTATATTTTTTTAATATTTGGTACACACATATCTCATTCAAAACCCAAACGACCGACATACTAATCACAAGAAAAATCCAGGTCCGTATTAACAAAAAATTATAAAATAATTCTGACCTTAAAAAAACACCCTGTATATTGAAATTTTGAAAATCTGTTTGCATATTTGAAAAGAGCACAAAAAACTAAGTCTAATAGTTTGCTTTGATTTTTCGGCCAGACAATTTTTTGACTTTAATTTTGAAATTATATTGAATTTTTTTAAGAACTCCACATTAAAAAGCAGGTATTATTAACTTTTAATTATAAATTATTAAATTTATTGAATAAATACTCATTTTAAAATTAATCAATATTTATTTACCACATTGGAAAGACTCAATTATTAATCACAAGAAAAATCCAGGTCCGGATTAACAAAAAAACATAAAGTAATTGTGATCTTGAAATAACCCCCTGTATATTGACATTTTCAAAAATGGTTTGCACATTTGAAAAGACCACAAAAATCCGAGTTTATCGATTCACTTTTAATTTTTTGTGCAAAAATTTATTAACTTTAATTTTGAAATTAAATATATTCAAATTTTTAAGAACCCTGAAATTAATAGGCAGGTTTTTAAAGCACTTTTATTAATAAATCATTCAAGTTAATGAATAAATACTAGTTTTAAAAATAATCAGTTATTATTTACAGCATTAGACGGACTTACTTACTAATCACAAGAAAAATCCAGGTCCGTATTAACAACAAAATACAAAGTAATTGTGACCTTGAAAAATCACCCTGTATATTGAACTTTTTAAAATACGTTTGCACACCTGAAGAGAGCACGAAAAACTAAGTTTAATGTCCCGCTTTAATTTTTTGTGCAGACAATTTAATGACATTAATTTTGAAATTATATCGAAATTTTTATTATGAGTTCCCAGAGTTCTTAAAAATTTCGACATAATTTCAAAATTAAATTCATTAAATTGTCTGGCCAAAAAATTGAAGCTAACGATTAAACTTACAATAGTTTTTTGTGCTCTTTTCATACCTATGTGCAAACGGATTTTGAAAATTTCCATGTACAGGGTGTTGTTTCAAGATCACAATTACTTTATATTATTTTGTTAATCCGGACCTGGATTTTTGTTGTGATTTGTAAGTGGGTCTTTCGAATGTCGTAAATAAGTATTGATTATTTTTAAAATGGGTATTTATTTAATAACTTTAATAATTTATTGTTAAAAGTGCTTTAAAAATCTGTTTTTAATTTCAGTTTCTTAAAATTATCAATATATTTAATTTCAAAATTAAAGTCATTAAATTTCCTTCACGAAAAATTAAAGCAAACCGATAAACTCAGATTTTTGTGTTCTTTTCAAATGTGCAAACAAATTTTGAAAATTTCAATATACAGGGTGTTGTTTCAAGATCACAATTACTTTATTTTTTTTTTTGTTAATCCGGACCTGGATTTTTCTTGTGATTAATAATTGGGTCGTTCCAATGTGGTAAATAAGTATTGATTAATTTTAAAATAAGTATTTATTCAATAGCTTTAATAATTTATAATTAAAAGTTAATAATACCTTCTTTTTAATGTTAAGTTCTTAAAAAATTCAATATAATTTTAAAATTAAAGTCATAAAATTATCTGGCCGAAAAATTGAAGCAAACGATTAGACTTAGTTTTTTGTGCTCTTTTCAAATATGCAAACAAATTTTCAGAATTTCAATATACAGGGTGTTACTTTATAATTTTTTGTTAATCCGGACCTGGATTTTTCCTGTGATTAGTATGTCGGTCGTTTGGGTTTTGGATGAGACACATCTGTACTAAATATCAAAAAAATATACAGGGTGGTTCTAAAGTTATGGCTTAGGAAAGAAATTGGCAAAATCGATAAAACACCCTGTAACTCGGTTATAAAAGTCGGTAGGGTAAAAAATGTAGTATACCTAGAACGGCCTCGGTGACCTCTATTCACAATTAAAGTATTTCCGTTTCCCAATGAAACACCCTGTATAACAAAGAAATGAACTAAATCAAAATTCTATAAAACGTAATTCTCTCCATTTTTGTTTCATTTATGTCGTAAAGTTACTTCAATGTACTGTTTATATAGTGCAGTCACTGAAGGTGGATATGAGCTATAACCTCCGATTTCGTGGAACCTCCATCGATTTGCATGAAAATTGGTGAGTAATTAGAGGATATCTCAAGGAACAAAGGTGACATGGTGCCAACTTGCGCTTTTACCCTGGGGGTGGATGCCACCCTTCCTCGGAGGTGAAAATTATTTTATTAAAAATAACCCCACAATTTGATAGAGGGACAAATTATAAGCAAAATAAACTCCTTACTAGAAAAACCTTAATATTAACTAAAAGTGAGTTATAGGTAATTGAATGTATGTTTCTTTCGTCGAGTAACCAAGTCTAAGTATTCAAACTTAAATACCGGGAAAATGGTGCATCTTATAATATAAACTTATTAAACATTTGTCAAAGTTCATAGAAATATCTATCAAATAAACCATCGAACAAGATGATAGCATTAAAATTTATGCACCAAAAATGTTTCAAAATGTATCTTTTAAAATTTTTCCAAAAAATGTTATTCTTTTTTTGTAAATAACTCCGTTAATTTTTAAGATATAAGGTTCACCTAAAAACTAATTAAAAGTTGATTCCAAGAGCTATTAAAAAACGTCAAAATTAGTCTTTTAGACCTCTTACTTTTTTAAAAATAAAAGGTTAAATGGCCCCGGTTACATGGTTCTCGCAGCAAAATTAAAATATTAAACGTTTCTATCTCGGTTATTTTTTACTTTACGGAAATAGTAAAATGGATAAAGTATTTGGAACAGAAAAAACTAAAATTTAGTTATATATGAATTTTTGCGTATATTGAGTATTTTTTGAGTTATTATCAAAAGAAAATGAAAAGTACGATAATTTTAAAAATTCTGATTTCTTTAAATTATATCTTTTTTTTTTTCAAAAATATGCATTCTAAACCGATCAAAATTGTTGAAATCATTTACTATGTTAACCTAAAGAAATTCTTGTGAGGATTACTACCACTGGCGAAGCGTCCATGTAACCACTGTTACCATTGGTAACAGTTAAAAATCTTGCAAATAAATATTTTATGACTACTGTGAAATAATTCCATTTCAATTTTTTACCAACAGAAATATTTGTTAATATTAGTATTTACCTAATTCAGTAAATAGCCAACTAGACGCACGAAAATATTGGCGACATATTATGTGAATCCATTGCACGTTATTATATGCTGTTACCAATTCTGGCAGTGGTAACGGAAGAGGAAGGAGGAACCTCGCTATCGCGCGGGACTAAATAGCTCGTTTCTGAAATTTTTGAAGGAGCGACGGAGCGCGGGCACGCTATGTATATCAGTATTGTAACCATTTTGAGGATTGGCAACGTTGCTTTAGTACCTATTACAGATTACAGTGTGCGTGCATTTAAACATGGAAGATTGTTGCTGCGTATTGCGTAATTGATCAACTACTTGAAAAGTCATTCTCCTTGTATATATATTTTTTTATATATAATTTTAAAGAAAAAAATGAGATTACTGAAAATCGAAGAACTAAAATATAAACAATAGTTTTCAAAATCTGTTCTTTTTTCTACTTGTTCATTTTTTATGTTAATTTTATGGTAGAATAATGTTTATTTTGTTTCATATTTATTGTTATACCTATTACATATACATAATTACATACATATCTATTTGTTTAATTTTATCCCACAGGATTGAAAACAAAAACTTATATTTAAGAGGTTCAAAATAATTTTTTTTAAATATTTTTTACGTCTGGTTTTGGTAACACTTTAGAAAAAGTCACGCGTCGCCACTGATTACTACAAATTTTAATTTTTGTGGAAATGGCGTATGTTTTATTTTTCACTTTTTCCTAAAAAAATCGAAAGGGTTCTCTTATTTTCATCACAACTTGCTTAATTTTGATGCTATTAACTTCTACTGGAGCGCATTTGCTAGGTATTCCGAAGTACTTTGACAAGTGCTTGACAAGTATATTATATAAAATGCATCGTTTTCCCGTTATGTAAGCTTGAATACTTAGATTTGAGTACTCGTCGAAAAAAAATATACATTCAATTACGCATAACTCACTTTGAAATAACATTTGTTTATTTCTTTAAGTGGGGAGTGTATTAAATTTTTTATTATCTTTAATTTTGGTAATAATAGCTTTTTCGAAGGTTATAGTTTTTGAGTAATACGTGTAAAACAGCTTTAAAACATGCATTTTTTTTAAGAAAAAATAAAATCTTTGATATTTAATAACTCAAAAGTATTGATTTATGTTAATAATTTTATATAACAAATTTTGCTTAGAAGTTCCCCTCTATCGATTTCTGGTATTATTTTTAATAAAAAAAAATTCACCCACAAGAAGGGGTGGCATCCACCCCCAGGGTAAAAGCGCAAGTTGACATCATGTCACCTTTGTTCCTTGAAGTATCTTCTAATTACTCACCAATTTTCATGAAAATCGATGAAGGTTCAACGAAATCGGAGGTGAAAACCTTCAGTGACTTCACTAATAGTTTAAATTAAATTCCGAGTTTTTTAGATTATCGTTTCATAATAATAATAATTGTTAATAATTTTAGTAAACATTTAGGCAGCCCACCCTACAATTTTCAACATTTTTGAAAATATACGCGTATTTTTGGTATATGTATTATTTTTTACATTGAGGACAAATAAATAAAAAAATAACTTAAGTTATTATAGTCCAGAGAAATAAGATTTTTCTCGTGACACATCCCCCTCCAGGCCGAAACCCAATTTTTTGAGTAGTATGGACATCTATATTAATAACCTATATTATGTTTCCTGCAGCCGATTTTGATGATATACATAGTTATAAACAAATGAAGATAAAAAAACTTTAAATTTTCGCTTTTTTCGTCTATAACCAAAAAGTTAAGCATTTTAAACAAATTTGAGAGTAAGAAACTCATAAATCGTCTAAAAATTTTAATATGGCGTTCGCTGAAATTGTCTATTCTTATTGGTTGCTTAGAAAATTGCAAAATAATTCATAAATTTTGAGTTTTTATAAATATTTATAACTTATGTAAAAATTTACTATTTAGAACCTTCTTATTACACGAATTGCCGAGACTTCTGGTGCTTAAATTTTATTTTAAATTTCAAAGCAATTGGTCAAATAGTTTTAAAGTTATTTAATTTGATTATCCCAAATTCATTTTTTTTGCAACACTTAAGTCAGAAAATTATGAGGTTACAGTAAGCCTTCTGACAGTTTGTGGAAGTAAAACATTTATACTATTGACTTAATTAAAAAAAAATGACAAAAAGTAATTTTAAACAGTGTAAAATTATTTTGCAAATACACGTCGATTTTTTGTTTACTTAAAAACAATTAGAATAACTTTTTAACCGCTACCCGTAGAAAAATTATTTTTTCATATTTGGAAAGACTGAATTTTTATACACATTTAGAAAGAAAAACAATTGTCCTAGGATAATTACGGACGAAGTTAGCCCCCTTTTTTTAATTCACATGTTTTTGCAAAATAATTTTGCAGTATTTAGAATTATTTTTTGTCATTTTTTTAAAATTAAATTAATAGTATAAATCTTCTTCTTTCATAAACTATCCAAAGTATTAGTGTAACTTCATCATTTTCTGACTTATAGCGTTGCAAAAAAATTAATTTGGGATAAACAAATTAAATACCTTTTAAACTATTTGACCAATTGCTTCGAAATTTAGGGTATGATTTAAGCACCAGAAGTCTCAGCAGTCCGTGTAATAAGAACGTTCTAAGTTCATTTTTACATAAGTTATGAATATTTATAAAAACTAAAAATTTATGATTTATTTTGCAATTTTCTAAGCAACCAATAAACATAGACATATTCAGAGAAACGCCGTATTGAAGTTTTTTATACGATTTATGAGTTTCTAACCCTCAAATTTGTTTAAAATACTTAACTTTTTGGTTATAGACGAAAAAAGGTTTTTGGTTATAGGTGAAAATTTACCGTTTTTTGACCTTCATTTGTTTATAACTATGTATATCATCAAAATCGGCTGCAGGAAACATAAGGTTATTAATATAGATGTCCATACTACTCAAAAAATTTAGTTTCTGCCTGGAGGGGGTTGTGTCACCAACAGGATATTTTTTTCCTTATTTCTCTGAATTATTAGTTTTATTAGTTGCTATTTTTGATTTAATATTTATTTTTTTTAGGACAACAAGGAGATCGTTGAACCCGAAGACAACTGAAACGGACAATTTACGGGATGCTTTTAGATTTTTAGAGTACCCACTTACTGTTATTTTACTTTAGGTTTTACAAGAAAGTTTTTATGCCATTTTTTGTAAAATAAAATTATTTAATTAGTCTTTTGATGATATCTTCTCCTGTGACATTGTTGTGAAACACAGTGACGCATCCAGGGGGGTTTTGGGGGTTAAAACCCCTCCCAGGGCTTATAAAGAATAGTAGTAGGCGAGGAAATAAATCACTAAAATCGCCTAACTTTTCTTCTATAACTTATAACTTTTTTAAAGTAAGACGTATCGTTATTAAACCTTTTGCATTCGATTCGGGAGAGCTTTAGAAAACTTCTTGAACACTTGGCATAGTGATGAGCAAAACAAGAACAAGACCAAGACCAGGCTAGTCTTGGTCTTGGTCTTGTTCTTGCAAGCTTGGTCTTGGTCTTGGTCTTGCAGCTAAAAGGCAGTCTTGGTCTTGGTCTTGGTCTTGCACTAGCCGGTCTTGTTCTTGGTCTTGGTCTTGCTGGTCTTGCTTTTTTGGTAGTAATAATTTGAACCAAACAATTTCGAATAAAATGTACATTGAAATAAATAAAGATGTGAAGAATGAAACTATATTTTTTGCTTTAAAATTTTAACAGAATGTAGAATGTAGTTTCAAACGGATACCAATTTTAACATTATACATTCACCTAATGACCTAATTAGTTCTCTCTATATAAAGAGATTAGAGTATATTTTTATAATGGTAATGTTTATCAGTAGGAAAAACCTGCATTTACAACCCTTGTTGCAATTGCCGGCCTTCGGTTGTGTCACGTTGTGTTTTGCATGCTGTCGATACCTGCCGCCTGCCTTCAGACCACGTCTTGAGTCTGAATTATTGTTTATTGCCCCTGTATTTTAATAAAATGTTAAAGAAAAAGAGCTTCTTAAAGGTGCCACAAATGGTCGGAGACCTTCAATTCACGGATTTTACGAAAAGGGATAAACGGTTTATAGTTGTTAACAGATAATGATCTGCTCCTTTCACTCGAACACTGTAGTATTTATCCTACGAGGGTCAAAGGACATCGCACACATCTTATAGAAAATATAATGTCACTCAAATTCAATAAAATTTATACGAATAGATGCGTTTTAAATTAACGGTCAAATCTTATCATTGCGCCAACTCTATATTTTCAATAATAAGAGCAGAAATTGATATAAATAAATCTGAAATCAAATGGGTACGTACATAAGTTAGAGAGAGAAAAAATATTTTAAAATACCCAAATTGTCGGTACTCCATAAATCAGCGGATTAGTTTCACTAATCCGCTTAGACCCAGCGGGTTTAAGCTCTTCTGAATAGCACCCAGAGCAATAGTAATTGTAACTGACACTTTTACTGACTCAAAAAATGTGATTTCGATCAACTTTAATTGCAATTTGCGCCGTAATTAATCATAATTAAGAGTTGGCGCAATGATAAGATTTGACCGTTAATTTAAAACGAATCTATTCGTATAAATTTTATTAAATTTGAGTGACATTATATTTTCCATAAGATGTGTGCGATGTCCTTTAATAACATAAATTAAATTTTTTTAGGAGAACAGAACAATCAAATATTTTTTACTCTATTTAATCATTATTTAATTTAATTAACTTTTTTTATAAAGTAACTAAAACATACTTTTTAGTAAATACGTACATATTTACCATACCTATTTATAGACCTAATACTATAACATAATAACTAAACGTAATGGGGAGTTATAAACGCTTAATTCTGTAATTTGTTATCTTGCAGTTCTTTAATTTTATTTAAACTACATTGCTCTCGTAACACGAGTTATTCGCACTTTTTATTTTCACATATTTTTGGATTGAATACCCATTATGACATTTAAAAAGTTGAAAATATTCGGATGTGGGTAGTAAAAACAGAATTTAACACACTGAAATGATGCGCATGCATTTCAAGTGCGGCACATACTATTTGTACTACTGGCCCTTTCTGGGGAAAACCTAGATTCTTCCAAATAGTTTTCAACTATGAAATCAGTAAAATTCTTTACACGTTTGTCATCCGGGATTTTCACAAATAATTCAACTTCCAACTTTCGTTGATTGTAAAAAATTAATCCAAAAAATAATTTTAAAAATTTCCCAGTATCGGAATTTTTGTCATTATATTCAGAAACTGAACCTAAGCTTTGGATTTTGCGATACCAAGCTTGACACATTACAATCGACAACCAGTTATTTTTTATTCAGGCCACAATGCTTTCACAGCTTTGTGAATCCCTTTTCAAAATCTATTATGATATTTTTTGTATTCATTTTAAATTTAACGACCTACATTTTTCCTCGATTATGCGAAAAGAATTGAAATAAGTGTCAGTATTTTTAATAGACAAAAAAGCGAAAACTACTGGTACATAAAAACCGTTTTTAATTGCATTTTTTTTTAATGGATTACCCTATCTATAATTACATTTTTTTTGTCTTACAAGTAATTTCAATTTTCCTTGAACTGTCGCCGTTTGACAACTTGACTTCTGGACGCTTTGAAGGTTGAGAAAATGCAAACCGTTTGACTTAATCAAAACGACTTAAAAATATAACCAAAATATTATATATTTTAAAAATTCGATATTGTTTAAGGTTTCTTACAATGTCAGTATATATTATTGAACTAAAAAAATAAAGTTAAATAATAAAAACCAATTTTTCTCAAAAAAGTGCAAGAGTCTTGCAAGTTGGTCTTGGTCTTGCGTGGTCTTGCAAGGTTCGGTCTTGGTCTTGGTCTTGTTCTTGCAAGCTTGGTCTTGGTCTTGGTCTTGCAACCAAAAGGCGGTCTTGGTCTTGGTCTTGATCTTGCTGCAAGACCAAGACCAAGACCGCAAGACCAAGACCAGTCTCGCTCATCACTAACTTGGCATGAGTGACAAAGGCAAATTGTATTCTTGTAGGCGGAAAATTCATTTTTCAAAGTGCATCTCAAAGTGTTCACAAAATAAAAATTCACAACTCTGAAAATAATCATGGGAATGAGTTCAATTTTCATATTCGGAGGTTTTTGAGGTCGCTGAATAGGAATATAGGGTCGGCGAAGCTGTAAGAGGTACATAGTTCCCAGTATCACAGTATGCACGTCGACTCATGGAGTTTTATGGAAATTCGTTATGAAAATTATTAAAACTTGTTTTCCCGAGGTTTTTGAGGTCGCTGAACACTTCGGCGATGCTGTACGAGGTACCTGGTGCCCGGTATCTACGTCATCTCCTGGAGCTTTATGGAAACTTGTTATGAAAATAGATGAAATTTATTATCTTGGGGTCTTGATATCGCTGAATACGAACAGTGCAACGAAGATACTGTAAGAGGTACCTGGTGCGCTGTATCTACGTTATCTCCGGAAATTTTATGAAAATTCGTAATAAAATTTGTTGAAATTTGTTATTCTGGGGTTTTTAAGGCAACTGACAGTTTTAATAATATACTCGAGGTTCTGACATCTATATATCTAAAAAATATATTATTAACGCTGAAAAAAATGTCGAATTATTTTTTTTTTTATAATTTGCGCTCTAAATAACTTTATTCATAAGTTACTTTTACTGTTACTGTTGAATTTTATAACGAATTTCCATAAAACTCCAAGAGACGACGTAGATACCGGGCACCAGGTACCTGGTACAGTTTCTTCCATGCAATATTCGTGTTCAGCGAACTTGAAAACCTCGAGGTAATAAATTTCAACTATTTTCATAACGAATTTTTATAAAATTCCAGGAGATGACGTAGATACCGGTGCCTCGTACAGCATCTTCGATGCAATATTTGTATTCAGCTACCTCAAAATCCGCGAGATAATAAATTTCAACTATTTTCATAACGAATTTTCATGAAGCTACAGGAGATGACATAGATACCGGGCACCAAGTGCCTCGTACAGCATCGCCGAAGCAATATTCGTGTTCAGCGACCTCAACAACCTCGGAATAACAAGTTTCAATGATTTTCATAATGAATTTCCATAAAACTCCAGGAGACGACGTGCCTCGGATACCGGGCACCAGGTACCTCTTACAGCTTCGCCGACCCCATATTTTTGTTCAGTCAAAACACCCGAGTATGAAAATTGCACTTATTTCGATGATTCTTTTCCCAGTGGTGTTTTTATTTTTTGGACACTTTGAGAAGCACTTTTCATTTGTCCATCATGGCAAGTATTCAATAATTTTCCTAAAACTCTCCCGAATTGAATGCAAAAGGTTTCATAATGATCCGTCTTACTTTAAAAAAGTTAGAGGTATAATGCTTTATTTCATCTCCTATAGAAAAATGCAACTTGTCTTTCGCAGACAATACAAAAAAATTTCGGTACCTAAGCCAACCCGACCCAGAGGAAAATTCTAGGTGCGCCACTGGTGAAACATACCGAGAATATGGAACTATTATTGTGCCTCTTAATAAACTTATAAGCATTACAAGTGGTGGAGTTCTCTGGCAATGCTGGGTAAAAAATCATCTTATTGGGCTTCATGAGATGATCCCCAAATTCCGCAATTCATACAAATTCAGTGCATCAATCATCGAGAACATCTCTATCTATGTAGCCCATGATATCCATTTTAGGACGTAGGCCTCCCCTTCTTCTCTCTGTTAGTGTTATTGTGTCTGCTCTAAGTTCGTTCATATGGGACCGGCTTGCCTCATCAAGTCATCTATCCATCTCATCTGTGGCCTTGCTCTACTTCTTTTGTATTCGTATGGTCTCCAGTGTAGTATTTCCTTGTTCCACCATCGTCTCTGTGTCTGATTTTGTGCCCTGCAAATTTCCATTCCTTCAACTTTGTAATATTTCGAATCCACTCGTTTCGGTTTTTACCCCTCAATTGTATTTGCAACATCTGTCTTTCCATTGCTCTCTGTGTTTTTATAAGTTTATCCGTATTATTCTTGGTTAGTGTCCAAGTTTCGCTACATACGTGATTACTGGTAACACACACTGGTTGAAGACTTTAGACATAAGATGTTGCGCATATTTCTTATTCTTCAGGATATAGCTCAATTTTTCAAATTCCGCCCATACCAGTTGTATTTGCAACATCTGTCTTTCCATTGCTCTCTGTATTTTTATAAGTTTATCCATACTATTCTTGGTTAGTGTCCAAGTTTGCGCTACATACGGGATTACTGGTAACACACGGCTAGTTGAAGACTTTAGACATAAGATGTTGCGCATATTTCTTATTCTTCAGGATGTAGCTCAATTTGCCAAATTCCCTCATGCCAATCTTATACGTCATTTAATTTCTTGTTTGATTTTGTCTGCTCGCTTTTATTACTTGCCCCAAATGGGTGTAACAAAAATACAGGTCATAAATTTAATCACATATTCTGGGACCAAAAATAATTCGATTGAACCTAACTTACCTTAGTACAAATGTGCACATAAAAAAAGTTACAGCCCTTTTAAGTTACAAAATGAAAATCGATTTTTTCAAATGTATCGAAAACTATTGGAGATTTTTTATTGAAAATGGACATGTGGCATTCTTATGGCAGTAGCATCTTAAGAAAAAATTATAGTGAAATTTGGACACCCCATAAAATTTTATGGGGGTTTTGTTCCTTTAAACCCCCCACACTTTTGTGTACGTTCCAATTAAATTTTTATTGTAGTACCATTAGTTAAACACAATGTTTTTAAAACTTTTTTGCCTCTTAGTACTTTTTCGAAAAGTCAGTTTTTATCGAGATATTTCGAATATTTGTCAAATCCACCACATATTTGTATATGGTTAAGTATGATTATGGAGACTTGGTAATAATATGAACATTTATTTATGATTTACATTTTTAGGGATATTTTGAACCATATTAAAAAAGAAGTCATATCTCGATAAAACGTGCCTTTTCGAAAAAATACAAAGAGGCAAAAAAGTTTTAAAAACACTGTGTTTAACTAATGGTACCGTAGTAATATTTTAATTGGAACGTACACAAACATTTGGGGGGTTTAAAAGAACACAACCTCCATAAAATTTTTATGTAAACATATTGAAAAATAAGCTTCAACTCGATAAAAACTGCCTTATCGAAAAAATACTAAAAGGCAAAAAAGTTTTAATAATATTGAATTTAACTAATGGTACCACAATAATAATTTAATTGAGACGTACACAAAAGTTTGGGGGGGGTTTAAGGGAACAAAATCCCCATAAAATTTTTATGGGGTGTACAAATTTCACTATAATTTTTCTTTAAGATGTTCCTGCCATAAGAATGCCACATGTCCATTTTCAATAAAAAATCTCCAATAGTTTTCGATATATTCGAAAAAATAGATTTTCATTTTGTAACTTCAATGGGTTGTAACTTTTTTTATGTGCATATTTGTATTAAGGTAAGTTAGGTTCATTCGCACTATTTTTGGTCCGAGAATATGTGATTTAATTTATGACCTGTATTTTTGTTACACCCTGTATATTCTCGTACTTCTTCTATTTCACTTCCTGGAATTGTGATATCAGTATCTTGTTCTGTGTTTGTCATCGTCTTCGTTTTGCCTAGATTCATTCTTAAACCTAATATTGTTTTTGCGTGGTGTTCTAATTCTTCGAGCATATTTTTCAGTTCTTTACTGTTGGCTATCAGGACGATATCATCGGCGTATCTAAGGTGGCTCAAGTATCGCCCACTAACTTTGATTCAAATGTTGAATGGGTTGCATGTGAGAGTTCATTTTGAATGAAGTAAAAGACAGACGTACTCTCAATCCTTTATTGAAGGAGCCCTCATTTGATAGGGGGCAGGGGGGGCATTTGCCCCCCTAACCCTGAAAATTACTGAAATTTACAAAAAATAGATCAATTTTGTATTATGTTTGCATATAAATGTATTGTATATATAATGCTTGCCCCCCCTATCAAAATTTCAAATGACGCTCCTGATTTATTGTAACTTCGCTCGGTCTCGCTCTCTACAGTATGCAGAGCATCTTCAGCCCAACAGTTACAAGTCACTAAATGCTACAAATAAAAACCAGAGTTAGAACAATGTCTGATTATAAAAGATGCTAAAAATCCATAAGATCAAGCCAATATTGAACAACATACATAAAAAGTAGCTAAGACAGCAGACAAATACATATGCATGTACATGTACACTCGGGGGCGCAACAAATGTCCTCAAGCTAACAAACACATGCAAATGTATGCCGTCTGTAATAATGCAATGATAACGTGTCGTACTTACATTCGGCTACAACGAGCTACTTCCTGAGTTTCAATAACATGATATCTTGCTCTAGTTATGCTAACGGGATATGGTGGAATAGACGGAGAATGTTGTAAAGGTTAACAAGTTTATGGATATTCTTGAGGGTGGTAAGATCATTGATAAAAGACATCCAACAAAAATCTGTGTCTGCTATTTTGTTTGTGAAGTAGACTAAAGTGAATTTCATATATACAATTTTAATATGTAATGGTTTTAAAGATTTTTATTTATATTTATTAAAAAATTTTTATATATATTTATTAAACGACTTCTATTTATTTATGTATGTGTTGGTGTAAGGATGACGACGTTTGGATCAAAACAGGTTAATATCTAATATCGATGTTAGCTCTGGACGTGCAATTGTAACCCAATTGTTAAGGTCAATACTCTTTGACGTTCTAATGAGAGGAGTAGAGGTCGCACCAAGGAAGAAACAGTCGGAAGGCTTAAAAATTGTAACTAAGTGATTGTATTAGCAGTCATATGATAAAATAATATTAAAATGCGAATTGATAGACAACAATTACTTTGATTTCTTTAGTTTTCCATTGTAATTTCTTGCATACGTCTTCTAATACCTGACTGAATAGTTTCGATTCAGAGGTATTCATGTAGCCCCACTGAAGAGGTCTGAAGAGACCGACACGGACGTATGGGGATGGTGGATCATCTCTGAACTGAAATGAAGCAGAAGCTGTTTTTAATTTTTCTTTTTACTCATATTTTGAGTACACGGAATTAACTTTTGTTTGAATTTTTCCTAGATGAATAGACGGAATGTGACTGTGCATATTGTAAAGTTCCTTTTGTCTCCTTTATTTGTCGTCTCCTAGTCTCCTTGTCTTATAAATTGTAAAAGGCAGAGATTGAGGATGTTACCAGAAAGTGGTTCAAAGATAATTTTCTGATTTATTGTTTAAATCTGGGACTTCTCATTTCTCTTCTTCTCTTTTAAATATTTATTTAATTGCGGCTCGCAAAAAATTTCATATTTTGAAAAATGGCTCGGACTATCAAGTAGTTTGGCCACCGCTGATAGGTATATAATATATATCATTATAGGTTAGAAAAAATAGCATAGGGTCTTGGAACCTTAGAAGTCTTACAGGTAAGAGTGTGGAGTTAGTACATGTGCTTATAATAAGGAGAGTGCATTTACAGTGCATACTAATTACTTGCATTAAAGAGACTAGGTGGAAAGGACAAAGGGCGAAATAGGTGATGGATAAATTGTGGTATATAGGAAAAAGTAGTACCGATAGTCCATATAATAAATATCGGAGTAATACCAGCGGAATGGAAGGAAGGTCTCCTGCTACCGATACCAACTTAAAAAGGCAGACTCGAAAAATCCTGAAAATTATAGAGGCATTAGTCTGATGAACAGTACATTAAAATTGTTAACGGCAGTCATAAAAGATAAAATCGAGGAAAAAGCGAATATGGCAGATGAACAACAAGGCTTCCGGAAGAACCGCAGCACAATAGATGCAATTTCTATTATCAGACAAATAGTAGAAAAGTCTATTGAATATGGAAAACCAGCATATAGGTGCTTTGTAGATTTATAAAGTGCTTTTGACAGGGTGGTGCGAAATGACATCTTAAATTTATTACAAGCTGAACAAATAGACCATCGGATAATAAGGTAATTTATGAAATTAACAAGAACAACAAGACCAGAGTAATAATGTCAACAGGAGAAACAAAACGCATACAACTAAAAGGAGGAATCCGCCAAGGAGAGTCGCTCAGCCCATTGTTATTCAATATGGTGATGAATCAAATAATTCACGAAGTAAGAAAATGACGTGAATACCACATGGGAACAGATAAAATCACGATACTATGCTATGCCGATGATACAGTACTAATTGCTGATAACGAGGATGACCTGCAAAGGCAGCTCCACACTTTCAATATCACAGCAAGCAAACTTAATATGAGAATATCAGTAGAAAAAACGAAATGTATAGTGATAAGTAAAGAGCCGCGTAGATTCAAGTTAGAAATAGACGGAAAAATTGTAGAACAAGTAATGAAATTCAATTACCTAGGAGTAGAGATCACTAGTGACAGGAATATAAGAACAGAGACCACAACACAAGCAACAAAAGCAGCAAGAGGAAGTGGTTGCCTCCGAGAAACCATATGGAGAAACAAATATCTGACCACGGAAAGCAAAATAAAAGTATACAAGACAATAGTAAGACCTATCCTAACATATGCAGCGGAGACAAGGACCGATACAAGAAATACGAAACAACAAATCATCAATATCAAAATGAAAGTATTAAGATCAATAGCGAACATATCATTAAGAGACAGACAAAGCAACTGAAATATACGAGAATGATGCAAAATTCAAAATATTAATAGGTGGAACAAAAACAAGAAAGAAAAACTATAATGAACATGTAAACCGAATAGAACCAGATAGATTAGCGAACATCTGTAAAAACAACAAGCTTTATAGCAGAAGACCCGTTGGAAGGCCGCCGAAAAGGTGGAAAGACAATGTACAGTCAACAACTGAAACAGAATAAGAGGCAGACAAACAGAAATAATCGTAGTCTCACGAAGAAGAAGAAGAAGAAGGAAAAAGTAGTATGTAACACTAGGAATGAATTTTGTGTAATTGCTGAGAGTGAGATGAAAGATAACGTAGTAGACGTTGTAAGAACGAGGGGTAGAATAATGTTAGTGACCTTTGTACTTGATAAAGAAATATTAAATGTTATGTGGGTATGCTCATCCGCAGGGTTGGGTGAGAATAAACGAAAAGCTTTCTATGATGAATTAAAAGACATACTAAGTGACGTTCCATCACAGAAGAAAATCATAATAAGATGATTTTATTGCACATGTGGGCCAATCGAAGGTAGGAGATGCCGCAATACATGACATAAAGGATTAGTCTTTTGAACTAGAAATGAAGCTGGAGATGTAAATGAGTGATGTAAATAAGTGAGAAATGAATATAATAAGTTTCGGAGATAGCAGGTCCCAGTATATCCCTACGTTTACTTTCTCTGTAATCTCTAGCTAGATAGAAGCTATAACTGTCATATATTTTTAATGAAAAATCGGTACATTTTAACGTAATAAAAGAAGAAAGACAAAAATCCTGATACTTTTTATACATATTGTATTAAATTTTAATAAATCTGCTACGGATATTTTCCACAAGTACAAGAACACCCACAGTTATGACTAAATTTATTGACCGAATTGGCTGTAACATTTACATGCTCTGGAAGGTTTTTGGATGTTCGATACCAAGTTCCATTTGTGCCGTCTTGTTTCCAGTGTGATTTTGTCTTGATTCTTGGTTTATTATTTGAATAGTTCGATTTTACTTCAATTTCATGTTTTTCTGCTGGTAAAATACAAGTGCAACAGGCTTTGCCTTTACATGGAAAATTTTTATGGTCCTCGTTTCTGTAAAATGAAAAATAAATTAAACTGGTAAAACTATATTTTATCATTAGGTATTCCTGATTCTCTCAAATGCCTAGTAAGTGCAAAGATCTGAGTACAAAAACCGGGATGCATATTTACAGATTCTAGCGTGTTGTAGACACCAGGGTGTTGAAATCTGTTAGGGTTTGGAAAAACAGTACATTTACAGATGCTAGCGTGTGTAGACAACAGGGTGTTGAAATCAGTTAGGGTTTGGAAAAACAGTACATTTACAAATACTAACAGATCTTGACACCACAGTGTTGAAACCAGCTAGCTTTTTAGTGGCTATAATAATATGCATAGATGCTATCGGTTATTGACATTGATTTTATACAGTATAGTGCAAATGTCTGGAATAAATCTCATTATTTCGGAAACCAGCGACCTTAAAAAATCGTGAAACAGGTCAATTTTTAATTTTAAATTATGATTTTTTGACATATATATCATACTAGTGACGTCATTCATCTGGGAGTGATGACGTAATCGAATATTTTTTTAAATAAGATTAGGGGTCGCGTGCTAGCCCATTTAAAAGGTTATTCAGTTCTATATTTAGTAATATAAATATTAACATAGTTATTTATACGGGGTGTCCAAGAAAAATTGTTTTGAATTAAATTAATTTACACAAAAAGAAAAATGTATGTAATTTATTTAATTCAAAATACACTCTACTGCTCAGAAAACAGAAAAAAGTTTTTTGATAAATACACATTTGCTTTTCGCGTAATTTCAATGTTCAAGCTTCCACCCATCTACCTCTTGGCAGTTTGAACATTGAATTTAAGCAAAAAGCAATGTCTATTTATGAAATAAACATTTTTTTTATGTTTTCTGACAGCAATAGAATGTATTTTGAATTAAACAAATTACATCTTCTTCTTCTTCTTTAAGTACCGTGCCCAAATTTTTAGGCGTGGGTAGCTTCCATAACAATTTGCCGATATCGTTCTCGATCTTGTGCGGCATGTAACAATAATTGATCTGCTGATAAGCCACTCCATTGACGAAGGTTTCGGAGCCATGAATATTTCTTTCGACCAATTCCTCTTTTTCCGTCGATCTTTCCATTGAGTATTAACTGCAGCATCCTGTATCTGCTACCTCTCATTATATGCCCCAGATATTCAAGTTTTCTCTTTTTTATCATCTTCATTAAGTCACCTTCGCCTTGACCTACTCTTTTTAAGACTTCTCTGATAAATTACATATATTCTTCTTTTTGTGTCAATTAGTTTAATTCAAAATAATTTTTCTAGGACACCCTGTATAAATAATTATATCAATGTTTATATTACTGATAAGAGAATTGAATAAACTTTCAAAAGAGCTAGCACACGACCCCTATTCTCATTTTAAAAAATCATCGATTGCGTCATCACTCCCAGATGGATAACGTCACTAGTATGATAGATATGTCAAAAAGTCATAATTTAAAATTAAAAATCGACCTGTTTCAGGATTTTTCTTTAAAGTCGCTGGCTTCTGAAATAATGAATTTATTCCAAACATTTGCACCATACTGTATAAAATAAATGTCAATAGCCGTTTGGTGTCAACACACGCTAGCATCTCTAAATTAATGTACTGTTTTTCCAAACCCTAACTGATTTCAATACCCTGGTGTCTACACACGCTAGCATCTGTAAATGTACTGTTTTTCCAAACCCTAGCTCATTTCAACTCCCTGGATACGTTTATCTTGCAAATTGGAGATTTCTAATTTGATGCTTGCAATGTTGCCAGATTTACAAATTTCTGATATTATTAGCTACTTTCACACACAATTATTCCCACAATTTTTGTGGGAATAATCAGAAGGATGATGTGATGAATGATCTTTTTTTTTTGTTGGAACATATTTTGTTTACTGCGCAGGAGCATGATGTATTTGTATATATTGAAAAATGAGCAAATCAAAATATGAATACGCGAATTAGTCAGAAAGCGGCTCATAAGAAAGAGATAAGTCGTAACTGATAAGTAGAAAAACGATTATATTTTATATCTGAATAAGTAAGTGTTACAGCTTACAATCCCATGTAAATGACAGATATCAGTAAAACGATTGTTTTTTTTGCTTTCACATTATTATTTTCAATTCTCGAATATACAGTGCCGCTCGAATTATCTCGGTTGTGCACAGTTTGGCCAGTTTAGTACGCTCGAGTTAACTCGAGTGTGTGTTAAGGGATTAATATTTAACTTCGATTCAGAGATCATTACCATCTCGCTATGGACCATTTCAAACTTTTGTTATCTTCAGGAGAGCTTGTAGATAACAGATGATGCTCTGAATCGAAACTAGACATTTCAACGAGGCAAAGATCAACAAATCTGTTTCCTAGTACTCAATACGTGAGTAAAAACGCAGGTAGATAAAGGCATTTAATATTTTACTTCGATCCAGAGATCATTAGCATCTCTCTATGGACCATTTCAAACTTTTGTTATATTCAGGAGAGCCTGTAATGATGCTCTGAATCTAAATTAGACATTTTTGCCAAGTGTTCCAATTAAGAGGAAATAATTAACATTTAGACACACTCGCGACCTCTATTAAAGGAAAGGCGAAGCCCAAGTGACTCCATTTTCAAACAAATAAATATTTAAAAATAAAATCTTGTAGATTCTCTCTTTCTCAGATTCTTTCTTATACCTATTCCCCATCCTTCTAAAATTTAAAGTAATAAAGGGTGATGAATACAGAGACATGGGGAGTCCACAACACATCAATTCAACGAGGTAAAGATCAACAAATCTGTTTCCTAGTACTCATTACGTGAGTAAAAGGGCAGGTAGATAGGCAAAACCTTAGATTTATGCATAGTTTCATTGAAGATCCACACGCATCCTCAAGAACTGCATAAATACATGATGTAGGCCATCTTGCATCTATTACATAAGAATTCATTTAAACCCTACGAGGTTCAGTTGTTGCAAGAATTAAATGAAGATGACTACGACGTTAGATTACAGTTTGGTGAGGTAATGGTGAGTAAAATAATTGTAATTGACGAGAACTTCGTGAACAAGCTATGTTTTCTAACGATGCAATAGTCTGCAATATATTTGTTGCATTTTGTTTCCTTTGTAGCACATACAACTTTTGCTATCGGTATGGGTATCGGTATCGGTATATCTCCTTTTTCTGTTGTAAACTATCATCTTATCTATTATTTTTACTTTCCCATTTTTTTTTTGTTTTAGGGTGTATTATCGTTTTGTTATTTTCATCGTCTATACTTTTGGACTTCCAGAAATCTGTAATTTATTTTATTGTTTTATGTAGTTCTCGGTTTTTGTGTTCTTGCTGGAGTTATTCCACCTCTTTGCCTCTCTCATTTAGCCATTGTTGTTTTGCTACCCCTATGGGATTTTCAATTCCCCTGGTAGAGCTTAGATATGTCTAACAACCTTTGGTTTTCTCGTTAGCTGAGCATCGGCTCGTCCTCTTATATTAAGCTGCTTATCTATATACTCCCTTTACTCTTCTATTTGTTCATCCGTTACATTAGTTCATTCTATCTTGTATTTGGTGCTGCTATTTGGAATTTTATTTAGTTTTTTAATATGGTCGTAGTTATTATCACAAGCAGGATAGGCTTTTCCGTTTAGGATTTTGTTTCTGAACCTGCTGTTGTTTGTAATATAATCGATTTGGTTTTCTATAATCTGATCTTCTTTATATTTAGGAGACCTCCACGTGTATAGGCGTCGATTAGGCAGCGTAAATCAAATGTTGGTAATAACAAGGTTGTTTTCTTGGCAAAACTCAAACGTTGTAGCTCTGTAGTTTTGATACCTAGTCCGTGTAGGATCGTCACACCTTCCACTTTTTCATCTCCGAACTTCGAGTTCCATTTTTCAAAAATATATTGACAATATAGCATTGTTCTTGATTTGTTTTTGAACCTTTACAGTATCAGCATAACACTCCTTTAACTTTTCCAATGTTCTCCGTTTAATTTATTCAAAATTACTCGGGCCCCAACTAGTACATAGGAAGCTTTTAATATATTGGTTCATTTCAGCTGTAGGAGTATTCCAACCTCATAGTCTTCATACTGTCTGGCACTACCGTCACTTGAGTAGTAGGATACACTACTGTTGTTTGTCATAGTTTTTCCTTGTCCTACCCACCTCATTTTATTCACTACCAGTATGTCCCATTTCATTCTCTTCATTTTTGCCTCGGCATTCAATAATTTTCTTGATATATACAGTGTTTTCACATTTAATGTTGCAATTCTGATTTTTCTCTCATGAATTTTTGGCATTCCCTGACCACTGGAGGTCTGCCGGTAACTGAGGTTTATGTTTTTTTAATTTGACTTACCATAATAATTTACTTGGGAAAAATGAATGTGATGGTTTCCCATTTACATAAATATTTAAGTTAAGTTAATAGGTAACGACATACAAAAAAGAAGCCAATTGTTATAAAAGAGTTGTTATTACCGTTTCCTTGCTAACTCTGATATAGCTCTTATTAAAGGTTCTTCACTTTCACTAGTTTCTTCATAGTTTATCACTGGTTTTTCTAAAGGTTTATTTAGCCTGCTTCTACGTTCAAATTCCTGTAAAGTTCTTTGTACCCTTGATTTGTTTCGACTTTGTAACTTTTCTTCCAGCTCTTGGACTAAATTTATGTATTGATCACTATTTTGATAAGGCAGATCATTGTATCTAGAACAATAAACAAATTAATGGAATATCTAAAAATCAATTTAACTTTTAAAGGCAAGTTTACATAATTATTATTTGGCTGATAAAATGTGAATAGGTACTTTAGTTTTGGTGAGTTCTGTGTGGATTGAGTTGAACAGTAGGGAACTATCAGATACGGTTTCAAGTTAAAAAAAGGAGGAAGATAAGTAAAGCAAGCCATGTCCTCTATAAAAAATATTAATACAAAAGACTCTGCAGACATCTTATGGAAAATATGCTGTCACTCAAATTAAACAAAATTTACATGAATATATTCGCCTGAATATATAAATCTGAATTTTAATTAATAACTGCGTAAATTGTATTTTAAGTTTACGGAAATCACATTCTTGAAGTCCATAAAATTGTTATTCATAAATACCATTAATCTAGTCGCTATTGAGAACAGCTTCACCCAGCGTGAGCTAAGCAGAGTAGAAGAACTACATACTTTGGTATAAAACTGACCGACTGAAGAGTAAGCCTCTACCTGCAGAGACTTACGAACTTCCGGTTCAGAAAATCTATTCCCTCTCTCTAACTTACGTACATACCCATTTGATTTTAGATTTATTTATATCAATTTACGCCGCTATTAATCAAAATTAAGAGTTGGTGCAGTGATATAAAATAATTATATACCATTAATTAAGACACCATAAAAAATTATTTATTATGGACCCCATGATATATAAAAAAACTTCCCTATTTTTGTAAGAATTCATTATTTTGTTCCAGAGGTAACATATCCGGTTTTTCACCGGTTATTACTTTAAAAAGAAAAAACTGGTAAAACCGGGACAAAAAAAGAATGTGTGTGTACTTTGTATGCACGTAAGAAGTTATACTTCTATTATAATATAATTTCAATGAAATAAATATACCTACTTAACAGTTACAATACAAAAAATTAACACCAATTACCAAAAATGAACCAAAACTTAATGCCAAATATTAAAAAAAAAATATGAATCGTCCGGGATTTGAACGCGCAATCTCGCGATTTTTTTATCTCTGGTCCAATGCTCTACCAACAAGGCCATCAAGCCGCATGCCAGTTACCTTTCAGATATACATAATTATACATCACGGTGACAAGTGAAATATAAAAATAGATGTTTTATTATTTTACGCCCAAGGAAGACAAATCCAAAGACACAAAATTATAATAAAAAACCTTTTAAACCACCTTTTTCAAATTGCGCAAGTTGTATTATTAATATTAATGTTAATAAATGAAATATAAATATTTTGACGTTTCACAATTTGACAATTCACTTTTAACTGCAGTGCCTTAAAAATTTTAAAGCACTAGTGCCTTAAAGTAGCATTTTTAACGCTCCTATGGAGTCCTAAAAATTGCATTTTTAACACGTTTGTAGAAAAATATATTTAAAAACACTAATATATTCTTTCCACACCTTTTCTGGACTGATACATACATAAATTAAAACATTTTGAAGTATAACTTCAAAAATATAATATGAAAACTATTTAAAAAGGCAGTATAACTATTAACTAACCTTTGTTGTTTCTCTTCCCACAAATTTTAAAACGCAACAACCATACATAACCAAACCGTCAACCGTCCAAACTACAGCTGCGCTACAGCTGCCATATTGGATCATTTTTGACATGTCATTTGAACATCCAATCAGAACAAAGTTATAATGCGCATGCGCCGGGATCGTAGGTTTTAACATATAAAAATTCACCCTCATATCGCGCCTAAAGAAGTATAACTTCAAAAAGAACCGGAAAAACCGATTATTGCGAAGTAAAAAAACCGGTTTTAGGTTATAAGCGGTAGGTTTTGGGGCTAACTCAGAACGAAATATTGCATTATTACCGAGAGCCAAAAGTCACTTAGAATAAAAAAAAGTTCCTTTTGAATCAAATATTTGAAATTAAAAAACACACTCAATTTTCTCTTTTTTTTCCACCCTGTAACTTAAAATTTAATTTTAAAATACACATCATTATAGAAGTTTTAAGGGACTTTCGGCCAGATTAATAATATAATCTTTCATTCCGCGTTTAAGTTTTTCAAAAATAATTATTAGTTCTTTCAGCATTCGAAAAAATGAATGCATTTAAAAAGCATTGGTCCGAAATTTTGCGCCTACGCCCTCAATGGGGAAATACTAACCGTGATGGTAGACTGTTTGAATCGTCTGAGTCAAAAAATTGATCGCTTTGATCTTCTATTATTAGTTCTAAGTCATCTTCTGAACAAGACACGTCATACTCAAGCGGTGGTGGAATAGGAACTACTGGTATATCCCCTCTTCTTGCACAACACCTAAAGAAATTTGAGCAAAAATAAAATAAGTAGTACAAATAAAGAAACATAATATTTTCTACTTAAAAAATGCGAAAATTTTTTCCGTGATCAATAGAATTCTATATCTAATAAATTTTATTGATTGTCCTTCTGAGTTATTTCAACCCCCTCTATTCTTACAAACTAAGTTTACATTTAAATTCGCACATACTACATTTATTTATTTATTTTTTTTTATTTATTTATTTAGTGCCCAAATAACAGTACTGGACCAATTACAATCTGGGTTAGTGTATTAAGCGTATTAGTAAATTTACCGTTTACAGATCATAAACATAACAACAAAACAGTATAAAATACATAGACTACATAAACGCCGTTTATATGTAAGTGTGTGAAAAAACTCAAAATGAGAAAAACACACTCACATACGAACAACGACGAACAAAAACTTATAAAGTAATTAAAGAAAAACAGAAAATACATAGTATGTAAAACAATTAAATACAAAAATACAGAATAAATATATAATATAACAGCAAGATGCTAAAAAGTGACTGGTTGCAACCTAATATCGTTAGCAGTATTCTTAATGATGCGTAAATTAGAATTGAAGATGTCAAAGAGATCGGAGTTCGCATTGTAGTGAGCTTGCATTTGTACTAGAGGTGACTGCACCAAAATATTTGATCTGGCTCTGTTAACATAAAACGTTTGTGAAGTACGAGAAGCAACACGTGGTACGTGGAGATTAAGAAGTTGCAATAACTCAGGAGTATTTACTTGATTGTTAATAATTTTAAATAAAAAGCATAAAGATTGAGTTATTCTACGACGCTGAAGACTTTGCATCTTAAATTTATCGAGAAGTAGCTCTTCAGAAAATCCCCTAGCAGGATAAATGCCAGTGGATTTAAAGTGCATACTTTTTAAAAACCGCCTCTGTACTGATTCCAAAACAGTTGTGTGATTTTGATAAATTGGAGACCAAACTATCGATGCATAATCGAGTTTGGGGAGAACAAGAGATGAATATAAAAATTTGCAAGTGTCAATATCGGTAAGTTCTTTCGCATTTCGTAAAATGAAACCTAGAGTACTAAACGCACCCGCAACGATATTAGTGATGTGTGGAACAAATGATAGTCTGCAGTCAAATATGACCCCCAGGTCCTTAACAGAGCTGGGGCGACAAATGGAAGTATTATGTATATGATAATCGTAGTGTGTTGGAGAAGGGCTTCTAGAAAAAGACATAACATTACATTTAGACGCATTTAGCTGCAAACAATTAGTGTCACACCATATACTGATTTTATTTAAATTTTCTTGAAGTCTAATGCAATCGGAGGGTGACTTAATTTCAACAAATAATTTTAAATCGTCCGCATAAATTAGTGAATGAACATCTAGGTCATCAA